>NC_090253.1:16742567-16802567 GCF_037325665.1 Littorina saxatilis | reverse complement strand
CACTAACCGTAACGTCTGGTGTAAGATCACAACATTAACGTCTGATGTAAGATCACAACATTAACGTAAGGTTACACTTACAATACTAACGTCTGATGTAAGGTCAAAACATTAACGTCTGATGTAAGGTTACAATACTAACGTCTGATGTAAGGTCACAACACTAACGTCTGATGTAAGGTCACAACACTAACGTCTGATGTAAGGTCACAACACTAACGCCTGATCTAAGGTCACAACACTAACGTCTGATGTAAGGTCACAACACTAACGTCTGGTGTAAGGTCCCAACACTAACGTCTGATGTAAGATCTCAGCACTAACGTAAGGTCCCAACACTAACGTCTGATGTAAGATCACAACACTAACGTCTGATGTAAGGTCACAACACTAACGTCTGGTGTAAGGTCCCAACACTAACGTCTGATGTAAGCTACACTAACGTCTGATGTAAGGTTCCAACACTAACGTCTGATGTAAGGTAACAACACTAACGTCTGGTGTAAGGTCCCAACACTAACGTCTGGTGTAAGGACCCAACACTAACGTCTGATGTAAGGTCCCAACACTAACGTCTGATGTAAGGTCACTACACTAACGTCTGATGTAAGGTCCCAACACTAACGTCTGATGTAAGCTACACTAACGTCTGATGTAAGGTTCCAACACTAACGTCTGATGTAAGGTCACAACACTAACGTCTGGTGTAAGGTCCCAACACTAACGTCTGGTGTAAGGTCCCAACACTAACGTCTGATGTAAGGTCCCAACACCAACGTCAGATGTAATGTCACTACACTAACGTCTGATCTAAGGTCCCAACACTAACGTTTGATGTAAGGTCCCAACACAAACGTCTGATGTAAGATCTCAGCACTAACGTAAGGTCACAACACTAACGTCTGGTGTAAGGTCCCAACACTAACGTCTGATGTAAGCCACACTAACGTCTGATGTAAGGTTCCAACACTAACGTCTGATGTAACGTCACAACACTAACGTCTGGTGTAAGGTCCCAACACTAACGTCTGGTGTAAGGTCCCAACACTAACGTCTGATGTAAGGTCCCAACACCAACGTCAGATGTAATGTCACTACACTAACGTCTGATTTAAGGTCACAACACTAACGTCTGATGTAAGGTCACAACACTAACGTCTGATGTAAGGTCACAACACTACCGTCTGGTGTAAGGTCACAACATAACGTCTGATGTAAGGTCACAACACTAACGTCTGATCTAAGGTCCCAACACTAACGTCGGATGTAAGGTCACAACACTAACGCCTGATGTAAGGTCACAACACTAACGTCTGATGTAAGGTCACAACACTGACGTCTGGTGTAAGGTCACAACATAACGTCTGATGTAAGGTCACAACACTAACGTCTGATCTAAGGTCCCAACACTAACGTATGATGTAAGGTTAATACTAACGTCTGATGTAAGGTCCCAACACTAACGTCTGATGTAAGGTTACAACACTAACGTCTGATGTAAGGTCACAACACTAACGTCGGATGTAAGGTCACAACACTAACGCCTGATGTAAGGTCACAACACTAACGTCTGATGTACGGTCACAACACTAACGTCTGATTTAAGATCACAACACTAACGTCTGATGTAAGGTCCCAAGGAACACTAACGTCTGGTGTAAGATCACAACATTAACGTCTGATGTAAGATCACAACATTAACGTAACGTCCCAACACTAACGTCTGATGTAAGCTAGGGCACAACACTAACGTCTGATGTAAGATCTCAACACTAACGTAAGGTCCCAACACTAACGTCTGATGTAAGATCACAACACTAACGTCTGGTGTAAGGTCCCAACACTAACGTCTGATGTAAGATCTCAGCACTAACGTAAGGTCCCAACACTAACGTCTGATGTAAGATCACAACACTAACGTCTGATGTAAGGTCACAACACTAACGTCTGGTGTAAGGTCCCAACACTAACGTCTGATGTAAGCTACACTAACGTCTGATGTAAGGTTCCAACACAAACGTCTGATGTAAGGTAACAACACTAACGTCTGGTGTAAGGTCCCAACACTAACGTCTGGTGTAAGGACCCAACACTAACGTCTGATGTAAGGTCCCAACACTAACGTCTGATGTAAGGTCACAACACTCTGATGTAAGGTCACAACACTAACGTCTGGTGTAAGGTCACAACACTAACGTCTGATGTAAGGTCACAACACTAACGTCTGATCTAAGGTCCCAACACTAACGTCTGATGTAAGGTCCCAACACAAACGTCTGATGTAAGGTCCCAACACTAACGTTTGATGTAAGGTTACAATACTAACGTCTGATGTAAGGTCACAACACTAACGTCTGATGTAAGGTTACAATACTAATGTCTGATGTAAGGCCACAACACTAACGTCTGATGTAAGGTCACAACACTAACGTCTGATGTAAGGTCACAACACTAACGTCTGATGTGAAGTCACAACACTAACGTCTGATGTAAGGTCACAACACTAACGTCTGATGTGAAGTCGCAACACTAACGTCTGATGCCAAGTCCCAACACTAACGTCTGATATGAAGTCCCAACACTAACGTCTTATGTAAGGTCACAACACTAACGTCTGACGTAAGGTCACAACACTAACGTCTTATGTAAGGTCACAACACTAACGTCTGACGTAAGGTCACAACACTAACGTCTAAAGTAAGGTCACAACACTAACGTCTTATATAAGGTCACAACACTAACGCTAAGCAAACATTTCCCAAGGTGGAGATTAACGGGACGTTTGGCACGGTATGTGACGACGACTTCACCGACGTGGCCGCCAGGGTGGTCTGCCGCAGCCTCAACCTTACCGGCGGTATTGCGAAGCGCGAGGGGTTCTTCTGACCAGGTGCAGGCCCGATCTACATGGACGACATGGGGTGCGACGGTTACGAGAAATGGCTGGGAAACTGCTACTTTGTGACGGACTACTGTCCAAGTTGTACCCAACCCACAGACAACGTTAACTGCGGTCACAGCGAAGACGTCGGCGTTGTCTGTGGACCTGGCAAGGATGGTACTGGCAGTGGTGGTGGCAATGGCGGTGGCGTAGTTACGCAGACAGTGGAACCGTCAACTCCTGCCGATGACGATGCAGCGATGCAGGTGGGTTCAAGGCTAGAACCCACAACCTCCACGTCCTCAATCCCAACGTCCACAGTGAAATTTCCCTTCTCAGCTGGCGCCTCCAAAGCACCGAACAAGTTGTATTTGTGGGTGAGCGTCACGGCAGGCTTGGTCTTGTTGCCCCTCATTCTGGGTGCATGCTTTCTTTGGAGGCAGAAAGCACGTCGTCCGCCTCTTTTCGCCGAAAATCTGGTCATGACACACGAGGAATTTGCGGGCCCTGCCAATACAGAGGGTCAGGAAGGTGCGGACATGCCCAGCGTGAGTGACCAGCAAAGTGATGACACTTCCAGCGCGAGTGAGGTCTCGGAGGCGTCTGAAGGTTCTCAATTCTCCAGCGCAGTGAATGACCCGGAAAGCCAGGGACCAAATTCTTGAGCAGTCTGTATATATTATATGTGTAAACATGTTTTTTTAACTACCGCCCGTTAATCAGTTGTTCGAATTTTCCCGCTATTGATGTCAGCCTGGTAGCACCGCGACAGCGATCAGGGTTGCCTCTTCTTCTCTGCGCATATACACTGATTCACTGAACCTTGTAGGTTATTGCCGTAGATAGTTCACGTGCAGGGTCTGATCGAGGCTAACGCTGTCCTGCCCGTACAATGATGAACATTAATTCTTTAGAAAATTGCAGTTTTGTTCGACTCCTTAAGGTGTTACGAGTGTGTTCAAGTTTCGGTTCTTGCTAATGTTTTCACTCACTGAGTTACTTGCCTTGATTGCGACGGCGTATACGCACGGTCCAGTGTGCATTCGACAGGGAGTGCCCAATATGCACGGCTAGAGCTAAGATACTTCTTGATTTCAGGAAATAGTTTCATTACATGTCAACTAGTTTGTTTTTAAATTATTTTTTAGAGATCGCCAAATGGTATTGTGTGAATAACATCATTCGGTCGATTGTACGCACGGCGCCGTGCTGTAGTAGCTCTCAGTCCATTCCTTCTTTCCGGTATGGAAACAGACGTGTTTCTGGCGAAAGAATCGGCGTTTTCAACTCGCCATGGCATATCTTCATATTCATTCGGACTAGAACAACGAAATATAACTTTCTTGTAAAAAATATCCCCAGCCTTGCGACTCTGGTAGTCATTTTGTTACGCGAAGCGGCCTTTGGTAGGTACGACAGTGTTAGTCACCCAAGTAAATATATCTAAAACGCACGTGGACGAGTTTTTCAATGGCGTATTTGAAGTCTGTGAATGTTGTGATTACAAATCATTTCGGGGCACCCCTCAGTCTATACGTACAGACAAACAAATTGCATGGAACGAAAGTTGAGAGGCTGGACTGTAAGTTGTTGTTTTGACTTCTACAAATCTCGCAGGTCTTTTATGCAAAACAGACTCAAAATTGCATTTTTCACGCAAGTGTAGATGACGAGACTATCGAAGGAATGGAATACACTTGCCTACAGATATAATAGACAGATACTGTCTATTTATATCTATGACTTACCCTAGCCCATATGTTAGAATAAATAACATACTTTGCTCTTTTGAATGATGTATGATTTGGCACTGTACACAGGATTTTAGACCTGCCCCCGAAGTGATTTTTTCATAACCCGTCAAAAAGCTCACTCAGTTTTGGCTGTAAAAAGCGCCCAAATGCAGTCAATTTCTAACCTGTGTCGTGTGTTCGAAGGAGTACATCTCAGCGATGCCATTGCCTTGCAACCCCAAAGAAATATATTTTAATAACCCGCTAAATGAACGGTTTTTTTTAGTGTGAAATAAAAGCCGGAGATTTGCTTCGTTTTTTTGCTGCGACACAAAACCAAAACCAACTATATCACACCGGTGACACTGTGACGGTTCCCCTACGCTTGGTGTTCGGTGCCCTGACCCTTTGTGTTCGGTTCCCACACGCCAAAATTCGCGGACAAGATCGAGGTACTGTCACCCAAAACATCCATTTATGGTAGTATTACGCAATGTTGCTCTCTGAGAATGGTCTTGTTAGATCTGTGAGTGTTTACACTACATGCCTAGGTGCTGTTGGATTGAAGGTTTTTGATATTTTAGCCGTTATTAGGTAGAATGCCTTCCACTTTACTGCAAAACTGCATAATTCGTAGCATCGGCAAGAAATATCCTACCAAAAAATGCCTGCTTGGAACTGTCGTTGGTCCAGCAAAAAGTTCAACATGTCTGTAGCAGACAGCCCAAGTTTCAAGATTGTAGGGCCATCCAAACAGCCGTAATAATAAAAACAACAAAAGTAGTCAGTGAAATTGGCTGTGTTCGGTCCCGTAGGCGTGACGGTTCCCATAATTCATTGTGTCGGTCCCCACTTTCTGTGTCGGACCCCACTTTCGACCTAATTTCTCTGTGACGGACCCCACAACCAGCCTATTTTGTGTCGGTCCCCACACCTTCTTGGATTTATGACTTGCCGGTTACTTGTATCATTGTATTCATTGAATCTAATTGTCTCGGAGTTATTTTTCAGCAAAAACCGGCAAGGCAGCACCTTTTGTGATACCAAGTAAGTCAGATGACATCAGTATGTGTGTGTGTGTGTGTGTGTGTGTGTGTGTGTGTGTGTGTGTGTGTGTGTGAGAGAACTCAGAACTCAGAACTCTCAGAACTCAGAACTTTATTACATAAGGATAAAGGTTTTAGGCTTAGCCTAATCTTCCAACCTGTCCTTGGAACATATACAGAGAATAATTGTAAACGAAAGCAAAGACTGCGCACATACACACACACACATCCACACCCACGTATACACACACACATGCACACATAAACTCACTCACAGAGAGAGAGAGCGAGAGAGAGAGAGAGAGAGAGAGAGAGAGAGAGAGAGAGAGAGAGAGAGATTGACACCTTTCCAGATCACTCCGGTTATGCGACACTACCGCGAGCGTCACTACCGCGTGTCACACTACCGCGAGTACGACACTACCGCGTGTAACACTACCGCGTGTCACACTACCGCGAGTACGACACTACCGCGAGTATAACACTGCCGCGTGTCACACTACCGCGCGTACCACAACCGCGAGTACCATAACCGTAGAGAGAACGCATGCAAACTTACTTCTTGTGAGTTTGTGTTCTAACTTTGATTGGAAGCAACCCATTCTATATGTATTCTGATAGTGTGTTCTGATCGTTTAAAGTTCTTGGTTAGCATGACAAACATTGAATTAGTGTTCAGAGAACAGACCAGGCCTTTTTGTTTTATATTTCAAGGAAACATTTCAACCTTTGCCTTCAGCCATGGAAGTCATAAAATGACACGCGGTAATGTTATACTCGCGGTAGTGTGACACGCGGTAGTGTTATACTCGCGGTAGTGTCGTACTCGCGGTAGTGTCGTACTCGCGGTAAGTTCTGTTTCCGTACCCGCGACAGCGGCAGCGACAAAAGAAAACGCGCGCAAACGCGTGACGTGTTTCCGTACTTGCGTTTTAAACATGCGCTAAAATCTGTAAACTCCCGCGTTGCCGCGCGACAACGCGAAAAAATCGCTCCAGGACCCTTTCAAAAAAATCGCGTCGCTTGCCGCTTGTCGCGCCGCTAACGCGTCGCGCGTGTGGAAACACTCCTGGTCATTTTCTATGTGCTTGATTTTCGTCGCGCCGCTGGAAAAACGCTGTCGCGGGTACACTCGTGCTCAACTCCAACACGCTTTCCAGAAACTTTCCAGAGATTTCCATTTTTTTCTGAAAAATATCTCCAAGGCCGTAAGACTAAGAGTAGATATTGGGAAGGCCAGTTCAAGAAGGTGTGGGTGGATCAACACATAATTTGCTGGTATACTGGGAACCGTCCCAGAGATAAATAATGTTATATATTATTTGTGGCATAAACTAATAAAGTTAGTCTCTCTCTCTCTCTCTCTCTCTCTCTCTCTCTCTCTCTCTCTCTCTCTCTCTCTCTCTCTCTCTCTCTCACACACACACACACACACACACACACACACACACACATACTGATGTCATCTGACTTACTTGGTATCACAAAAGGTGCTGCCTTGCCGGTTTTTGCTGAAAAATAACTCCGAGACAATTAGATTCAATGAATACAATGATACAAGTAACCGGCAAGTCATAAATCCAAGAAGGTGTGGGGACCGACACAAAATAGGCTGGTTGTGGGGTCCGTCACAGAGAAATTAGGTCGAAAGTGGGGTCCGACACAGAAAGTGGGGACCGACACAATGAATTATGGGAACCGTCACGCCTACGTCACAAAAGTGTGGGGGGACCGAACACAGCCAATTTCACTGACTACTTTTGTTGTTTTTATTATTACGGCTGTTTGGATGGCCCTACAATCTTGAAACTTGGGCTGTCTGCTACAGACATGTTGAACTTTTTGCTGGACCAACGACAGTTCCAAGCAGGCATTTTTTGGTAGAATATTTCTTGCCGATGCTACGAATTATGCAGTTTTGCAGTAAAGTGGAAGGCATTCTACCTAATAACGGCTAAAATATCAAAAACCTTCAATCCAACAGCACCTAGGCATGTAGTGTAAACACTCACAGATCTAACAAGACCATTCTCAGAGAGCAACATTGCGTAATACTACCATAAATGGATGTTTTGTCCGCGAATTTTGGCGTGTGGGAACCGAGTGGGAACCGAACACAAAGGGTCAGGGCACCGAACACAAAGCGTAGGGGAACCGTCACAGTGTCACCGGTGTGTGTAGTCTTTCTCTCTCGCGTGGTGTGTGTGGTCTCGGTCATTGTTATTTTGAGCGGGCCGAGACTATTTGGCAGTCGTGTCCCTGTAAGTAGGCTACATGCAGACAGACAGATCTAGATCTAGTGTCTCTCTTTCTTGCACAGTGTCACCTAAGCTTACTGTGGGTGTGGGTGTGTATGTGTGACGGAGTGATTGAGTTTGTGTTACTGTTTGTCTATTTCTTACGTGAGCCTTGAAGGCTTCGCCTCTTGTTGTGGTTTATTTCGCATTTAGGTCCCAGGTAACATTATGAAGTTTTAATACGATCAATCGGACCTATTATCAAGTTAGTGTATCAACTTTTGAACGAACTGCGCCCAGTAGTTTCCCAGCAATAAGCTGTTAAGTCGAGACACACACACAGACACACAATTAAAGTCTGCTGGACCCTTGTACTAGCGTACTCGGGGAAAATGGGTCTGTTTGCTGGTCTTGATGTCAAGTTGAGATCTGCCCTAACTTTTACATGAGATAAAAATAAACCTCAACAGTTCCACTCCCTGATTTATCTCCGATGTGCCCGAACTTCAGTCTCAAGACCCACCGTTAGCTGGTCTTGAGTTCAAGGTTAAGATCTGCCTATACTTTAACATAACATGAGATTAAACCATCTTCTTTCCACGTGGACACATACCCAACATTAACATCCATACTACTTCCGGTGCAGATTTTGAATTTGTGGATGAATAATTTCCTTTTTGAAAAGCCCCGTTGCCGGTTCATTCTTTGGACAGCTTAGTCTGAATGATCTCTACTACTGTGTACTACCCATACTTTTGAAAGAGGCAATTATTGAAGAAAAAAGGGTCCTCGATCTTTGCCTCACATTGTCTCCGAAGGAATACATGTTGTGTTTATTCACTGTGAGGTCGCAACACTAACGTCAGGCGTAAGATCCCAACACTTACGTCTGATGCTTACAATACTAACGTTTGATGTAAGGTCAAAACACTAACGTCTGATGTAAGGTTACAATACTAACGTCTGATGTAAGGTCACAACACTAACGTCTGATGTAAGGTCACAACACTAACGTCTGATGTAAGGTCACAACACTAACGCCTGATGTAAGGTCACAACACTAACGTCTGATGTAAGGTCACAACACTAACGTCTGATGTAAGGTCACACCACTAAAGTCGGATGTAAGGTCACAACACTAACGCCTGATGTAAGGTCACAACACTAACGTCTGATGTAAGGTCACAACACTAACTTACTAGTGACTAACGTCTGATGTAAGATCACAACACTAACGTCTGATGTAAGGCCACAACACTAACGTCTGGTGTAAGATCACAACATTAACGTCTGATGTAAGGTCCCAACACTAACGTCTGGTGTAAGATCACAACATTAACGTCTGATGTAAGATCACAACATTAACGTAACGTCCCAACACTAACGTCTGATGTAAGCTAGGGCACAACACTAACGTCTGATGTAAGATCTCAACACTAACGTAAGGTCCCAACACTAACGTCTGATGTAAGATCACAACACTAACGTCTGGTGTAAGGTCCCAACACTAACGTCTGATGTAAGATCACAACACTAACGTAAGGTCCCAACACTAACGTCTGATGTAAGATCACTACACTAACGTCTGATGTAAGGTCACAACACTAACGTCTGGTGTAAGGTCCCAACACTAACGTCTGATGTAAGCTACACTAACGTCTGATGTAAGGTCCCAACACTAACGTCTGATGTAAGGTCCCAACACTAACGTCTGATGTAAGGTCCCAACACTAACGTCTGATGTAAGGTTACAATACTAACGTCTGAAGTAAGGTCACAACACTAACGTCTGATGTAAGGTCACAACACGAACGTCTGATGTAAGGTCACAACACCAACGTCTTATGTAAGGTCACAACACTAACGTCTGATGTAAGGTCACAACACCAACGTCTGATGTAAGGTCACAACACTAACGTCTGATGTAAGGTCACAACACTAACCTCTGACGTAAGGTCACAACACTAACGTCCGATGTAAGCTAGGTCACAACACAAACGTCTGATGTAAGGTCACAACCCTAACGCTAAGCAATTCTTCCCTCAGGTGGAGATTAACGGGACATTTGGCACGGTGTGTGACAAAGGCTTCACCGACATGACCGCCAGGGTGGTCTGTCGCAGCCTCAACCTTAGCGGCGGGGAGGCAAAGGGCGAGGGGTTCTTCGGACCAGGCAAAGATCCTATCTACATGGACGACATGGGGTGCGACGGTTACGAGACGTGGCTGGGGATGTGCTACTTTGTGACGGACTATTGTCCAAGTTGTACCCAACCCACAGACAACGTTAACTGCGATCACAACGCAGATGTGGGTGTTGTTTGTGGACCTAGCAAGGATGGTAGTGGTGGTGTAATTACACGGTCGGTGAAACGGTCCGCTCATGTCGATTCCGATGTGGCTCAGAGAGCAGCGACGACAACCCGAACATCCACAGCCCCTACGCCCACAACCCAAACGTCCACAACCCCAAATGACACAACCCCAAAGCCCACAACCCAAAAGTCCACAATTCCAACGTCCACAACCCCAAAGAACACCGTGACATTTCTCCTCTCAGCAGGCGCCTCTAAAGGCGGGACTACTGATCCGGTGTTCTTGTGGGGTGGCGTAATAGTAGGCCTGATATTGTTTGCCCTTTTACTGGCTGCATTCTGGATTTTGAGAGGAGGTCGACCCCCTCCTACTCCTCCATGGCAGCCGGAGTCGCCGTTGAAAACGTCTTCAACCTCCAGCGATTCAGAGAGCTCAGAGAGCAGCGACGACAACCCGAACGTCAATAACCCAAACGTCCACAACCCCAAATGACACAACCCCAAAGCCCACAACCGAAAAGTCCACAATTCCAACGTCCACAACCCCAAAGAACACGGTGAGATTTCTCCTCTCAGCAGGCGACGCTAAAGGCGGGGCTACTCAGGGGCGGACCCAGGGGGGGGTTTCCGGGGTTTCCGGACCCCCCCCCCCCCCCCCTAATTTTTTTTCTTAATTGAAAATAAAGAAAAACTGATGCTCAGATTGCACCAGATTGCTCCATTTTTATATTTAGTCAAGTTTTGACTAAATGTTTTAACGTAGAGGGGGGAATCGAGACGAGGGTCGTGGTGTATGTGTGTCTGTCTGTCTGTGCGTGTGTGTGTGTAGAGAGCGATTCAGACTAAACTACTGGACCGATCTTTATGAAATTTGACATGAAAGTTCCAGGGTATGATATCCCCGAACATTTTTTTCATTTTTTTGATAAATGTCTTTGATGACGTCATATCCGGCTTTTCGTGAAAGTTGAGGCGGCACTGTCACGCTCTCATTTTTCAACCGAATTGGTTGAAATTTTGGTCAAGTAGTCTTCGACAAAGCCCGGACTTCGGTATTGCATTTCAGCTTGGTGGCTTAAAAATTAATTAATGACTTTGGTCATTAAAAATCTGAACATTTTAAATTAAAAACATTTTATTTTTTATAAAACGATTAAAATTTACGTTCATCTTATTCTCCATCATTTTCTGATTCCAAAAACATATAAATATGTTATATTTGGAATAAAAACAAGCTCTGAAAATTAAATATATAAAAATTATTATCAAAATTAAATTGTCGAAATCAATTTAAAAACATTTTCATCTTATTCCTTGTCGGTTCCTGATTCCAAAAACATATAGATATGATATGTTTGGATTAAAAACACGCTCAGAAAGTTAAAACAAAGAAAGGTACAGAAAAGCGTGCTATCCTTCTTAGCGCAACTACTACCCCGCTCTTCTTGTCAATTTCACTGCCTTTGCCATGAGCGGTGGACTGACGATGCTACGAGTATACGGTCTTGCTGAAAAATGGCATTGCGTTCAGTTTCATTCTGTGAGTTCGACAGCTACTTGACTAAATATTGTATTTTCGCCTTACGCGACTTGTTACATTTAGTCAAGTTTTGACTAAATGTTTTAACGTAGAGGGGGGAATCGAGACGAGGGTCGTGGTGTATGTGTGTCTGTCTGTCTGTGCGTGTGTGTGTGTGTAGAGCGATTCAGACTAAACTACTGGACCGATCTTTATGAAATTTGACATGAAGGTTCCTGGGTATGATATCCCCGAATGTTTTTTTCATTTTTTTGATAAATGTCTTTGATGACGTCATATCCGGCTTTTCGTGAAAGTTGAGGCGGCACTGTCACGCTCTCATTTTTCAACCAAATTGGTTGAAATTTTGGTCAAGTAGTCTTCGACAAAGCCCGGACTTCGGTATTGCATTTCAGCTTGGTGGCTTAAAAATTAATTAATGACTTTGGTCATTAAAAATCTGAATTTTTTATTTTTATTTTTTATAAAACGATCCAAATTTACGTTCATCTTATTCTCCATCCTTTTCTGATTCCAAAAACATATAAATATGTTATATTTGGATTAAAAACAAGCTCTGAAAATTAAATATATAACAATTATTATCAAAATTAAATTTTCGAAATCAATTTAAAAACACTTTCATCTTATTCCTTGTCGGTTCCTGATTCCAAAAACATATAGATATGATATGTTTGGATTAAAAACACGCTCAGAAAGTTAAAACGAAGAGAGGTACAGAAAAGCGTGCTATCCTTCTTAGCGCAACTACTACCCCGCTCTTCTTGTCAATTTCACTGCCTTTGCCATGAGCGGTGGACTGACGATGCTACGAGTATACGGTCTTGCTGAAAAATGGCAGCTACTTGACTAAATATTGTATTTTCGCCTTACGCGACTTGTTTCTTCTTTATGTATTTATTTTATTTTTGTTTGATCCTCTTTTTGCTTGTCCCGACGCTTGTTTGCCAGTATGCTCCCACGTCCGAGCACTCACTGAACCCCTGAACTTCGTTCCGCCGCCATACCTTGTCGAATCAATGAGCCCCCAGTGTTGGTCAGACACCTGGGCACCCTCACAAATTTTACAGACACTACATGGAAGGATGTCAGGCCGCTGCGGTACCCTCGGAAGATGACACTGCACTGCTGCTGAGTCACTTCGACGGTGTTCGGTATTGGTCCTGTTCCTGGCAAGGGACACAGGCACCGCTATCTACTAAGCCCTCTACTTACTAAGTTACTACACTGACTGTTAAGTCGCGGAGCCAGACTGAGTGAGCGTCAGGCTGGCAGCAGAATATTCAGGGATGGCTGGAACAAAAACACTGGGACCAAGGTCACCATGAGAGCCCTGAGCAGGAAGGGTCACAAGAATCGAGAAAAGTGTTTTTATTTTCGCGCTTTCTGAGTCAATCGCATTCGTGAAGTGAATGACACTCGGCTGTGTGATCCCAGCCTTCCTATTGGAACTTTAGCACTTCCACTCTGGGTAGGAGCCGACCGAAGCTCGAAAAACCCACGCACCCTTTATGGGATTCGAACCACGATCTCCCGGCCCGCAGTCCGATGCGCTAACCACTGCGCCACGGGGGCCGATAGGAGCGGTGGTTGTGTGAATTCAAGACGAGGGTAAACCCGGAAAGAATTTCTGTTCCAGGATTGACTGCTGATTTTGTGGGAACTAGCTTCTAAATAGAATCAGCGTGTGCATGCACGCACGCACGCATACACACGCACGCACGCACTGACGTACGTACGCACGCGCAAAAACACACAGTCACACACACACACACACACACACACACACACACACATAGAGCAGAGAGAGAGAGAGAGAGAGAGAGAGAGAGAGAGAGAGAGAGAGAGAGAGAGAGAGAGAGAGAGGAATAGTATTACTGTAAACTACCTTGTATAAGCCCACCCCCCTGCACACAAAAGTGACCTTAAAGTTAGGGGTGGGCTTATACAAGGTACTACCCCCCTGTGCAAAACAATAAAGATGGGGTTAGACCTGCATTTTGAAGGCAGTTTATGTTTTGAACGTTAAGTTCATAACAAGCAAGCTCTCTCTCTCTCTCTCTCTCTCTCTCTCTCTCTCTCTCTCTCTCTCTCTCTCTCTCTCTCTCTCCCAAACACAAAACAACACAAACTTTTTCAAAGTGTTTGTGCTTTACTTACTACAAACATTGGAAAGTTAACCAGCTGAAGGATGCTTTTGCACGATGTCTCTCTGCGTTCTTCACACCACTTGCCCTCCACAGTTCCACAAAGTCTCCCTGCCTTCTTCCCATCACTCGTCCCCCATCTCCCCAAAGTCTACTTCCATGTCGTCCCCTTCATCAGAAGACTCGTTTTCCTCCTCTTCCTCCTCGTCCTCGCCGTCACCACCACGAGGCAGCTGGACCTGGATGTTGTCCGGAAACCATTCGAGGGTTTGGTCATCTTGAGAGCCATCCAGGGCATTGGAAATGGCGCATCTCAAGAAAGAGGTCACGATTGTCTGTGCTCCCACTCTCTCCCACGCCTGGCCCATCCAGGTGACGACGTCCTGACGTAATGGCTGTTGCAAGTTGCCGGCTGCTGTCAGGGGCCTGGGTTGAGTCATCCACTGCACCCAGCTGTCTCGCAGGGCGTCCTTAAATGGTTTCACTATGCCGACGTCGATCGGCTGGGCAAGGGCAGTGCAACCTCCTGGAATGAAAGCCAGGTCCACGTCTCTTTCTCCCATTGCAGCTTGCACATTGGCTGTCCGATGCGCCGCGTATTGGTCCAACACTAACAGGCGACGCTGGTCCGAGTGGCCTAGGACTCTCTCGATCCACACAAAGATCGAGGGACTCACGGGTCATCCACCCGTTTCGCGTTGCTGACACACGAACATTGTCTGGTACCTGCATGTGCAGCAGCACACGCTGGGGAATGTTACCGTTTCTCTCTCGGAAAATGATAAATGCAGGAAATTTTGTCCCATCAGCAGCCACTAGCAAAGCCACCGTGAATCCTCGCTTCTCGGCCCTGGTGGTTTTGGTCCGAACGATTTTCGCTCCCTTGGTGTCGTTGGTTCGCTTTGTGAGCATGTCGAACCTGACCATAGTCTGGTCCATGTTGAGGATGTGGATGAGAGGGTAGAGATTGCGCAGCCTCAGCCTCAGAACACTCCGCCGGAAGGCTAACAGCTTGTCTTCATAGTCGGCGGGCACCCTCTGGTTTGTGCAGGTGCCTCGCCTTGTGCACACTCCGTGGCGCTTTTTCCACCGTTTGACCCACATGGGTGACGCACGGAAGCCCTGGAGTTGTTCAGCACCTGCAAGTTCCATGGCTTTTCTTTGGAGGTCTTTGTTCCGGACAACTCTCCCTTCTGCTCGTTCATTGTTCAGGTAGTCGAGGACAGCTTGGTCAACTTCTTGGGACAGAATGTGTCGCCCTGGATGAAGCTTCCTTTTCTTCTTTTCTGTTCCCCTGTCGTGTTGAATGAAACGATCGCGGTTTGTTCGCCACTCCCTTATCATCTTCCCCTGTCTATTCCAAATTCTTCGGCGGTTTGGGAAACATTGCCATTAGCAAAATGTTCAAGGTAGTCCAGGGTGGCCAACTTAAACTCCACCGTATATGATTGTCTTCGTGGCATTGTTGAATTTCAAGGCACAAGAAACTCCTCCTCAGATGAATGTGGTTTCAACTGTGATTCAACTGTGATTTAAGAACGTTGTCTACAGTCTGCTTACGTCATATTAAAATTGCGTCAATACCAATTGTCTAAGTTTACGTCATAATTCTAATTGCTAAAGTTAGGTCAAAAGCGAACAACACAAAACTGCATGCTAGACTTGACTGATAGGCCTATCACACAGTATCAGTTCATAACATTAAGGCATAGGCACACACACAACGAAGAATAATAGAAGAAAATTAATTTTTATGTTTTTGGTAAAATTAAAAAGTGGGGGGTGGGCTTATACAAGGTAGTAGGGCCTTTACACAAAATTCGTCCAAAAGTGGGGGATGGGCTTATACAAGATACTGGGCTTATTCAAGGTAGTTTACAGTGAATCTAAGAACAGGAGTAAAATGTATGTGTAACTGCTGGGAATATTTCAGTCGCACACGCAAACGCGCAAATGCGCAAACACTCACGCATGCTCGCGCACTTACACACACACACACACACACACACACACACATACACACACACACACACACACACACACACACACACACACACACATACACACACACACACACACACGCACGCACGCACACACACACAGGCACGCACACACGCACGCACGTACACACGCAAAAACACTTATGCATTCACACCGTGGCACACACACACTGACACATACACACACACAGTGACACACGCATTCACACCAAATAGATTGAACGAGAGAGAGGGGGGGGGGGGGGGGGGCGCAAACAGATCTATCAAGTCATGATACTATTCTGAGATGTAAGACTCACTGTGTATTACTGGATCAAACACGTGATAGTCGCTTATGAATGAAGTAAGCATTGTTGTACGATTTAGGTACACACAGTGAATAATTGGAACCTGGCAGTGAAGAGGGTATTACCGCAACAATTGATTTACATCCTTATGTACCCGTGTACGTATGTTTGGTTTTGATTATCTGCGAGGGGAAGTAGCTAGTTTGGAAAACGTAAAAACAAAGCTGTACTGAGGCCACAGATGCCGTAAAACATAGCTGTACTGAAGCCACAGGTTTCGTAAAACAAAGCTGTACTGAGGCCACGGTTGTCGTAAAACAAAGCTGTACTATGGCCACAGGTGCCGTAAAACAAAGCTGTACTGAGGCCACAGGTGCTGTAAAACAAAGCTGTACTGAGGCCACAGGTGCTGTAAAACATAGCTGTACTGAGGCCACAGGTTTCGTAAAACAAAGCTGTACTAAGGCCACGGTTGCCGTTAAACAAAGCTGTACTATGGCCACAGATTCCATAAAACAAAACTGTTCTATGGACACAGGTGCCGTAAAACAAAGCTTTACTGAGGCCACAGGTGCCGTTAAACAAAGCTGTACTGCGGCCACAGGCGTCGTTAAACAAAGCTGTACTATGGCCACAGATTCCATAAAACAAAGCTGTACTGAGGCCACAGGTGCTGTAAAACATAGCTGTACTGAGGCCACGGTTGTTGTAAAACATAGCTGTACTGAGGCCACGGTTGCTGTAAAACATAGCTGTACTATGGCCACAGATTCCATAAAACAAAGCTGTTCTATGGACACACAGGTGCCGAAAAACAAAGCTGTTCTGAGGCCACAGGTGCCGTTAAACAAAGCTGTACTGCGGCCACAGGCGTCGTTAAACAAAGCTGTACTATGGCCACAGATTCCATAAAACAAAGCTGTTCTATGGACACAGGTGCCGTAAAACAAAGCTGTACTGAGGCCACGGCTGGCGTAAAACATAGCTGTACTGAGGCCACGGCTGCCGTAAAACATAGCTGTACTGAGGCCACGGTTGCCGTAAAACATAGCTGTACTGAGGCCACGGTTTCTGTAAAACATAGCTGTACTGAGGCCACGGTTGCCGTAAAACATAGCTTTATTGAGGCCACGGTTGTTGTAAAACATAGCTGTACTGAGGCCACGGTTGCTGTAAAACATAGCTGTACTGAGGCCACGGTTGCTGTAAAACTGAGCTTACTGAGGCCACTGGTGCTGTGAGACCAAGATGCACTTAGACCATAATTATGTGCCGTTCTCTCCGTGCAAAATGAACCCATAGTGACTTATCGGGTCTGACGGCAAGTTCCTTCTTTCGTCGAATGAATGTGCAGTAACTGGAGCAGAGTAAATGAAAGATTTGATTATGCAGAGAAAAGACTGGACAATTCTCCAGGGGAGACCGATCTCAATTAAACATACACACACACACACACACACACACACACACACACACACACACACAGAGAGGCTACACGTTCTCTCTCTCTCTCTCTCTCTCTCTCTCTCTCTCTCTCTCTCTCTCTCTCTCTCTCTCTCTCTCTCTCTCGATCTATCTGAGTGTGTGTGTGTGTGTGTGTGTGTGTGTGTGTGTGTGTGTGTGTGTGTGTGTGTGTGTGTGTGTGTGTGTGTGTCTCTCTCTCTCTCTCTCTCCCCTCCCTCTCTCTCTCTCTCTCTCTCTCTCTCTCTCTCTCTCTCTCTCTCTCTCATTCTTCCTCTGTCTCTTTGCTTCTGTCTTTCGTTTGCGGTCAACAGACAAAATGGAACGAAATAGCGAGACGAGGTTAAGATGGAATAAGACAAATTTTAAGAAGTCAACGTCAATTGTTGCTGAAATGTTCTCACCTTGATAAGCTGCACAACTACGACGTCCATATCACATGCATCAAAGTGTACTGCGTAGCAGCACAACCACACACACACACGCAGTCCGACTGTCTGTACACACACACACATAAACACACGCCCTCCCCCCACGCACCGAGACAAATGTACGCCAAAATTTGAGCAGAAAACAGGGATTTACAATAATCTGAACAAAACATTCAAAAAACGAAGAAATCTGCAACTTGTTTGGAAAAGGAATTAGCAAAATGAACTTAACGGTCACACGCTTGACCAGTCAGCAGACACAAATGGGACAGAGAGGCAGAAGAACCCCCCGCCCGAAAGCCCCCCCCCCCCCCCCCAACCCATCTCAAGCAATAAGCTGACACGTGAATGGTACAAAGGGACGGACGAAAACACGCCCGCCCCCCGCTACCCCCTCTCAAGCTTTAAGCTGATACAATGAGACAGAGGGACGGACGAAAATACCAACCCACCCCCCCCCTCCCTCACCCTTCCAAGTTAACCTCACCTCTCTCTCCCTCCCGACGAGGGCAATTCCCCTACCCCCGGGGTCTTTCCCTCGCCCCCCAAGCAGCAAGTAGAGAAACGAACCTTCGGCAAGAGAGGCGACGATTTCACAGCACAGAGGGCTAATTGTTATCGCATTCTTTGATTTCCCTTACGCGCTATTTCCTCCCTCGCTCGCAGTCTGCCCTTTCTATCTACATTTTTTTTATTTCTATTTTTATTTTTATTTTTTTTATTTCTTGAGGGGGGAAGGGTGTCGAGAATCTTGAAGTTGACAACAACAGCAACACAGATTGGCTACTATTTTTGAAACTGAATCAATTTTCGTTGAGAATGTGCCACGAAACAACAATATGTCAGCCAAGAAACATCCATACACCATAAGAGCGCACAACGTTACATTTACGAACAGTGTTATATATTTTACCAACAATATTTCTGCATGTACGGCTACCAACCACAAGGCCACGGGAAAGAGATGGAAACCATAATGAACATTTCCTTCGTTGATCAAGAAGCACTAATTGGAAACCGAAGCGCTTCCGTTTTTTTCAGACTAGCATGAGGCATATCTGATGGCCGAAAGCGAGTACAATCTTGGCGAGAGGCTTCAGTACATATCACCCTGGCACATTTGATGACCGAATTCGAGTATAATACTAATAGTTATCCTACATACGTGAGAGAGACCACTCATTACATAACTATCGTTCAAACCACACGTGTGTATATCATGTAAATGAGGTCATGTCATTGACTCAAGCTAGTCTTGCAGGGACCTGTTTTTCCGCTGCTTATGATGCCAAAGTCACCGAGACAAACGTCATTATGGAAAAGAAATTGCGCTCACTAATTCCCCTCGATGAATTTTGAGAACTAACACGTCACGCTACACTTTCCAGAGTGACGTTTCTTAGATTTGACGTAAGAGATTGCACGAGGCTATGGAAGAGATCGAGGTTCCAAAAAAAGCGTCTTCTCGACTGCGGGACGTTTTGAGTAAAGTACACGTTAGTACAGCATGTACGATTAACAGAATATTACATGGCTTGCTGTGTCGTACCAGATTTACACTCGTTGCTTTTTCAAATAGTGAACAGCTCGCTTTCGCTCGCAGTTCAATATTTAAAAAAAAACACTCGTGTAAATCTGGTACGACACAGCAAGCCATGTAGTATTCTCTATGAGTACAAAGTTTCACGATACGAAATGTCATTACGATCATTCCGGAACTGGAGACAGATCAGAGGCAGAGCGGCCATGTTTTTCTTTGAGTATTCTAGTCTCAATAATTAGAATACAAACAAGACTAAATTTTTACTAAAAAAAGTTTTCAGTATCCGGTGTCATGTATTTACCGAAGTAACAGGATTATGACGATACGCATCTCTCTTCAAAATGAGGAAGTGTATATTTCAGACGTATATGCACCAACGATACGTAAAGAAAACAATCTTCTTTTTTTTAGAATTTGGAAAGGCATATTCAGTCGCTGAACACGTTGAATTACATTGTGTGTGGAGATTTTAATTGCGTAACAGACAATGAAGTGGATATTGTAAGTGGAGAAAAACATAATGAGGGAGATGTTAATCGCTTTAAAAGCTGTTTGGAGAATAGTGAGTTAAATGATGTGTGGCGGTTATTCTGGCCCCAGGAGAGATAATTCACGTGGTCATGGCAAAATCCTTTTATTGCTCGCAGATTGAATTATATTTTTGTTACTGATTCTGTTTTAAATAATATTAGAGATTGTAGTATAGTCCGACCATCGGTCAGTCAACATTGCCTATGAATTATGTTTATTTCAGCGTGGGCCGTCATATTGGAAATTTAAGGATAGTTTGTTAAAGGATCAAGTTTTTGTTGATGAATTGAATTTGTTGTTGGAAGATTTTGAGAAAAAGGAAAGAATTAATGGAGGATCACATTAAATGGGAAATGTGTAAGGTTAAAATAAAATAATGTTGCATTAGGTATAGCAGATGTAAGTTTAACAGATATGTGAAGTTATTGGATGCTTTGAATAAGATTGATAAAGCTCTTGTTTTAGATCAAGATAATAACGAATTGTTGATGGAAAAAGATAAAGTAAAAGCAGAATTGTAAATTTACTCCATCCCGAACAAAATTTATTGAAGAAGGAGAGAAAAATACAAAGTATTTTCTTAATATGGAAAAGACACATTCAAATGCAAAAATGATGGATCGTTGGGTAAAAGTAGATGGTCAGGTGACAACAAATCAGGAGGAGATTTTGATTGAACAAGTAAAGTTTTACAGGACGAGATATGGGAAAAATATTGAGTTTGACGAACATTTGGTTGAAACCTTTCTGGATGGTGTTGAAGTTCCCCACTTAACAGAAGAGCAGAATTGAAGAATGGAATTGATGGACAGCTCACTTTAACAGAGTTATCGACATCCTTAAAATATATGAAAAACGGTTCCTCACCTGGATATGATGGTATTACAACCTCCTTCGTAAAGTTTTCTTTTTGGTGTAAAATAAAACACATGATTTTGAATTCTTTTAAAGGCACAGTAAGCCTCCCGTAAACCATCACAGAGCTCCCCGAGCGTCTACATACAGTACAAGCATACTTCCATTTGAACGCTCACCGAACGGGAACATCCTGGCTGCTTTCTGTCGAGCGTGAGAAATTTTCAAAGAATTTATTTTCGTGGACTTGGTCCTCTACAACAATGGCGCCTCGTTTTGGTGCTGGACGGCTGTTATGAATATTCAATACCGGAAATCACGCCCGGACAGTAAGCCTCCCGTAAACCATCACAGATACTGTCAGGCTTTTACACACAGTACAAACACCCTTCCATTTGAACGCTCACCAAACGGGAACATCCCAGGTGCCCTACGTGAAGAGCGAGCAATTTTTAAAGAATTAATTTTGCAGATTGTCTCGAGCACTTTTTGGACCCATCCAAACCAGGTCAAACATGACTCAGGTCAAACATGAGTTACTTCCCTTCGGGTCTCATTTTATCGATGTAAACTGGCGATAGCCGTGAATCGATGATTATCAAAATGTTTTTGGACCGTGGTGCGTTTTTGCGCTAGACCTAACTTTTAAAATCTAAATAATAAATTGACAGCTTGTTACACAAACATTCTTTAATCATAAAAGAATTCTTTTTTCATCAAGACAAGATCAGTACAATTCGAAGTGGTGAAAGTTTGAAAAAAGAAAAGCCCGGAAGCAGGGTCACGCAAGGGTCGTAGCAGACGACGGTTTATGCATATCGCCGTTCCTCTCAACAGTCAAAAGCCATCGCTATACTAGAGTTCTTGTGAACCACAGCCGTTTGTTTCGTGCATAAAAACGTGCTATTGTAAATAAGCTCACATCGAGTCGCATTCAAATGACTAACTGACGACTATATTGTGAAAAAGGGAAACTGGATCACACGGGTTCACGATGGCTCAGGGGTAAGATAAACCACGCAAAAATAAATTCTTTGAAAATTGTTCGCTCTTTACGGAGGGCACCTAGGATGTTCTCAATCGGTGAGTGTTTAAATGAAAGGGTGTTTGTACTGTGTGTAAAAGCCTGACCGTATCTGTGATGGTTTACGGGAGGCTTACTGTGCCTTTAATGCGTCCTTTTTAAATGGAGAACTGACCACCACACAAAAAAGGGCAATAATGGTATTATGAGTTATTTCTAATATGCTGACTGTTAGCAAATGATAACAGACATGTCGAGAAAAAAGATATCAAGCATGAGCCTTTTAGGCGAATGCTGATATCGATTGTTCACACCGATAATACATGATAAAGAAGGATTCGTTGTGCCCGATTATGGGCTACAGTTGGAGATGGAAGTTCACCAAAAATTGGGACCATACTAACAAAAATACGGTGGGTAAAATTGGCGCCCCCATTTTTTCAGCAAACGCCACCCAAGGCCGCTTTGGACGGGTAGAAATTCCGTAGTTTCCAAGTCTATGGATAAAGCTCGCGTAAGAAGAATACGTCACGGTCGAAAGTCTTTGACGTCAATTAATGCATCATGACGTCATGCCTCCCTGTAGTCTTTCTCTCTCGCGCGGTGTGTGTGTTTGTGTTCATTTTGTGCACATGTGTTAGTGTTACTGTGTGTGTGTGTGTGTGTGTATTTGTGTGTGTGTGTGTGCGCACGCGTGCATGAGTCTGTACTCGTGTGTGTGTGTGGTGTGTGTGTGTATTTGTGTGTGTGTGTGTGTGCGCGCACGCGTGCATGAGTCTGTACTCGTGTGTGTGTGTGTATTTGTGTGTGTGTGTGTGCGCACGCGTGCGTGAGTCTGTACTCGTGTGTGTGTGAGTGTGTGTGGGGTGTGTGTGTGTGTGTGTGTGTATTTGTGTGTGTGTGTGTGTGTGTGTGTGCGCACGCGTGCATGAGTCTGTACTCGTGTGAGTGTGTGTGTGGTGTGTGTGTGCATAAGTGTATGTGTGTGCGTGTACTGTATGTGTGTTTGTTTGTAAAGGTGTGTATGTCCGTCTGTCCATATGTGCTATATAATTGTTCTATTATTATAATGATGATAAAGTGGCCAAGATTGACAGCCCATTCTATCTCATGACCTGAGTGTGTAAAACAATGGATGTGCACATTGCACATTCATCATGTGTCAACAACACCAGTCACGGTGCTAACCCGGGTTGATACTGGTCACTTTGATCTGGACAATTCCAATGACTGAAGTGTCCATGATGTCATAAGTATGACCAAAATACGAGATGCTCAGTCGATGCAACCAAATGGGAACGGATTTCAAAAACTGTGTGGGGCTCAGCCTCTTTACTTTGTCAATGATATAATGTGTTGAGGACAACATACAATAACTATTATTATAAATGAGGTCAACTGATAGGATTACAAAGAAGTATATTCACTATCATTTGCGATGTACCACGCATTATCTGCCATCTGGCGAACGACAAGAAGAAGAAGATTTGCGATTATAATATGGTCGGCGGTACTTCTGAGAAAGCTTTTCTGTGTGTGTGTTGTGTGTGTGTGTGTGTGTGTGTGTGAGAGATATAGTGTTTTGCCAGCAGGTGATATATAATACCCTAAACATGTAATTATTTACGCACCTAATGTTGTGTGGCGATTCACAAATATGTATAAAATCTACTATTATGATAATTATTAAAGTATATCATTGTATTGAATTGTAGTATAACTTCTTGTAATTTAGTGTGCATGTGTGTGTGTGTTTGTTCCAGCGTCGCGGACGACGCTGGTATCTGTGGTTGGGAAGAACGTGCCTGTGGAGAATTAGTCTCCAAGCCAAAGCGCGCTGACTCTCCAAGCCAAAACAATTTCAAAGCTGAAAAAAAATGTACAATTTACGCGAAACGATTAAACACAGCTTTCGGGTGTTTTTTTAAATCTAAGATGTACATAAATATACCACTCCGACCATAAGGAAAAGAAAAAAAGACACACAAAAAAAAAAGACCGAGAGGAGCCGAGTCAATCCGAGACCAACCGAGAGGACGTGTTTCGCGCCGTTTCGACGTCGTTTGTTCAGATGCGGCCGGTTGGATCAGTTGCGGTCATACAGGGGCGCCTTGCACAAGAAAAGATCTTCAACAATCCCGATCATCATCATGGTACAATAATGTTTTGTGCGCCCCCATGTATGTGTTCTGTGCTAATAATGCACGGTTGTGAAATGTCCGTACACATTTTGTGGCACTATGTAATTGTTAGTGCATCCTCCGGCGGATGCTTCGTGCTAAAAATGCACTTCCATTAAAATATTGTACGCTCATGTCAGTAATATATTTTCAATTGTTTCTCTGTCAATTTCAAGTGTTTGTTTCCAATTACTTCAGTATCTCCCTGTTGCAATTCCAGGTGATTCATTATGCATGTGCCAATTTGAGGTGTTTAATTCTGATTCCTGTATTTACAGTGTAAAATTAAAACTATTGTTTTCAAACATTCCTATGACACCTGGTAATGGTACTGTGGTTTTGTTTTTAATTTGTATTTTGTTTTTCTGCAATAAATATTTGAAATGGATCTGAGGCCGACTTACTACTTTTAGCACTCTTTTTCACCACATTCCCACGTACAGATATTGCAATATCAACTCTTCCTTTCTACCTGTTTCAAACAAGCTCTATTTTTTAATTAAAAAGTTTTTACTAAATGTCTTAACATAGAGGGGGGAATCGAGACGAGGGTCTTGGTGTATGTGCGTGTGTGTGTTTGTGTGTGTGTGTGTGTGTGTGTGTGTGTGTCTGTCTGTGTGTGTGTGTGTGTGTAGAACGATTCAGACTAAACTACTGGACCGATCTTTATGAAATTTGACATGAGACTTCCTAGGAATGATATTCCAGGACGGTTTTTTTTTGGTTTTTTTTTATAAACGTCTTTTATGACGTCATATCCGGCTTTTTTGTACAAGTTGAGGCTGCACTGTCACACCCTCATTTTTCAATCAAATTGATTGAAATTTTGGCCAAGCAATCTTCGACGAAGGCCGGACTTCCGTATTGCATTTCAGTTTGGTGGCTTAAAAATTAATAAATGACTTTGGTCATTAAAAATCTGAAAATTGTAAAAAAATAAATAAATTATAAAACGATCCAAATTTACGTTCATCTTATTCTTCATCCTTTTCTGATTCCAAAAACATATAAATATGTTATATTTGGATTAAAAACAAGCTCTGAAAATTAAAAATATAAAAATTATGATCAAAATTAAATTTCCGAAATCGTTTTAAAAACTATTTCATCTTATTCCTTGTCGGTTCCTGATTCCAAAAACATATAGATATGATATGTTTGGATTAAAAACACGCTCAGAAAGTTAAAACGAAGAGAGGTACAGTAAAGCGTGCTATGAAGCACAGCGCAACCGTTACCGCGCCAAACAGGCTCGTCACTTTCACTGCCTTTTGCACTAGTGGCGGACTACGTTCAGTTTCATTCTGTGAGTTCCACAGCTTGACTAAATGTAGTAATTTCGCCTTACGCGACTTGTTTTTTCTTGTGGCTGTTTGATCAATTCATAGCAAGCATTGACTGAAATAAACAATTTATATATCCAGCACAACATGCAATTCATTGACTTTTGACCCTAACCTTTTAACACTTCCCAAAATAAATCTTTGGTGGACATTGCATCGACGCTGTTCATTTTGAATGAACATTTTTCTTGTGTGTGCTTATGAGTGACATCTCTCGCTGCCTTACTATCTTGGTGTCAGTGTATGTGTGTGTCTCTCTCTCTCTCTGTCTGTTTGTGGCTCTTTCGGTCTGTCTGTCCTGTCTCACTCTCTCATTCTCTCTCTCTCTCTCTCTCTCTCTCTCTGGAACGTGTACGGCTTACGTCACCAAGTCTAGTTTTTACGTCACGCGTTTGCCAAGATCTGCAGTCTTGGTGGGAGCAAAACAACGTATGCATTTGGAACATTGGCGAAAAAGTGAGTCACGTGTGACGTAATATCTACACGTACACGTACAGGTCTTTCCTGCACGTTCGATCATCTAGAACTGTATTATCCCCGAGTACGCTAGTACAAGGGTCCAGCAGACTTTAATTGTGTGTCTGTCTGTCTGTCTGTGTGTCTCGACTTAACAGCTTATTCCCAGCCAGCAAAATTTTGCGCAGCGAATGCGTGTCGCAGTCGCCAAACTCTGCGTAACAACTGCACTGGACGCATGCGTAACGCGCGCGATTTTGCAAAGCGAAATACATGCGTGACACACTCGTTTTCCCTCAGATTACGCAGACCATACGCACCTCCAGCGCACGCTTATTTGACACCAAGACAAATTCGCACTCTCCACGCAGACGTCACGATTGCTTTACGCATTCTCACGCTATTAACGCGCTCTCCACGCAGACGACACGATTGCTTTACGCATTTAACGCGCTCTTGACGCAGATGTCCTGATCATCTTACGCACTCTCCACGCAGATGTCACGAATTATTGACGCATTCTCAGGCATTACGCGCTTTTTACGCTCTCTTCACGCAGATGTCACAATTGCTGTACGCATTCTCACGCATTTGACGCACTCTCCACGCAGATGTCACAATTGCTTTACGCATTCTCACGCATTTGACGCACTCTCCACGCAGATGTCACGATTGACCTACACAATTTTACGCAGACCACACAACCGCTTTACGCACTCACAAACAAATAATGGGCAGTGCACAACATTGTATTGATCCAGAAAGACAAAGGTCAAGCGTGCAGGTTCGATAACAGAGATGATCATAATTATGTACAAGTTCTAAAACAAAAATGCAGTCAAATAAATTGATTAAAACAAAGGAGAGATTTGAATCTCGCTTATTGCCATTGTGACTTCCAGGTTTTAATTTCACTGCATTTTGACATATACCAGCAGCACGGAAACAAAAATGATCAAAATACTATTCAAAGCAGAATTCAAATTGGCAGAACAAAGAATAAATAGAACAAAACCCTGATAGTCATCATCGATACGCCGTAGTACATGCAGTGAAGAATCCAGTATAACTTATAAGAGAGAATTTTGATGTACACTCGTCACTATATCACATTGATGTAAACAAATAAATAAATAATTGGCACAGCCTAGGCATAGGCAGCAGTGAGTTGTATCAACATGTTTGAATACAGAACAGCAACAAAAAGAGAAAAAAAGTTCTACAAGCCAGCTAATAGTTGAACTTCAGATTACTAATGATATCACAAACAAACACTTAGTTAATGCCCATTCTCCAGGGATCGAAATCCAGTCAATGTACACCAAACTAGGATAACACATACATTTAGAATCTATCACGACTGCATAAAACATTGGTATGCAATTCACAAAGCAAGGAACTTGAAACATGAACATTGACATTAAACATACATATGTGCCCCACACACATTTCGGACAAGGCAGCTGAACGAAATTCAGATGTGGATGGAGCACAAAATAATTAGATGGGGCGGCGTGAAAGCATACTGGGACAAGGAACAAGCAAGAGAAAGAGGATAAGAAGATAAAAGGAAGAACAAACCGAAGAATAAGAAAGAAAAAAACAAAATAAGAGAAGGAGAGAAAGAAAAAAAAAGGAAAAAAAAAAAGGAAAAAAAAGGGAGACAATCATATGAATGTGTACCATTAATTTTAAATAAAAGAAATTAAAAAAATTACTTTTAAAAAGGAGACATTTCAGGTTTTGATTTGAAGTGTGTTAACATATTCACATATACCAGTAACTTTGCATGGAAAAAAAAAGTTCACAATGATTTGAAGCAAATTCAAATGCCAGAGAAAAAACAGAACAAAACCCTGATGTCATCATTGATAATCAGTGGTACGTTCAGTGAAGAAAAAACAATTGACACAACCTAGACATGGGCAGCAGTGAGTTATCAAGTTTCACTACACAAAAGTAACAACTATAATAATGAAACAAAAGGTAAAATGCCAGCTAATAGTCAAAATTCAGAACAATGATATCAAAAAGAAACACTTATTCAATGCCCCTTCTCCACTGATATGTATAAGCACACCAACATGACATAAACTCATAAATTTAAAAAAAAACATGACATAAAACTCATAAATTAAAAAAAACTTATCAGACTGCGTAAAACATAGGTTTGCCATCTCAAAATGGATGTAAAACACGCAGCTTACTCACAAAATGATAGACAAGTCTCCAGCGGCCAGCTGCTCAGCAAACAAAATAAGGTGGCGAGGATCAATATAATTGAAATGCATTTTTTTTGCTGTTTCGGAGAGAACTTTGCTTCATTTACCTTACACTGCCTGCATTCAAGGGCTAAATTTTTATCAGGTGCACCAAGACTTACATCTGTAGAAATCCAATCATAACGGTTTTAACAGCAAAAAAAAAAAAAGTATATTTCTAGTCTCGCTTCTAAATTCTCAACTCAACTCCAAAAAATAATAAAGAACAACAAAAACCCGCATCATGCATTGTCTCCTTCAAGCTGCCTAGGTTGTTTGCGTTCGACTCCCATAAATGACAAGGAATTGTTAAAACCTTTTCTTTCTATTTGTTCACTTTTTGTTTTCTTCTTTTCTGAACTCTTTATACTTGTATTTTATTCATTTTAATTTAGCCTGAAGGTTTGAGTCGTGTATTAAAAATCGAATATAGTGTGTAAGTGCCCTTGAACAGCTTTTCCAGAATCATGTATTCTATATTTTTAGTATGGGATACCCACAAGAAAAGTTCAAATGCATCCATGCGTCTCCACTGATAGTAATGGTAGTTGAGCACTTCCAGTTTAGTCTTCTGTCGTTCTGACACAACCTAAAAGGGTACATCATGTCTGAACATCATCTGTAGAAGAGTGTGAAGTTTAAAGCTTAGCTTAAATAATGTCCAACAAAACCCCAGACTCTTCTGTACATTACCCATCAGCCACACAGACCTGAACTGTGAAATACAATTACTCACTAGCAATTTCTCAGGCGAGTCAAATCTTACATTCATCAAATTTTTGCAACTAGCATTGTAAATAAGCCTACAGAGATTACAAAGTTCAATGACTGCAAACCAAACCATGAAGGCTCTTCCATGGCCTGTTGTCTCTTTCTTTTATCACAGGCTTCCAAAAACCAGTCTTGAACGGCCGTCTTCAAGGTCTTGACCTGTGGCACCCGTACAGCTTCACGGAACAGCCTCTGCATGACAAAACAAAAAATAACATGAACTTAGATCATCAAACAACTATCACTGATTTGAGAAAAGTCTCAAGTTTATTTCCTGACGCCTGTAAACTTGCTAAAAATCATACAGACACACAAACTTGCATACACACCATACGCTTTTACAACACACCAACTATACTTGAGTTAGGAAATTACAACACATTGTAATCCTTGTAGAAGAGAAGTAAAAAAAAATACCTACCCTAATATTTGTTTTAACCCTTTCGCTGCCAATCAAAACTTGGGTATGTGCATTCCTGACTGCCAGGGAATATTGGAGTTTGGGGTGTAATAATTCACAAAAAAATCTAGCTTCAAACTGGCAGAAGGTAGGTAAGTAAAACCTATGTTGTTTTTAAAGGAAATTGAACCAAGAATCTGTTTTTAGTGTCTAATCATGGAAATGATAATTAGTTTGGCTTATAATGATGTTTAAATATGAACTTTTGAAAAATCAGCCCGGCGCATCTTCCGGTGCCTGTGGATCAAACACAGGTGGCTGTTTTGCTCGCTCCAAGAAAGGATTATAATCACTGTCATCTACCTGTTTCCAACGAATTGTCCGAAAGAAGATCTCCCCCTTCCCCTGTCAGTATCCATAATCATTTGCACCGCCTGTAGCGTCAGTCCGGCTTTGTTTTTCCCTACTAGGGCCCGGTCGACAGTCACCGTTAGCCATTTTGACGAGTCGAGATTTCTCTCCCATACCCTGTCGACAAGGCCGAAAATAGCCTTCAAACGTAAAACCGCGTCACCATTTATGTTTATTCACAAGAATGAGGTATCCTACCAAGCCATTGGCTGCTATTTGTGTGTCAGCAGTGACGTAGCATTTCTGGAAAATCCCGGAACGGAGAAGACGGGTTTACCCGTCCTAAGGCGCTGCGGCTGCACAAGCGCATGACTGGTATACCCGTCATAAGGCAGTCAAGTGGTTAAAGTTACCTTTACTATGACTTTTTCTTTGGGGGCCTTCGGAAATTCATAATACATGTACTGTGACGTGCAGACGCATATGTGACGACATCATACCGTTTGCTAACATCCTTATTTCGTATGTAGTCGAAAATCCATGACACTGACAAATGAGCTCAGGAACTTGGCTTCTAGCAATTTAATGTTAAGCGTAAAAGCTTTGACAACTATCATTCACATGTGAAACATGGCAAATTTAAAATTGATTCCAAAGAACAAAATTTGAGACAGAAATAACTTGTTGTTTTGTAGACATGGATTTTATCTTCTTCCTAAAAGGACCAGGATGATTTTACAAATTATGAAAAACAACTCACTGTCGATGGCTTTTAGTCGCAGCGTACACCATGGTCTCTTTCCCTGCCCTCCCCCAGAGCCCCCTGTCAGCAACCGTGTAGCCTATGGAACACCTTCGTCATCACAGCATCAGTAGTCGTCTTTAGTTCATGTCCACCAACCACACCGAGCTCATGGTCATGGATCTGAAACAAACAAAACAAGCCAACTGAATTCCAAAAATCAAATATTCAGACAGCTCTTCTTCACATACAAACAATTCAATCTGGAAGCATCATACTGTCACCTGGAACAAAAAATCAATAATCGCACTTGCTTTAAAAAAAAAAGTTTTCAGAAGAGCAAATGGTGATTTGAGTGTAGCATTGTCATAAAATGTAATCACACACCTCAGGTGACCTGCATCAATCATTCAATACTATCTCACAAATCTTCATTTGGAAAGCACAAACATAGTTAGAAGAGAGCGTCAACCGTGATACTATTCAGTGTGGAAATTTTTTTTTCTGACCCATAATCCGATGCCTACACAAAGTGAGAATCAGAACTCACAAGAAGGCACTGTTGCATGTTTGTGATTATTTGCTTGAGTGTAGCACTTGCAATTTTGAACTTGAGGAAACAGCGTAGCAATTTCTGTTACATCCCTGAAAACCTAGCAGATGGCAGCTCTGGCCACAGAGCAATATTTGCATTATTTCTCACAGATGCAATGATCACAGAAAACAAAGTGGTGCATGCATTTTCCGCACCCCACATGAGAAAAAGAGGCCCATCATTGTGCGTACCCATAAGCATAGTTTTATCATCAAAATGTGTTGGTTAAATTCACAAATGTGACCAATACGCATAAACCTTGCATGAATTCCCAGGATAATGGGAAACTGGTCATGACTGAGAACTGATGAACAGTTAAGATACACCCGTGAACCGTGATGACATCTGGCATCCTCCAAAAAGCACACACTCAAGGTAACATTTAAAGCCTAAAGAGCGTCTAACAATAACATGTCACTCTCACAAGATCTTGCTACAGTTATCTGGGGAAAATAGCACAGGCATGACTGGTCTGCTTCAACAATAGCATTCAAAGCCACCTACCAGTGATCACTCCTTCGACAGATCCATCATGTGCCTTCAACATCTTCCACACTCAACAGTAAAAAGATGACTCCATCGAACAGTAGCACAGGCTCTGGCTCCACCATGATTCTTTGGCGACCAATTACTAAATTAGTCGCATCAGCAGACCTGTTTACCCCTAAAACATTGCATGTGTATTTTCTGGGAGCAAAATGAGGCAAATGTGTAGTTTTGTAATTGAATGTGTAGAATTTCTCGTCGACCTATCACAACAACAAGAACAATGATTGCTACTTTTTACCACATGTATTGATTGACTGACGGAAAAATGGGAATTGCAGACAGTGCAATGAGCATGATGTTTTCCTTTCCGCGAAGACAAGGCATGGGTAGTCCTGATGATATTTTGGCAGAAAGACTTGGTTCGGCGCATTGCTCGTCTTTTTCTTTTTGGTCGGTGGCCTTTCGGAGTCATTTTCTTCACAGTTCTCATCTTCACTTTCGTGTGCTCTGCGTTCAGCCATTGTGTCGAAACGCCCGCATGGTTTGTCAGTAACGCTTTCAGGTGTGCCCGGCATTTGCTTGGAGAAGCCTATTCGGCATTAACAAGCTTCCTGCGGCTCGTCAACAACGCAACGCCCGTGGGCGCTTTACGCGCTGCACGCAGCAAACGACTGCTGGCCGAAAACAAGGATTGGAAAATGGATCGGTCAAGGGAGATGAAGAAAATTACGGATTGTGATATGCGTAGCCGAAACAATACCGTTTGCGTGCAGGGACGGGGCGGTGTGAGAGCACAACGGGACAAGGAACAGGTGTAAAGACGGAAAAAAAAAATAAATAAAAAAAATACCGTTTGCGTAGAAAACGACAGACTTGCGTAGTTGCGTAGTATATTATTCAAATTCGTAGTTTACTACGCTCAATGTGTAGTGTAAACAGGTCTGCATCAGGTCCATCTGCTCCTGTAGAACCTTCTCCAGCAGCAAGAACTGATGTTTATCTTGCCGCTCTGCTCTGCTCGTAGTCTTGTGTCCGCTGAATGGAAGAAAAGAAGAACAAAAAGACATTTACATGAAGCAATACATATTTTAGACAATCTGTCGGCCTGAAAAGAAACCATCAGCACTAAAAAACAATCTGAGCAAATGTTCAAAGTAAACGTGACATCTCTATATTTTTGAATTCAGGAGAAGATGAGGAATATATATATTGCAATCAATTTTTAAAGGGGCATACAGAGTGGCATTTGATGGGGTAAAAAGATGTAGGGACTCAGCAGTTGGAGATGAACATTTTTGTGTGTATTTACTTCAAGCAGATTTTTATTTTTTTAGACAGAAGAACAAACACACACTAAAAATCATTGTTTAAAGTTGAACTGACCTTAACTTTTCCTCCAAACACTAGAACTTTTTGTATTCATTCAAAAATATTCATCAAAAAGGTTAAATTTTAAATTCAATTTTGCAGACTTTGGATGAAAAGTTACTCTTCTCTGGCATCCCGCGGACACAGTTCACACTTTCTCATCAATGAGATGCCTGTGTTAATTAAAAACAAACATCAATAAAACTATTAAAATAAAATAAAAATTTAAATATAAAAATAAAATCGACCAACCGCCCCCACCCGATTTTTTTTCCCTTTGCTGGAAACAATACATTTGTTTCACTAAAACAGTAAAAGAGATCAGCTGAATTTGTTTGACACATCTGGTTATAACTAAAAGAATAAAACACAAAATAAGCCAAAGTCACAGAACAAAAAGACGCTGTCAGTGTCACTATCAATGACTCTGAATGAGACACTCATTGCTATCGAGCCATACCTGTTCATCTTCACCTTGCCGGGACGGAACGACAGTCTGCGTTACTGGCATCGGTGGCGGTGTTAAGGTCACTGTCCATCTCAGCTTTCTTCACCTTCAGTTCAAACAAGCAGTGAGCACCGTCATACTCAAGTCAAAGCTTTCTGAAAAAATAAATACTTGGAAGTTAAATAGGATCACATTGATTCCCAAACCTAACAGTAACAGTAACACGCAAACATCAAAACTGGAATATTAATTATTAAATATAAGCATCTCAATTTCACTAAATTAGTATATTTATTTTCTCTGTGATGTATTTTTTATTTTTATTTCAAAAAAATCTGTTTTTCAACTTTATCACTGCACACGCTGACACAGCCTCTGCCTGCCTCTCTAGTCTATGCATGCCTCGGGAACAAGGGTAATTTTTCTCTTTTCCGAGACTCAGACACAGAATATTCCACTATGAGTCTATGTCAGTATGCGGAACTGAAAGTTGAATATCTGTGGAAAAATAAAAAGATACAAATAAAAAAAAAACAGATTTATGAAGAGCCTATTAGTATTACTACTAAAGCTCCTGACAACTGCTGCCGCAATGACTCGACCAGATTAGGAACCAACCAAAGTTCACCAAGAAACAGACAATGAGACATAAAATGATAAACGAAAATTCAGTTTTTATGGTGCCGTGAGCGACCCGCGAATCGGGATTCGGATGGTATTTTCACTCTTCCACAACTCCTTAAAAACAAACCACTGCATCAATCAACTTTATGTTTTTGGAAAAGTTAGTTCATTCATCCATCTTTCAGACAAAACAAACATGAATGAATAGAACAGTGTTCTTCTAGGCGAAAAAAAAATCGAAAGTGTGAGAAATTCTCTCTGCCATCAAACTCGGAAGCCGAAGCCGCGAGCTATCAAAAATTCAAATTCCCAAATCTTTCCTTCAGTTGATCAACTTACCTATTCTTGAAAGAAGTCAATCTTCATTTCAGAGAGAAGGATAAGATTACCTTGCATCCAATAAGCAAGTCAAAAATACAAGTCAATATGAAGAAAAAGCAAAAAAACGCCGATACAATGTGGATTTGACAGACTTCTTGCCAACAGGAAGTTGGAGATTGTCTGATTGAAGTAGGTCTGACAGACAAGGGAAATAACTTCAATAAATTGCTCTTTTCAGTCAAGGTAACTGTCTCCCCTGAAATTGAACTTTCATAGAGATTTTCTTCCAAAGCAAAATAAAATAAAATGAAAATATGCTGAGAACAAATTTTATGTAACCATTAACATCAGCCTTTATTTTGAGTAGATAATTAGTTTCAAAGTTACTTTAGTTTACATTTTTTTGTTTAATCTGAATTTTGTAAATGTTTTTATCGTTTTGTTATGGGTGTTCATATAGATTTCAGTTATCTTTTCTGTTCATATAATATTTTTATTATGCTTTGCCTAGATTTTTCCACGACATTATTTTGTGAAAAGCTGATTCCTACAACAATACCAAATCCCCATTACAATAATTATATTACATGCTAAAACAATTATAATGATAATACAAATTAAAATAATCATATTTATTTTAAGATAAAAATAATCAGGATAACAATTAAGCAAATAAATGTTAGTAATAACAAAATGATTAAATAAAAATTAAATGGGAAAACCATTACATAAAATAAAAATATTTTTATTAAACTTTTAAATGCAATTTTTTTAAAACCGAAACTGTCTTAAGATAAACTGAAAAATAACGGATTGAAAGTTTTTATGCAATTTTTTTTCTAAAAAAAAAAAAAAAAAGAAGTTTTTGAAGAAGAATAACTATTCATAACCAAAATTTAAAAGTAAATATTTTTTAATAACATAAAATATAATAAATTATTTCATGAAGTAAATGCATAAACCCACGGTATAAAATTAGGAAAAACAAAAATTGCAATCACCTTTTGATTGAATCCATGCATGCTAAACACTGCGTGGTGAAGTCGTTTCGAATGCGACAATCTGCGTAAAAGTTGGCGAAAAGTAACGCGCGCGAAGCGAAGGTGTCACGAGGCCGTACGCATCCCCGCGCATGAAAAACGCAGAAATAATGCATGCGTCACGCAGAATCATGCTGGCTGGGTTGCTGGGAAACTACTGCCAGGCGCAGTTCGTTCAAAAGTTGATACACTAACTTGATAATAGGTCCGATTGATCGTATTAAAACTTCATAATGTTACCTGGGACCTAAATGCGAAATAAACCACACAAAAACCGACTTGGCGGTGGGAGGAATTCGCGGTGCAACAGCCAGCCAGGCAGAACGGTGCAAGGTCTCAGCAAACCAAGACTATGCCATACTCGTAGCAAAGCCGCCGAATGGTACCGTAAACCAAGAATAGTGACGTAAGAAAATAGAATGTCGTCTTTTGATTTGGAACGTGACGTGTTTTAGAATGGAGATGTGGTAGTGTGTGTGTGTGTGTGTGTGTGTGTGTGTGTGTGTTTGTGTGTGTGTGTGTACGGTGTGTGTGTGTGTGTGTGTGTGTGAGATAGAGAGAGAGGGAGAGAGAGGAGTGAGGGAGAGAGAGAGAGTGTGTGTGTGTGTGTGTGTGTGTGTGTGTGTGTGTGTGTGTGTGTGTGTGTGAATGTCTGAAGAGTACTCGGGTCCAGCGCGAGCGTTTTTTATTTGTCATACCGGTTTGATTAACTCCGTACATTTGCGACGGTTTGTTTGTTTGTTTGTTTGCTTAACGCCCAGCCGACCACGAAGGGCCATATCAAGGCGGTGCTGCTTTGACATATAACGTGCGCCACACACAAGACAGAAGTCGCAGCACAGGCTTCATGTCTCACCCAGTCACATTATTCTGACACCGGACCAACCAGTCCTAGCACTAATCCCATAATGCCAGACGCCAGGCGGAGCAGCCACTAGATTGCCAATTTTAAAGTCTTAGGTATGACCCGACCCACGACCTCCCGATCACGGGGCGGACGCCTTACCACTAGGCCAACCGTGCCGGTTCACCGGATTGTGCATGTGTCGTTCTATATATAGAAATTTAAAACAAGAAATTACTCCGAGGTAGGAAAAACACCCCCGTCAAAGGGAAATAACCTTCTCAGTTGGTGGCAGTGACTGAGTGAGAATGATTATTTCCCTTTGACCATTAAGATGTCCCTCTATAAGTCCTTGTATAATTTTAATCCACCAATAACTCCCTAACCGTGTGTTTGACTGGTCCCAATTTTTGTAAGGACCGTCTCAGGAATGTATAGAACCTGTTCACCAAGTTTGGTGACGATCGGTCCGTTCATTCTTGAGATCTATATGCGAACACAAACACACAAACAAACAAACAAACAAACAAACACATCGACCGAAACCTATACACACCCCTATACCGGGTGTGTAAAAAAACACATATGACACTTTCACTTTGCATAGTTTAGCGGTGTCCTTACAAACTGTTAGTTCCCACTGTGGATATAACGAAGTCGAGTTGGGTTTTTTTTTGCTTTGTTTTTTTCTCAGGATCAGAAATTTAAGAGTTATAGAATCGGGAGGGAAAAATAGGGTCGGTCGGAAAATCGGAAACATTATATTTTTTTCTTGGCCTAATTAGAGGTTACAGAACTTTAACGTAACATTATCATTTGTACCGGGACACCTCTCGAAGTTTGGACGCGACACTATCATTTTTAAAGAAAGGATCGGGAACAGATGTCTCGGTTTCTTGAGTCAGGGCTGGATCAAGTATAATAGAGGGGGGGGGGAGGCGGGGGGAAGGGGGTCAAAAATTGAGGAAGGGGTCTTGGGGCCGTCCAGGCCCCTTGTGGGGTACAGAGGCGACGCCCTGTTGGGGGGGGGGGGGTTAGTGTGGTTTTGCCCCCCCCCCCCCCCCCTGACGGTGAGAACATTTTACATTTCAATGGTAATTTTTTGGTCTATCCTCGTGTCTGGATACCAAATTGTCTCCGACGAGGTACATCAGGCGGCCAAGGGGGTGGGGGGGGGGGGGGAGGAGGAGGTCCGGAACCCAGGTTCACCCCCCCCCCAAGGTCCGGCCACGTGAGTTGTTGTCGTATCTCATCAACCCCATGCACCAACTTAAGCATGACAAACCAAAACCAGGTAAAATTAGTATTTTGGTGTTCAGTCAAATGTTACATATATATCAAATGTCATTTGCTTTTAAGAGTACGCTCATAAGCCTAGCTTGTTGTGCTCCATGTTCCTTATTTCATGTATGCGGTAATAGTACCAATGGAATGTATTGAATAAACTTGTTTGAACCAAATGTTAAAGTTTCTACCACAGACATACATACATACGCACGCACGCACGCACGCACGCACGCACGCACGCACGCACAGACAGACAAAAATTAGCATCGCATAGCTAGGCTACACTTACGTGAGCCAACTAACAAACTATACTTCCTCACCAAATGAATCAACCAATCGTTCATTCAATCAATCTATCCATCAATCCATCTATCAATCAATCATTCAATCAATCAATCAATCAGTCAATCAGTCAACTGACTAACAATGTCAAACCTTTTTTTGCAGCCCGCCTTTTTATTTCGAACGTAAATACACATATACACGTAGTCAACAGTACCATCAAAATTGCCTTGAGCCTGTAATGGGTTCTTTTCCTTGTGTGTCGCTTTTGCACCGTACACCAACCCTATAGACAACTTTTTTGCCCAGAACAAGTAACTCCCTGACCTTAACAGGGAAGGCTTTTGTTGGCAGTGTAATGCGATTGCAAGCGACAGTTTCAGCTTTGCAAATGATGCATGTTGTTTTGTTCATACCTTGGTCTGGACCCACGCACTGTACATTCTGTAAATGGGCCTTGAGCGCGCAAGATGTATGGGGTAAATCCCCGGTAATGGCTCGTTTCTATTTTACAAGTGGACCATCTTACAAGTACTCATCGCTATTTATTAGACAGATCTAGATGTGGAATTTTTAAGCACGTGTACGGGTAACGTCATCAAATCTTGTTTTGACGTCACGCGTTTGACAAGATCTACACGTCTTGCTGGGAGGCAAACAACGTGTAGGAAAATGGATGACTGCAACATTGAAGAAGGGTGAGCATCATCTAGACCAATAAATTTGTGACCCTCCACCACGAAATGAGTCGCATGTCACCTCGCGCGGTTCTGCGCTAGGCTTAATATAAGTCCGGGGAGTGTCTGGTAACAGTGTGAGGGTCACCTTAGTCACAGGCTTATAACTCAAACAGTTTACGCTCTTTTCTAAAACGGTTTTCACCACTGGATAGAGCATAAAAAACTCTTTAGGAAAATGTAAACATATGAAAATCATGCAAAGGTGACATGCGACTCATTCCGTGGTGGAGGGTCACGAATATCACAGACGTGTACAGATGACGTCATATCTACACGTTCGCTCATCTGGAACACTGTATTGTGTCTGTCGACACCCGCTTGCAATCTGTTGCTTCTCTTTATTTGACAAACCGAGCATAGGGCGTCATAGCACAAAAGCAAGACATCAAATTCTCCAAATCGGAGTGAATCCTGAGTAGGGACATCCTTTTTTGTGTGAAATTATGTAAGTGCCCTTCAGTGATTGGTCGATGCATTTCGGTGTTTCGACATTATGTCGTTCATGCTTGATGTCAGTGCTGTTTGACTTTGCTCTCCAAACTCATACACGGGGAACGAGAGAATATGAACGGTTATGAACAGTGAGATCGGTAAAGCGTAGAGCATACAAACACGATCACAAAATATTGCCCTACATGATAGTTCGCGTTGTTAGCGTAGTCGGTAGCGAATATCAAAGAATGTCTTTTAAATCTTTCAATTTTTTTTGTCCTAAACGCTTACTGTAACCAAGCTGCAGTGCATAAATCATCCATCTTTAATCTTAGAAGTTTTGTAATAGTTTCGACGGTCTCGCTTTGCTATTCTTAACAACGGGTTTTGGAAAAGTCCAAAAGGCGCATATATCACCTTGGACACAACTAGGTGTTCCACGATCCAGGGCGTGTAGAATTACAGAGACAAAGAAGCAGCTCGTAGAATATTCCAAAACTAATGAAACCTGGTGTCTCCGTCGCTTTCTGTTCGTGGACGTCTGTTCACGTTTCTGTGTTTAAAGGCGCAGTCCTTTCCGCGAAAACAGTTCTGCTCATCATCGTCTTTTCTTCTTCTTCGTTCATGGGCTGAAACTCCCACGTTCACTCATACTTTTGCACGGGTGGATTTTTTACGTGTATGGCCGTTTTTACCCCGCCATTCAGGCAGCCATACGCCGCTTTCGGGGAAAGTATGGCTGGGTATATTCGTGTTTCTATCACTCACCGAACTCTTACATGGATTACAGGATCTTTTCCGTGCCCACTTGGTCTTGTGCTTGCGTGTACACACGAAGGGGGGGATAAGGCACTAACAGGCCTGCACATAAGTTGACATAGGAGAGCAGAAAAATCTCCACTCTTAACTCACAGCAGCAGGGATTTAAACTCACAACCTTCCTATTAGGATGCTGATGTCTTATCCACCAGGCCACTGCGCCCGTCGCGTATCATCTGAGATCTGGCCAGTCTTTTACACGGAAAAAAAGATTATTTTTCCGTCTTGGACGCATACCACAACTCAACACCCTGCCTGATTCCTATGTAGCGTTAAAAAAAAATGAATCAATTAATTTATCAGTTTGCCACTTATGTCTTATGAGAAATGGCTTATGCAATGTATTCATCAATATAAAACAAAATCCCACTTTACACAAAAAGCACCCAAGCTGCTGCTGCGTCCGCCTCGTGATCGGGAGGTCGTGGGTTCGAACCCCGGCCGGGTCATACCTACGACTTTAAAATTGGCAATCTAGTGGCGGCTCTGCCTGGCGTCTGGCATGATGGGGTTAGTGCTAGGACTGGTTGGTCCGGTGTCAGAATAATGTGACTGGGTGAGACATGAAGCCTGTGCTGCGACTTCTGTCTTGTGTGTGGCGCACGTTAAATGTCAAAGCAGCACCGCCCTGATATGGCCCTTCGTGGTCGGCTGGGCGTTAAGCAAACAAACAAACCCAAGCTGCTGCATTTTGGTACGTGTCCAAGAGGAGGGATGGTCTTATCCCATGTATAACAGCATGGCCAGATCTGAGATTCCGAGCCGAATCATCTACACGGGAAGACCTGTGCCCTTAAATCATGTGACAAAGAATGTACGAAGAAGCACACATTGAAACCAGAAAGTTGTTAAGCAATATGGTCTTCTCTTTTGAAACACGTGAGAAATGGATCGTGGAAGTCTATATCGAGCAAAACCAGACACAACGGTGTGCTTAAAGTATCGGCTTTTGTTGTAAAAAAACAAACAAACACCGCTTAAATATACTGAACGGTAAAAACAATAGTACACACTTTTCATAAATGTCACAGGCAAACCATAAAACGCAATCGATTCTTGCTTTGAACACAGTTTGCGGAAGTTGTTTTACTCTGGATTGCATGTGAAATTTAGTCATCCGCGTTCGGGAACGGCGCCACGGTTTGCACGTGCTTTTTGCGATTGTTCGGGATTATGAAGTCCTGACTCCTAAGTAAAGATGTCCAAACTTACTTTTGACAAATTACAACAATAGGAAAACCAATAAAGAAACACAATTTTAATAAGTCACACGCGGAAGAATCGGGCGTTTTGACGGAATCAGACATTCCAATTGTTGACAGTATTAATGTTAATGTTATAGTAGTTTTAAATGTATCGTGATTTTTTGTGTGTGAGTAAAGAGAATATAGATAATTCTCTTAATCCAAGTATTTAGATATAATGAATACTTTTCGGGGTTGCAAAGAAGTGCAAAAGTTTAGCTGTTTGGGGCAGATAATTCATCAGACACACGTCAAAACGGCGTGAAGTTGTGGTATGCAAAGTGGTACATGTAATCAAGCTTTTGGTACAAGATATCAAGAGATTCTAACGGCTGTGGGGTCATTTACAGCAAAAACTTTCTTTTAACTCATGACTGCAATGGTATTCAATTCTCCGAAGAAACAATAGGCAGCAACTTAAAACCCTCATTGACTATTTTAAATGTTCAATTTACATAGCTTTAGGACAGTTTTTATTGTACGCAAAATTGAGTAAACTTCCGTTTGAATATCCCAAAGTTTCCACACTTCGTCTCGTAACTTTAATTTCCATGCGCTGATACAGATAGCTCACTTGTGCACTTCAGTGTATTGAGTTACAACGCACCATAAAAGTTGAGTCACAAGACACACATTCGTACGTGTTTTTTATTTTTTTTTATGAAACTCAGTCTAATTGATATTTGGGTTGTTGTTGATGATCGGAGTTTTTGGAGTTTTTCTGTGTTGTATTCTTTTGATTTTTGACTTTGAATTTTGACTTTGATTTTTGACTTTGATTTTTGACTTTGATTTGACTTTTGTGTTTTGACCTGGTTCGAACATCTCCAAGATCAACACACAGTGCCTAATCATTCTGAAGCATTTACACACGTTGAAGGCAACATGAACAAGGTTGTAGCTGATAAGCTTTGTTTCATGATTACTCCATCAATCTACATTTGGCAGCAAAAAGAATGTGTACTATCTTTTGCTGGAGGGCATACTTCAAGTTCTTTGACATTTTGTGTTCAGGTAATTCTCTCCTCATTCGCGTCTTGTTCAGGCAGAAATGTAAAAACAATCAACATATTTATTAAAACCTGACAAGAAGAAAACACCACTGACATTCGATCAGTCTTGCGACGAGCATGTGGCACAGCTATGTTTTAATTAGAAGAACTTGGAATTGGACTCAGTTCTTCTTCTGCGTTCATTGGGCTGAAACTCACACGTACACTCGTGTGATTGCACGAGTGGAATTTTACGTGTATGACCGTTTTTACCCCGCCATTTAGGCAGCCATACGCCGCTTTCGGAGGAAGCATGCTGGATATTTTCGTGTTTCTATAACCCATCGAACTCTGACATGGATTACAGGATCTTTTCCGTGTGCACTTGGTCTTGTGCTTGCGTGTACACACGAAGGGGGTTAAGCCACTAGCAGGTCTGCACATAAGTTGACCTGGGAGATGGGAAAAATCTCCACTCTTAACCCACCAGGCCGGGATTCGAACCCTCGACCTTCCGATTAAGAGGCCGACGTCTTACCACCCCGCCACAGCGCCCGTCGTGGATTCAGTTCAAAAACAGAATGCATTGATGCAGTTACAGTAAGTCACGTAACGGGTTATCGAAACATTTAAGTCAATTTGTCGGCCTAAATAGCGGACACTGAACCTAACTTGCAAAACACAGGTATTTGTGTGTGAATTTGGATCTGTAACAGCTAGGGTCTTCTTTATTCTGTGTAGCTTTGACGATACGAATAATAAAGCTCTATCTAAAGAGAGAAAACAAACCCGCGGGGGATACGCTTTCATTCCAGGAGAAGGCTAAAAGATCAAGTGTCGCCCACAACTACGTATTTGTAGTCATTGAAGATCTGATATACAAACGGAAGTAAGCGCTCTAAATGCATTCGACATGTGAAATAGAGTAAGTGAGAGTTACGCGGAACCTTTCTCCTGGCACCTGCGAGAATAACAAGCAATGGAATGAACAAGCGACTTTCATCCTCAAAAAAGGATGGTCGCTGCAAACTCCCATGCTCCTTATTCCCACGTACACAGTCATATACAAGAACCAGCTTTTATTCCTGACCAGACATATAGTCCGTAGATGTTTGTTTGTTTGTTTGTTTGCTTAACGCCCAGTCCACCACGAAGGGTGATATCAGGGCGGTGCTGCTTTGACATTTAACGTGCGCCACACACAAGACAGAAGTCGCAGCACAGGCTTCATGTATCACCCAGTCACATTATTCTGACACCGGACCAACCAGTCCTAGCACTAACCCCATAATGCCAGACGCCAGGCGGGGCAGCCACTAGATTGCCAATTTTAAAGTCTCAGGTATGACCCGGCCGGGGTTCGAACCCACGACCTCCCGCTCACTGTGTTGCGGTCAGTCCGTAGATCAACACTAGTTTTTTGTTTTTTTTACAGAAGAAACACACAAACACACACATCGTTTCAGGGTTGCCTCGAAATATGAGGTCAATAAAGTCATGAAAGAATGACAAAAACCTGACCTCTCTCTTTGCTGGAATCTTAGAAAAGGGGGCGCTAGACCTGCGCATGCCAGCCCTTGCAAGACTGGCGGGGCAGACACGCACAGTTCTCTGCTGCAGCAGACAACGGGGCCGGCGTGCTCACAAATTTTGTTTCGTTGTACACGAAAAATTGCCTCTGCTGATCTGCCGAAATGTGAGTTCATTTGACATTTAGCTGTCGTTCTGAAGCCTCTTTACTAGAATGTAACACCTCAGACACGAGTGTGCGGAGCAAACAATTTGTTTTCACTTTGGAATAAATAAATTCTTATTGTTCGGATTTTAAGCTATAGAACGAAGCACCACAACACAAGGAAACAGCAAGCGCAAAATTGTTATTTTCAGTTAAAAAGTATCAAAAAAGTTAGAGTTGAAAGGCTGCAGTTGATCCGTGGACACCGTTTTTCTGCACCCCTTGTATGTTACAATGAAAATGTATTTATAAGAAACGAAGTAAATGCCCTTTCCTAAAAGAATAAACCGATTTCAAATTTTGTTTTGTCTGCTCGAACACGCGATGACTGTGCAGAGACAAAGATCGGGGACAGTTTTGGTGACAGTTTTTTCTTCTTCTGAAATTGTAAACATGTATCACTGACACGTCTTCAAATATATCTTGAACCCATAGGAAACTGTCTCTTGGTTTTCACACTGCATCAAAGGTTTGGGCCACGTCCCTTACCTTTGAAGTAATGCCTTGTGCTAATTAATGTTATCGCAAACCTTGGAACCAAATTCACGTACTATGTAGAAAACTAATTTCTGTTGTTTTAATTTAGGTCTTTGTTGTCACAATTTAAGTTGAAATTGCGGAAATCACAGTCATTTCAAAGAAGGACAGATTTTCAACCTAAGGGCGATAGTTGTTATTTGCCCCAATGAAGGGGAGGTAATTCTAGAATCAATAATTATGGATTTCCGTTAGAGAATTTTATCACTTTTACTCTAATAATAATTATGTCCAATTTGCCTTGGATTTACGCAGCATTATTTAACAACACCGTGTTTAAAACCAGAGGCGACATTCTCCAAAGCCCTTGCTCTGTATTTGTGTGTGTGGCAGAATGGTAGGAAGGCTAGAGGGACATTATCAAATTTCAGAGTAAAAACATAGTAAACTTTGTCTTTTTTTTTTTAATTCAGTATATTTCTTTTTGTTTGAAATCTTTCTGATGTCAATAACAAAACCCCAGACGACATCCCGTTTTTTCCACTTTAGTCTTCTTTTTCTGTTGTTGTTTTCTTAAAGGCATACTAACGCACTCCCGTGTTTACAAAGTGTAGTTTGCCCACAATCGATGTCAAACGCACCATAAGACCATATAATGACGATACGTCACCATGGGCGGACCATAATACATGCATTACAGCTTGTTCTAGCCTCTGAAAAAGTGAGGATGTCAACAAAGCCGCGGTGTTCTCTCCCTTGCATCAACGTTACATGTGTTGCCAAATCTATAAATAGGACGATCCAGATCAAAATGAAAATTCAAATATCTCAACATTTAAGGGGTCCTAGACCACAATATTTTGCAGGGAACTTAATTTAGTCTGTCTCCAGCTGTTGGTAAAGCAATTAGCGTGTATAGTCATCGAGTACATATGGCTTTAAAACATTTTCTTTTTTCCTTCCTTATGTCTATTTTGTTTTTGTTTTTTGTTTTTGTTTTTTGTTTTTGTTTTTTGTTTTTGTTTTTTGTGGGTGTTTTTTGTGGGTGTTTTTTGTGGGTGTTTTTTGTGGGTGTGTTTTGTGGGTGTTTTTTGTGGGTGTGTTTTGTGGGTGTTTTTTGTGGGTGTTTTTTGTGGGTGTTTTTTGTGGGTGTTTTTTTGTGTGTGTTTTTTGTGGGTGTTTTTTGTGGGTGTTTTTTGTGGGTGTTTTTTGGTGGGTGTTTTTTGTGGGTGTTTTTTGTGGGTGTTTTTTGTGGGTGTTTTTTTGTGGGTGTTTTTTTGTGGGTGTTTTTTTGTGGGTGTTTTTTGGGTGGTCTTCGTGTCTGTGTGTGTTTTTAACAGACAAAAGGAAAACCCCACATGATCATGCTGGACTTGACATACTTTCTTTCTTTCTTTATTTGGTGTTTAACGTCGTTTTCAACCACGAAGGTTATATCGCAACGGGACTTGACATACGATACTTATTGTTAAGTGTACTGGTCTTCGAAAGGTGATTAAACGCCGGAATATTGCTGTCTCGTCTCGTTGTCATAAGTTTAAAAAATAGCTACCACTTGACCTTTGACGGGATTAAAGGGAGTGTTTGGTTTCTGTTTGCTATATTGGTAATCCTATCCTTGCCTTTCACGCCTGGTGGCGTGTAGGGCAGCGACAAAGGACCTCCACTTTTGTCTGTCTCTTGCAAGCCTTTCCAGGGTCGCCCAGGAGTGGTTGAGGTCCTTTGATTCCCCCTCCACTGTACGTCTCCAAGTCTGCTTGGGTCTTCCCCGCTTCCTCTTTCCTTCTGGGGTCCATCGAAGTGCCACCTTCGGAATGGAGTCGTTTTCCATTCGTAGTACATGGCCAATCCATCTCCATCTTCTCTGGGTTATGAGTGTCTCCATTTCTTCCATGTTGCATCGTTGGAGAAGGTCGTTGTTGGAGATCTTTCTGGGCCAGAATATTCTCAAGATCTTTCTGAGGCAGGTGGTGTGGAATGACGACAGTTTTGCTGCATCCGACTTCGTCATGCGCCAGCATTCCGACCCATACATGAGGGTATATTGGTAAGTCGACGACATATTTCGTTTTGTTTTTCATCTTCTTCAATTTTGGTACACTCTTTGTTGGATGACTTCTATCAATCAATCAATATGAGGCTTATATCGCGCGTATTCCGCGCAGGGATTTCTTTTTATTTTTTATTTTTATTTTTTTTATGCAATTTATATCGCGCACATATTCAAGGCGCAGGGATTTATTTATGCCGTGTGAGATAGAATTTTTTTTACACAATACATCACGCATTCACATCGGCCAGCAGATCGCAGCCATTTCGGCGCACATCCTACTATTCACGGCCTATTATTCCAAGTCACACGGGTATTTTGGTGGACATTTTTATCTATGCCAATACAATTTTGCCAGGAAAGACCCTTTTGTCAATCGTGGGATCTTTAACGTGCAACGAAGGGACCTCGGTTTTTCGTCTCATCCGAAAGACTAGCACTTGAACCCACCACCTAGGTTAGGAAAGGGGGGAGAAAATTGCTAACGCCCTGACCCAGGGTCGAACTCGCTTCCGAGCGCAAGTGCGTTACCACTCGGCCACCCAGTCCACCCAATCGTAAACTTATAGCGACGGGCGCAATGGCTTAGTGGATAAGACACCGGCCTCCCAAGCGGAAGGTCGTGGGTTCGAATCCCGGCCGTGCCTGGTGGGTTAAAGGTAGAGATTTGTCCGATCTCCCAGGTCAACGTTATATGTGCAGGCCTGCTGGTGCCTTAACCCCCTTCGTGTGTACTTCGTGTGTACTTCGTGTGTACGTCGTGTGTACTTCGTGTGTACTTCGTGTGTACGTGCATGCACAAGACCAAGCGCGCACGGAAAAGATCCTGTAATCTATGTCAGAGTTCGGTGGGTGATATGACAGAAACACGAAAATACCCAGCAGGCATCCTCTGAAAGCAGCGTATGGCTGGCTAAATGATGGCGCGCGGGAGGGAAAGGGTCGTACACGTAAAACCCCACTCGTGCAAAAACATGAGTGAACGTGGGAGTTTCAGCCCATGAATGAAGAAAAAGAAGAGGATGGCTTAGCAGTTCAGGACTTTGCTCATTATTAAATTACAATGGGTATTGAAGAAGAAGTGAAAGGGTGCCCCTCTCCGACCCCTGATACCACCCCTGAGACTTCCAATCTGTACCGGCACGGTTGGCCTAGTGGTAAGGCGTCCGCCCCGTGATCGGGAGGTCGTGGGTTCGAACCCTGGCCGGGTCATACCCAAGACTTTAAAATTGGCAATCTAGTGGCTGCTCCGCCTGGCGTCTGGCATGATGGGGTTAGTGCTAGGACTGGTTGGTCCGGTGTCAGAATAATGTGACTGGGTGAGACATGAAGCCTGTGCTGCGACTTCTGTCTTGTGTGTGGTGCACGTTATATGTCAAAGCAGCACCGCCCTGATATGGCCCTTCGTGGTCGGCTGGGTGTTAAGCAAACAAACGAACAAACAAACAAACAAACTTCCAATCTGTTCGTTCCTGACACCTCGAGTTATGACACTTGTTAGTGCTAATTACCTTTAAAGGTAAACTCCTTCTCGAGAAATCAGCTCACCATCAGTCTCCGATCTGGCCAGACTTTGGCATGGACTACTCTCTGTAGACATTATCGGGCAGGATCAACCTGGAATAACAAAGACAAAGAAGGGAGGCCATGGGATATTATAAGATGTTTGGTGGCTTGTTGGCAGACCAGCTTGTTGGTTGGTCCGAGTAGGGACCATAATTATATCGACTTTTGTTCCATCTTTACAGACCAAGGCCGAAGGCCGCGGTTGATAAATATGAGACAAAAGGCGATATGCTCCCCGAGGACCAACAACAAAGTGCTGGTCTGACAACAAGCTACCAAACATCGTTTTTGTCATCATTTTGGTTGTGCAACAAAATGCACAATAACCCACAGGGAGACGAATTTTTAGAATCCAACTCCGGGCCACAAAGCATCGTCACAGTAGCACGAGATAACACGTCAAACTTGTTTGTGACGTCAAACGTAGCTTGTTGACGCTTTTCTTCCAGTCTGAAAATGTACAGAGCTGCGATCATACCTGTGAATTCAGTAAGTGTTGAGCATATTTCTTTTCGTTGTGGATTTTGCGATTACAGAGATAAGTTGCAAATTGACCATGAGTCGCCGCGGTAATTATCAACATTGATTGGGTCTTTGAGAGTGAATGCTTACAATCGTTGTCCTCGGAAACACAAATCCAAAGCCACGATGGTTCCACACATCAAACAATCAGCCTGATTGGCTTTTACTTTGACAATCCACGTTTCACCTGAAAGCTCAAACCCATTCACCACCTCGAGTTATTGCATGGGGAACATGAGATTTAGTTACCAGGTGTTTGTGAATGAAAACTCGTGAAAATGATGACAATATAAGATGTTTGGTGGCTTGTTGGCAGACCAGCTTGTTGGTTGGTCCGTGGGGACCGTATCGTCTTTTGTTTCATCTTTATCTACCAAAGCCGAAGGCCGCGGTTGATATACATGTAACAAAAGGCGTTAATTTGTAATCCACCAAGCTGAAATGCAATACCGAAGTTCGGCCTTCGTCGAAGATTGCTTGGCCAAAATTTCAATCAATTTGATTGAAAAATGAGGGTGTGACAGTGCCGCCTCAACTTTTACAAAAAGCCGGATATGACGTCATCAAAGACATTTATCAAAAAAATGAAAAAAAACATCCGGGGATATCATACCCAGGAACTCTCATGTCAAATTTCATAAAGATCGGTCCAGTAGTTTAGTCTGAATCGCTCTACACACACACACGCACAGACAGACAGACAGACACACACACACACACACACACACACACACACACACACATACACCACGACCCTCGTCTCGATTCCCCCTCTATGTTAAAACATTTAGTCAAAACTTGACTAAATGTAACAAGTCGCGTAAGGCGAAAATACAACATTTAGTCAAGTAGCTGTCGAACTCACAGAATGAAACTGAACGCAATGCAACGCAGCAAGACCGTATACTCGTAGCATCGTCAGTCCACCGCTCATGGCAAAGGCAGTGAAATTGACAAGAAGAGCGGGGTAGTAGTTGCGCTGAGAAGGATAGCACGCTTTTCTGTACCTCTCTTCGTTTTAACTTTCTGAGCGTGTTTTCAATCCAAACATATCATATCTATATGTTTTTGGAATCAGGAACCGACAAGGAATAAGATGAAAGTGTTTTTAAATTGATTTCGAAAATTTAATTTTGATAATAGTTTTTATATTTTTAATTTTCAGAGCTTGTTTTTAATCCAAATATAACATATTTATATGTTTTTGGAATCAGAAAATGATGGAGAATAAGATGAACGTAAATTTGGATCGTTTTATAAAACAAATAATTTTTTTACAATTTTCAGATTTTTAATGACCAAAGTCATAAATTAATTTTTAAGCCACCAAGCTGAAATGCAATACCGAAGTCCGGGCTTCGTCGGAGATTACTTGACCAAAATTTCAACCAATTTGGTTGAAAAATGAGAGCGTGACAGTGCCGCCTCAACTTTCACGAAAAGCCGGATATGACGTCATCAAAGACATTTATCAAAAAAATGAAAAAAAGTCTGAGGATATCATACCCAGGAACTCTCATGTCAAATTTCATAAAGATCGGTCCAGTAGTTTAGTCTGAATCGCTCTACACACACACACACACACACAGACAGACTAGACACACACACATACATCACGACCCTCGTCTCGATTCCCCTCTCTATGTTAAAACATTTAGTCAAAACTTGACTAAATGTAAAAAGTATTATTTGAATCTACCGACCAGTACTTGGACATACTGGTTTGAAAATCATATAGATCAGAACATTTTCTTTGCAGTATTCGTTTGAAATAGTTTAAAAACGTCGCCAAAGCTCAACCTTTCCGTTCTTAGATTACAAAAGATAAATGTGAACTTGCTCCTAAGTTTTTATTCAACACGTATAGACTCAGACTTATAACACTCTGCTAAAAAAAAAATAGACAACCGAATTAAATTCAGATGCTTCAACAAGCAAACAACAAACATTTTGAAAAGGCGAGAACTACTGATACTTAACTGAAGGACAAAACACAGAACAGACAGACCAGAAAGAACGCCCAAAGCAGCGAAACACACCAAACGCGTTCAAGGACATTGAAGGAGGTTAAAACTCAACAACTTCAACAACAACGAAACAACAGCAAACAACTACTTTATTTTCTGAAAAATGGCGCCACACTTCCAGACGGCGGAACAACAAGACAGCCAAGCTGTTGACAGTCTTCAGGAACAGACAGACTGCATCACAAAATTTCTTGGCGTACAACCACCTCATGTCCAAAATAGATCCTTATTCTGGGGGACAGAAATAGAAAGTTTGCATAGCATCAAAAACAAGAAATGGCTGGAGTCTTTCGTCAGCGGTAAGAGTTAAAATAACGTCTAATGAATGTCTTTTCTTAACTTTTCTTGTCTGATTGTTTGTTGGCCGGTCGGTCTGCATCTTTGTCTATCGGTCTGCTGGTCTGCCTGTTTTTCTGTCGGTTTGTGTGTCGTTCGGTCTGTCTGTCTGTCTGTCTGTCTGCCTGCCTGCCTGCCTGCCTGTCTTTTATCTAATTCTTTAATCCGATTTCCGTACCGCTTTTCTTTTCTGTGTTTCATTGCTTTCTTTCTTTCTTGCTTCTTTCTTTCTTTCTTTCTTTTTTTCTTTCATCCTTCTTTCTTTCTTTCTTTCTGTCCTTCTTTCATACTTTCTGTCTTTCTTTCTTTTCTTCTTTCTTTCCTTCTGTCTTTTCTGTCTTTTTATTCATACATTCTTTCGCTTCTCTTTCCTTCTTGCGATATTCTTTCCTTTCTTTCTTTGTTTTTACATTTAGTCAAGTTTTGACTAAATGTTTTAACATAGAGGGGGAATCGAGACGAGGGTCGTAGTGTATGTGTGTGTGTGTCTGTGTCTGTGCGTGTGTGTGTGTGTGTGTGTGTGTGTGTGTGTGTGTGTCTGTCTGTCTGTCTGTCTGTCTGTGCGTGTGTGTGTGTGTAGAGCGATTCAGACCAAACTACTGGACCGATCTTTATGAAATTTGACATGAGAGTTCCTGGGAATGATATCCCCGGACGTTTTTGTTTTTTTCGATAAATACCTTTGATGACGTCATATCCGGCTTTTTGTAAAAGTTGAGGCGGCACTGTCACACCCTCATTTTTCAAGCAAATTGATTGAAACTTTGGCCAAGCAATCTTCCACGAAGGCCGGACTTCGGTATTGCATTTCAGCTTGGTGGCTTAAAAATTAATTAATGACTTTGGTCATTAAAAATCTGAAAATTGTAAAAAATATTTTTTTTCATATAAAACGATCCAAATTTACGTTCATCTTATTCTTCATCATTTTCTGATTCGAAAAACATATAGATATGTTATATTTGGATTAAAAACAACCTCTAAAAATTAAAAATATAAAAATTATGATCAAAATTAATTTTTCGAAATCAATTTAAAAACACTTTCATCTTATTTCTTGTCGGTTCCTGATTCCAAAAACATATAGATATGATATGTTTGGATTAAAAACACACTCAGAAAGTTAAAACGAAGAGAGGTACAGAAAAGCGTGCTATCCTTCTCAGCGCAACTACTACCCCGCTCTTCTTGTCAATTTCACTGCCTTTGCCACGAGCGGTGGACTCACGATGCTACGAGTATACGGTCTTGCTGAAAAATTGCATTGCGTTCAGTTTCATTCTGTGAGTTCGACAGCTTGACTAAATGTATTTTCGCCTTACGCGACTTGTTTGTTTGTTTTTTTCTTCTCTCTTTCTTTTATTCTTTTCTTAATTACTTCCTTTCTTTCTACCTTTCTTTCGGAACATTTACAGTGAAAGCTTGATGTTTAAAGTTGATGAAAACGACGATGCTATTTGCCTCACGCTTTCGATCAGACTTTAATTGAAACGACCTTGTGAAAGCACTTACAAAAGTTTTGTTTTCAAATTTTGTTAACTGAACTTATATTTCATAGTTTTAGCCGTAAAATGTTAACAGCCATAACGGTGAAGTCCAGCCATTTTCCACACTGTTTGATGCGATCAGAAGTTTCCATGTGTGTTCTTTGTCTCTTTCTCCATCTCTTTCTGTCTGACTGTCTGTCTGTCTGTCTGTCTGCTTCTCTCTTTCACTTGTTTGTGTGTTGTTTGCGGATTTGTACGTTTGTTTTATTTGTTTATCGTTTATTAGACATTTGTATCAGATGTGAGGACAGGTTGTAAGAAAAGGCGTCGCTTTCAACCTCTATCCTTATAAAACAAAGACAGTTCCATCATCTCTCTTCCTCTCTCTCTGTCTCTCTCTCCTCTCTCTCTCCCCCTCTCTCTCTTCCTATCTCCTCCCTCTCTCTTTCCCCACCCCACTCTCTCTCTCTCCACTCTCTCTCCTCTCTCTTTCCCCACCCCCACTCTCTCTCTTTCTCTCTCTTTCTCTCTCTCTCTCTCTCCCTCTCTCTCTCTTTCTTTCTCTCTCTTTCTCACACACACACACACACACAAACACACGCACGCACGCACACACGCACGCACGCACGCACACACAGTCACACACACACACATTCTCTCTCTCTCTCTCGAGCTCTCTCTCTCTCTCTCTCTCTCTCTCTCTCTCTCTCTCTCCCCCCCCCCTTCTTCTTTCTCTCTGTCTCAACCGCACCCGCCCCGCCCCCTCACCACCACTACCACCACCACCCCCTTCTCCTACCCCTCCCCTCCATCATCCTCTTCTCCAAAGTTTCCGTCATTGATAACCGTTAACGCGTGTCTCAATGCAGTCCATTTTTATCCAGCAAAATAAGGTTGTAGCGCGTGTGTGTATGCGCGCACAACTCTAGCGCACACACTGTCACAGGCCCCGCCCGAAGGAGACTCATTGGCACGTGCACAAAAACGCCCACTCTCAGAGAGTCCTGCTGGTATGTCCACGCCATGTCCACGCCATAAAAAGGCATTTGGTTTGCAGCTTGGCGACTAAAACACATCGTTAGCTATCTACTGCGACTGCTAGGAAGTTCATCTTCAGTTCAATAGGGCCCAAATTAGCAGCGAAATTCTTTCTGTTTAACGCGTGTTAGTTTACAAAAGAAAAAAGTATTATTTGAATCTACCGACCAGTACTTGGACATACTGGTTTGAAAATCATATAGATCAGAACATTTTCTTTGCAGTATTCGTTTGAAAGAGTTCAAAAACGTCGCCAAAGTTCAACCTTTCCGTTCTTAGATTACAAAAGATAAATGTGAACTTGCTCCTAAGTTTTTATTCAACACGTATAGACACAGTCTTATTACACTCTGCTAAAAAAAAAAAAAAATAATCGACAACCGAATTAAATTCAGATGCTTCAACAAGCAAACAACAAACATTTTTAAAAAGCGAGAACTACTGATACTTAACTGAAGGACAAAATACTGAACAAACAGACCAGACTGAAGAAAGCCCAAAGCAGCGAAACACACCAAACGCGTTCAAGGACATTGAAGGAGGTTAAAACTCAACAACTTCAACAACAACGAAACAGCAGCAAACAACTACTTTCTTTTCTGAAAAATGGCGCCACACTTCCAGACGGCGGAACAACAAGACAGCCAAGCTGTTGACAGTCTTCAGGAACAGACGGACTGCATCAAAAACAAGAAATGGCTGGAGTCTTTCGTCAGCGGTAAGAGTTAAAATAGCGTCTATTGAATGTCTTTTCTTAACTTTTCTTGTCTGATTGTTTGTTGGCCGGTCGGTCTGCATCTTTGTCTATCCTAACATGTTGTAGGAATGTTACAACAAAAATTACAACAATAATAAACCATAATTCTCGTTTGTTTGTTTGTTTGCTTAACGCCCAGCCGACCACTAAGGGCCATATCAGGGCGGTGCTGCTTTGACATATAACGTGCGCCACACACAAGACAGAAGTCGCAACACAGGCTTCATGTCTCACCCAGTCACATTATTCTGACACCGGACCAACCAGTCCTAGCACTAACCCCATAATGCCAGACGCCAGGCGGAGCAGCCACTAGATTGCCAATTTTAAAGTCTTTGGTATGACCCTGCCGGGGTTCGAACCCACGACCTTCCGATCACGGGGCGGACGCCTTACCCAGCCGGTATCATTCTGGTTTTGACTGAGTAACAGGGTGAGTTTTCACTGAACCTCAAGTCGGTCGGTCTCAGAAAAGAACTGTTACTGGCCAAAAAGTTTTAAAATGACCCATTGGTTTTATGATAATGGTCACTTTTTATATTTAGTCAAGTTTTGACTAAATATTTTAACATCGAGGGGGAATCGAAACGAGGGTCGTGGTGTATGTGCGTATGTGTGTGTGTGCGTGCGTGTGTGTGTGTGTGTGTGTAGAGCGATTCAGACTAAACTACTGGACCGATCTTTATGAAATTTGACATGAGAGTTCCTGGGTATGAAATCCCCGAACGTTTTTTTCATTTTTTTGATAAATGTCTTTGATGACGTCATATCCGGCTTTTCGTGAAAGTTGAGGCGGCACTGTCACGCCCTCATTTTTCAACCAAATTGGTTGAAATTTTGGTCAAGTACTCTTCAACGAAGCCCGGGGTTCGGTATTGCATTTCAGCTTGGTGGCTTAAAAATTAATTAATGACTTTGGTCATTAAAAATCGGAAAATTGTAAAAAAAAATAAAAATTTATAAAACGATATAAATTTACGTTTATCTTATTCTCCATCATTTGCTGATTCCAAAAACATATAAATATGTTATATTCGGATTAAAAACAAGCTCTGAAAATTAAATATATAAAAATTATTATCAAATTTTTTTTTTCGAAATCAATTTAAAAACACTTTCATCTTATTCCTTGTCGGTTCCTGATTCCAAAAATATATAGATATGATATGTTTGGATTAAAAACACGCTCAGAAAGTTAAAACAAAGAGAGGTACAGAAAAGCGTGCTATCCTTCTCAGCGCAACGAATACCCCGCTCTTCTTGTCAATTCCACGTGTTCTGTGAGTTCGACAGCTACTTGACTAAATATTGTATTTTCGCCTTACGCGACTTGTTTAATTTTGTCGAACACCAGAGCGTAAGACAAATTAAAGCGAGAAAAAAAGTCTTATTGAAATGAACTCACACAAATAAAAAAAATAAAAACAAGTCGTGTAAGGCGAAATTACAACATTTAGTCAAGCTGTCGAACTAACAGAATGAAACTGAACTCACTGCATTTTTACAGCAAGAGCGTATACTCGTAGCATCGTCAGTCCACCGCTCGATGCACAGGCAGTGAAATTGACAAGAAGCTCCTCGACCCCCATCAGTCCGCGTATAGGGCTGGCCACTCAACAGAAACCGCTCTCATCAAAGTTGCAAATGACCTTCTCTTAGCTCTCGATCAAAAGCATGTGTCTGTCCTTTCTCTATTAGATCTCTCGGCAGCATTTGACACTATTGACCACTCCGTTCTCCTGACAAGACTTCACAATTCTTTTGGTATTTGCCACACTGCCTTAGCTTGGTTTAAGTCCTACCTCACAGACCGCTCTCAGATAGTCTCCATTGACGGCTTCCAATCTGCTCCATCCCCGTTGACTTTCGGTGTCCCCCAAGGTTCTGTACTTGGCCCGGTGCTATTCATCATGTACACGAAACCAATATCTAATGTCATCTCTCGCCACTCTGTTTCCTATGAAAGCTTTGCTGATGACACTCAGTTACAAAAATCTGGCCCTATTACTGACCTCCCCAACACAATCGAGACAACTAAGAACTGCATCTCTGACTTGAAATTGTGGATGACCGAAAATAAATTGAAACTTAATGACGACAAGACCAAGATCATGCTAGTTGTACCCCCTTCTCTTAAAAAAGAACCATCCCTTCCTGCCCAAATCTCTATAGCTGGAACTGATATTCAGTTGGCTTCTCAAGTACGAAACCTCGGTGTCATCTTCGACGAAACTCTCTGCTTCAAACAACAAGTCTCCACTGTCTGTAGAAATGCCTACTATGAACTGAGAAAAATTAGCTCCATCCGCCACTGCCTTTCTTCCGATGCTACAAAAACCCTCATTTGCTCTCTCGTTCTTTCAAGGCTAGATTACGGAAATGCCCTTCTTTCTGGTTCATTTGACTATCTCATTGAAAAACTGCAGAAAGTACAGAACAACTCCGCTAGATTAATCACAAAGACCCCTAAAAGACACCACATCACACCTGTTTTGAGATCCCTTCACTGGCTGCCTGTAAGAAGTCGTATTCAATACAAAATTGCATGCATTTGTTTCTCTTTCTTTCATGGTACAGGACCTGCTTATCTCTCTGAGATGTTATCAAAATATTCAAACCTCTCCTCTCTTCGCTCTGCAACAGATACCAATGTACTTAGTAAACCAAAAAGAAACAGAAAATCAACTAACTATGGATTTGAGAGATCCTTCAAGTACCAGGGACCTCTTGTCTGGGAGAAAATCCCCCGGAGCATTAGGGATTCCCAGTCACCATCTGCCTTTAGAACAGCCCTCAAAACACACATGTTTAAGTTAGACCTCTGAAGGAGATCCCATGATCGGTGAGTCATCGGCGCTGCCACGTGTATTATCTACTAAAGTGTGGCGTTCATGAGGATGTGTATGTGCCTGTGTGTGTTGTACTAGAATAACGTATGCGTACATGGAATGACATTGCGGGTTACCTGAACATTGACAATGACGAAACAAAGATTGTGTGTGTGTGTGTGTGTGCGCGCGCGTGTGTGTGTGTGTGTGTGTGTGTGCGTGTGTGTGTGCGTGCGTGTGTGGGTGTGTGTGACCATGTTTGAATTTATTCGGATTTAGTTCTCTTTCCTTGTTTGTATTATGATTGTGTAAGTGTAAAGCGCTCTGGGCTCGTCACCACGAGGTTTACGCGCTATATAAGTAATCGTTATTATTATTATTAGTAGTAGTTGCGCTGAGAAGGACAGCACGCTTTTCTTTATCTCTATTCTTTTTAACTTTCTGAGCGTGTTTTTAATCCAAACATATCACATCTATATGTTTTTGGAATCAGGAACCCACAGAGAATAAGATGAAATTGTTTTTAAATCGATTTCGGAAATTTTATTTTAATAATAATTTTTATATTTTTAATTTTCAGAGCTTGTTTTTAATCCGAATATAACATATTTATATGTGTTTGGAATCAGAAAATGATGAAGAATAGGATCAACGTAAATTTGGATCGTTTTAAAAAAACATTATTTTTTTTACAATTTTCAAATTTTTAATGACCAAAGTCATTAATGAATTTTTAAGCCACCAAGCTGAAATGCAATACCGAAGTCCGGCCTTCGTCGAAGATTGCTGGGCCAAAATTTCAATCAATTTGATTAAAAAATGAGGGTGTGACAGTGCCGCCTCAACTTTTACAAAAAGCCGGATATGACGTCATCAAAGGTATTTATCGAAAAAAAGAAAAAAACGTCCGGGGATATCATTCCCAGGAACTCTCATGTCAAATTTCATAGAGATCGGTCCAGTAGTTTGGTCTAAATCGCTCTACACACACACACACATACACACAGACAGACAGACAGACACACACACACACACACACACACACACACACACACACACACACACACACACACACACACACACACATACACCACAACCCTCGTCTCGATTCCCCCCTCTACGTTAAAACATTTAGTAAAAACTTGACTAAATGTAAAAACAAAAAAAAATAAAAAAACATGTCATGGTGTGTGGTATTTGGTATTGCGACTGAGACTATAGTGAAATTAGTTGCCCATGACGACTTTATTGCTAGCTGAAATGTGATGGATAGACGATAAATCAATCTGCATAATTAAAGGAAGTCACATTCTTGTACAGCAGATACTCCCATCCCATCAAAAATCAAAGGTTTCATTTGGAAAAGTACAAACGAAAAGTAATTGCCTGTATGAAGGAAAACACGAGCATGAGGTCAACATGATGTGTGGAGAAGCCCACAGCTCTGCCCACAGTTCTGCTACCTCGATCCCACCCCCTCCTCCCGCCAGGTTGTTGAATCGTGGTAAACCTTTATGCACTAAGTGTCCTTGAATCAATGTAAAAATTAAGTTGGATCACGATAAAAAAAAAATTATAAAGTGTAATTCGCCGTTTTAGAGCGGATTGAGTATCAGAGAGAAACAAATTAAAATGCCGATACATCTTGAAATCACTCATGCCTGAAGCCGAAAACTGAATGTAATGAATCTCCTGTCGTGATTGGCTCACGTAAGTGTAGCCTATGCGATCGTAACTTTGTCTGTCTGTGCGTGCGTGCGTATGTGCGTATGTGCGTGCGTGCGTGCGTGTGTATGTCTGTGGTAGAAACTCTAACATTTGAAGACGTCACATTACATTGACGTCACATTATGACGTAAGAGGGTTAGACGTCACGCGAAGGAAGTACTGAAAGTCTCGGTCATTATTATTTTGAGCGGGCCGAGACTAGTGTACATGCAGACAGACAGATCTAGATCTAGTGTCTCGCTTTCTTGCACAGTTTCACCTATTCTCTTTCTGTGTGTGTGTGTGTGTGTGTGTGTGTGTGGTGTGTGTGTGTGTGTGTGTGTGTGTGTGTGTGTGTGTGTGTGTATGTGTGACGGAGTCAGTGATTGAGTTTGTGTTACTGTTTGTTTCTTACGTGAGCCTTGATGGCTTCGCCTCTTGTTTTTACTTTGTTGTGCTGTTTTGCTTTCACGGGCTTTGCATGCTGTGTATTTGTCTTTATGTTTATGTTATGTTTTTATATTTAGTCAAGTTTTGACTAAATATTTTAACATCGAGGGGGAATCGAAACGAGGGTCGTGGTGTATGTGCGTCTGTCTGTGTGTGTGTGTGTGTGTGTAGAGCGATTCAGACTAAACTACTGGACCGATCTTTATGAAATTTGACATGAGAGTTCCTGGGTATGAAATCCCCGAACGTTTTTTTCATTTTTTTGATAAATGTCTTTGATGACGTCATATCCGGCTTTTCGTGAAAGTTGAGGCGGCACTGTCACGCCCTCATTTTTCAACCAAATTGGTTGAAATTTTGGTCAAGTACTCTTCGACGAAGCCCGGGGTTCGGTATTGCATTTCAGCTTGGTGGCTTAAAAATTAATTAATGACTTTGGTCATTAAAAATCTGAAAATTGTAAAAAAAAATAAAAATTTATAAAACGATCCAAATTTACGTTTATCTTATTCTCCATCATTTGCTGATTCCAAAAACATATAAATATGTTATATTCGGATTAAAAACAAGCTCTGAAAATTAAATATATAAAAATTATTATCAAATTTTTTTTTTCGAAATCAATTTAAAAACACTTTCATCTTATTCCTTGTCGGTTCCTGATTCCAAAAATATATAAATATGATATGTTTGGATTAAAAACACGCTCAGAAAGTTAAAACGAAGAGAGGTACAGAAAAGCGTGCTATCCTTCTCAGCGCAACGAATACCCCGCTCTTCTTGTCAATTCCACGAGCACTGCCTTTGCCACGGGCGGTGGAGTGACGATGCTACGAGTATACGGTCTTGCTGCGTTGCGTTGCGTTCAGTTTCATTCTGTGAGTTCGACAGCTACTTGACTAAATATTGTATTTTCGCCTTACGCGACTTGTTAGTTTATGTGTTCTAGCTGTTTGTTGA
>NC_090253.1:16721818-16742367 GCF_037325665.1 Littorina saxatilis | reverse complement strand
TCTCTCTCTCTCTCTCTCTCTCTCTCTCTCTCTCTCTCTCTCTCTCTCTCTCTCTCTCTCTCTCTCTCTCTCTCTCTCTCTCTCTCTGAGAAAAGAAATGCAAAGGATTTCAGTGGGAAACAAAGTTGAGAGAAAATGAAATACTCATGGCAAATAAAACATTGCAAAACTTTGTGTGTGACAATTTCTACTCAAACAAGGCATGCAGTCTGAATTTCTGTCGATGTTTTTAATTCGAAACTTGAATTATTTTCGGGTCATTTGTTGTTTTTTGTATGAGTGTTTTTGTTGTTGGGGGGATTCAATTATTGGAACACACATTAATGGAATTTGAGCAATATAATTATATCGTCGATCCGAAAAGCGTGAAGAATACTCAAAACAAAAGCCTTTTTCAGCAAAGAAGGTTTGAATAATAGAACACATCTATGAATTCAACAGTTGAAATACAAAAGGTGGTGTGATATTGTTTCAACATGTTGATAATTACAACCACACGTGGGTCATCGGACACATGGAAGAGTCTGCACAAAGTTGACTCTTGGGAAAAATGTTTGGCCCAGACCCGGGTTCAAAAACTAAAACGCCGACAGTGATGAATTAACTGGTCGTACGGCCTTTAGGACATACGTGTAGTACACAGGAATGTTGCTTGGCTTGAGCACATTCAGTACATCATACATTCAAACGCAACAACCAAACACACACTCACTCACACCCACACGCACCCACGCACGCATGCACGTACGCACACACACACACACACACACACACACACACACACACACACACACACACTCACTCAAAGATTTTAATGTCCTTATAAAAACAAGGAAAATTGCCTCGCAGTGTCAGGTGGTTTAAAACATAAATAACATCTCAATTACCAACAGTTTAAAAAGTTCACTAAAAAGACACACACACACACACACACACACACACACACACACACACACACACACACACACACACACACACACACACACACACACAACACACACACAACACACACACACACACACACACACACACACATACACGCCGGCACACACACACGCACACACACACACACACACACACGCACACACACACACACACACAACACACACACACACACACACACAACGCACACACACACACACACACACACACACACACACACACACACACACACACACACACACACACACAGCGACTACCTCCCGCGGGTTAGGGGGAAGAATTTACCCGATGCTCCCCAGCATGTCGTAAGAGGCGACTAACGGATTCTGTTTCTCTTTTTACCCTTGTTAAGTGTTTCTTGTATAGAATATAGTCAATTTTTGGCTCACGTAAGTGTAGCCTATGCGATGCTAAACTTTGTCTGTCTGTGCGTGTGTATGTGCGTGTGTATGTGTGTGTGTGTGTGTGTGTGTGTATGTGTGTGATAGAAACTTTAACATTTGACTAACACCGAAATACTAATTTTACCTGGTTATTATCCAAGCAACAGCTTCAAAATATTGAAGCAATGATCAACATTTCGTCGGCACGTATGTAGTTAAAGTGTGTATCCAAAGAAAACGGCAGGTGGTGGTTTTTTTTTTTTTTTTTTTTTGGGGGGGGGGGGGGGGGGGTAAAAACAGGTGACTGGTCCAGTGTGTGTCGTGTGTGGTATGTAGACCAGGTCAGGGGTCAAGGTTAGGTCAGATCGCGTGAAGGATTGTGGTATAGATACAGTTATCACCGAGTACGCTAGTACAAGGGTCCAGCACACTTTAATTGTGTGTCTGTCTGTCTGTCTGTGTGTCTCGACTTAACAGCTTATTGCTGGGAAACTACTGGGCGCAGTTCGTTCAAAAGTTGATACACTAACTTGATAATAGGTCCGATTGATCGTATTAAAACTTCATAATGTTACCTGGGACCTAAATGCGAAATAAATCACAAAAACGACTCTTAACGGCGGGCGGAATTCGCGGTGACTATGGCATACTCGTAGCAAAGCCGCCGAATGGTACCGTAAACCAAGAATAGTGACGTAATTACGTCACGGTCGAAAGTCTTTGACGTCAATGCCTCCCTGTAGTCTTTTTCTCTCGCGCGGTGTGTGTGTGTGTGTGTGTTCATTTTGTGCACATGTGTTAGTGTTACTGTTTGTGTGTGTGTGTGTGTGTGTGTGTGTGTGTGTGTGTGTGTGTGTGTGTGTGTGTGTGTGCGTGCATGAGTCTGTACTCGTGTGTGTGTGTGTGTGTGTGTGTGTGTGTGTGTGTGTGTGTAAGAAAGAAAGAGAGAGAGGGAGGGAGTGAGGGAGAGAGAGAGTGTGTGTGTGTGTGTGCGTGTGTGTGTGTGTGTGTGTGTGTGTGTGTGTGTGTGTGTGTGTGTGTGTGTGTGTGTGAATGTCTGAAGAGTACTCGGGTCCAGCGCCAGCGTTTTTTATCACCGAGCTGCAGTTCGCCGATTCGGAGAAGACGATTTCACATTGTTCGGTTTCGTAGCTCCAGAAAAATAGATGAAGAAGATACCAAAGGAGATTTCCTACAGGTTAATCTGCACAGCGTGTTTCCTGTGTCTGCGCGAGGAAGCGCTGTCGAAATCTGCACAGCGTGTTTCCAGTGTCTGCGCGAGGTAGCGCTGTCGAAAGCGCAGTGTCGATCTGGCCATCTGGCAGTCGTGTCCCCGTAGGCTACAGACAGACAGATCTAGATCTAGTGTCTCGCACTCTTGCAAAGTGTCACCTATGCCACTTACTGTGTGTGTGTGTGTGTGTGTGTGTATGTGTGACGGAGTGATTGAGTTTGTGTTACTGTTTGTCGATTTCTTACGTGAGCCTTGAAGGCTTCGCCTCTTGTTGTAAAGATTTTAGTCAAGCAGTATGTAAGAAATGTTAAGTCCTTTGTACTGGAAACTTGCATTCTCCCAGTAAGGTAATACATTGTACTACGTTGCAAGCCCCTGGAGCAAATTTTTGATTAGTGCTTTTGTGAACAAGAAACAATTGACAAGTGGCTCTATCCCATCTCCCCCCTTTCCCCGTCGCGATATAACCTTCGTGGTTGAAAACGACGTTAAACACCAAATAAAGAAAGAAGAACACAGCGACTGAGCTGGGTACCCTCCCTTTCACGCGTCTCCAGACGCGGGAGTCAGTGAACGGAGTCTGAGAGATAAAGATACACTCACTCCCAAAGGCGGAAATTACCTCCCTCACCCACCAAGTTTCTTTTCAAGAGACAGAATTGTGTTTTCTTTTTTACACACTCGGCGGCTTGGACTGGACAGGTTTTGTCACTAACCATTGTGCGGGGATCGTTAGAGCGCTGCGTGCATGTCAGTATAAGCTTTTCGCGAAATCGCCCTAGAGAATTTAGCGGTTGCCCGCCTACTAAATTAGCAAACAAAGCTGTACTCTCTGGAGGCAGGGAAACTGAGACTGATCCTGACTGAGTCGGTTAGCCAGACACTTTCTGTGGAAACTGCGGAAGGGGTGCATGTCGATGTACGACATTTGAGCCTTTAGTTTGAAATGCTTGCATAGCACTGTGATGCAGTGTGACCTTTGGTCTCTTCCGTGGGATGGGTTTCCCCACATCACTGCCGTGACCTGAGCTGTTCGAATATTAATGTGGGTGTATTTGTGCGTGACCTTTGCACTTACATAATAAATCGATTTTACCGTTCGACTCAGTTTTTTAATGATATTAATTTGATGGAGGACCTTTGCACTTGCAATATCATGTTTGCTATAAAGCATGTTTGCACAGTGTAATGGTTAAGTACGTACATACAGGGATGCATTGACCTTGCGGGTCTCAAACTGTACTAAATAGTCGTTAAAAGGTCACGTCAAGTTCTGTAGGATCCGTACTTCTTCTTCTTCTTCTTCTTCTTCTTCTTCTGCGTTCGTGGGCTGAAATTCCCACGTACACTCGTGTTTTTGCACGAGTGGATTTTTACATATATGACCGTTTTTACCCCGCCATTTAGGCAGCCATACGCCGCTTTTGGAGGAAGCATGCTGGGTATTTTCGTGTTTCTATAACCCACCGAACTCTGACGTGGATTACAGGATCTTTTTCGTGCGCACTTGGTCTTTTGCTTGCCGCGTTGCGTGTACACACGAAGGGGGATAAGGCACTAGCAGGTCTGCACATAAGTTGACCTGGGAGATCGGAAAAATCTCAGGCGCGGCCGGGATTTGAACCCACGACCTTCCGCTTTGGAGGTCGGCGTCTTACCATCAAACCATTGCGCCCGTCGTAGGATCCGTACGATATGCGTCATCAGTGTCATTAGACGAGTAATAAACATGGCTCTAAGGCCGATTTTAAGGCACGGGAGGTACTCCCGAGCAAATTTGGTTTCATTTGACAGACAAATGCATATTATAGTCTTTAAAACAAATGTTTTTGGTACCCAAAAGTGACAGCAGCTGTACGCAGTTTTAAGGCACTTAAAAAAATGCACTTAAGAAAAAAACACTTTGTTGCAAAAATCGGTAATATCAGCTTAACCGCAGGCAGCAGAGTAAATATTTTTGAGTGAACTATCAAGTAATTGGAAAGTGTTAAACAGCAAGTAAAAAGATTATTTCCGTGCAACACATAGTACGTGGCACCAAGAGGCCTTGCATTTCAGAAATTGTGTTACGTCACGTCATTTTCATGTTTCTGGTTAATGTCAAATCTCATAAAAGACGTTTTGTAAGCCACAATCTAATTAAATACAATATCAGAGGGAAGTGCATTCATTGGGCTTTTAGTTGCAAGTACCTCTGATGAGATAGCTTATAAAAACTAAGTGTGAGAGTTCATTTCCGAAGCACAACCCCTAATTTTGTAAGTCAAAGTTATGTCATGAAAGGCTTTAGATAGGCACTATGACAGGTAAGGGTGGAGTGTAATGGACTTAACATGCACGTTAATACATAGAAAAATGCCTGCTCTAAGCGTAGGTGCAAAATATATAAAGATACCTGTGAAGAAATGTATGCGCGAGACGATAACTGTGTGCAGAGTCTCATTTAGTGAAACAACGCCATTAATTGCTTTTCCTTACATTTTCAGGCAGTGCTGGTTTTCATAAGAGTTGCATTTAAACCTCCAAAATGCCCGTCAATATAAAGTAAGAAGATAGAATGTAACTGTGATTGACAATGTGCGCCATATTTATTGAACATTCACTGAAAAAATCGGGTGAATACCGTTTTTGGCGGTTTTACGTTTCACTGAAGGAAAAACGGAATTTAGTGTGTTATACAAAACTCTCTGGGTAACACGATTTACATAGAATAAAGAAGTGCAATTTATGCCATGTAGTTACTGAATGTAGGTTGAGCTTGCGGAATATTGTTTGAATACTGCACCTGCAATGATGACGTCACACGTGACGTCGAAGCTACAGGTAAGCGAGGTGTAAAGCATAGAATGAGCAATGTATACTAGTCGGCTCTCAGCCCGATTTTAATGCACAGTTGGTACTCCCGAGCAAATTTGGTATCATTTGAAAGATAAATGCCTATAGAATCTCATCCAACCTTTCTAGGAACCCAAAAGTGGCAGTGCAGCTATACGCACTCTTGAGGCAAAGTAGCTCTATTGTGAAAAGTATAGTGCAGAAAAAAAGCACTTTGGTGCCAAAAAGTGCCATATCAGCTTAACCGCACGCATCAGAGTGAGTATATCAGAGTGAATTATTAGGTAACTGGAAGGTGTAACACGGCAAGTGAAAAGCTTGTTTGACTGTAGCACATAAGAGTGTCATGAGGCCTTGCATTTCGGAAGTTGTGCTACGTCATGCCTTTTTTTTATTTTTTTTAACTTTTCTGGATAATGTTAATTCTCCCTGAGCACGTTTCATCAGACACAATCTGATTAATAACCAGTCAGAGAAAAATGTAATCATCTGGCTTCTTGTAGCAAGTAACTTTTTGGAGATACCTCTTAAACACACAAGTAGAGAGTTAATTACAGAAGTACACCCCCGAATTTTAAATTCCAGAGTTTAGATACTGTCCTGATACAAATTAGTCCAAAAGAAGAAAAAGCAAAAAGTAATCAAACTAAATAAAAAAAAAAGAACGAAACAAAAATTACTGGCGAGGAAAGGGGAACACACATTTCTCCACAGTTTTACAACAAACCCCAAAACGCAGAAAAACCCATCTTCCCTCACTGTGAAAATACCAGCATCGAATGGTAACACCCACTTCCCTCACTGTGAAAATAGCAGCATCCAATGGTAACACCCACTCACGCCGAAACAAACAAAAAAAAAAAATCAACAACCACGTCATTTATCAGACTTAAATTTCCACTTCTGTTTCAGCGCAACGCCGGCGTATCGAGAGTAAAAGGCTGTCAGTGATAAGACGATTTTATAGGAAGTTTTTAGCTTTGTAAATGATGTGTGATCTTTGTTTTTTTCCGACATACACTTCCACGGTAAAAACAAATTTCACTGCGCTCTGCACTACGCAGGGCGACAGAAACTGAGCTACTTTTGAAACCTGTTTACCAACCGGTCTTTCTTTAGTGAACTTTAGATTACCTGATTGTCTGGAGAAAAAAAAATCTCTTGTTTTCCCTCGTTTGTTAGTTTTATTTTGTATGTTTGTTTGGTTGGTTGCTTGTTTGTTTGTTTGTTTGTTTGTTAGTTTGTTTGTCTGTTTGTCTGTCTGTTTGTTTGCTCGATTAATTGATTTTCCCTCTCGGGACCAAATATTCATGGACCTCAGTCTCGGACTAAGTTTGTTTATTTGTTTGTTTGTTTGTTTGATTGTTTGTTTGTTTGTTTGTGATCGAGTTTTTAATAAAATACTTGAGTTTGTATGTACATGATCATTCTTTCATACAACTGCAAGCTTTCCGTCTAGTCCGAGAAAGGGTTGCTGCAGGGTCTCTGTCCTATTGTACTTACCAAAACTATATGAAAGCCATAAACGCTTTTGACCGTACATTATTTTGTTATGCTGGTGTATCTTTCAACACACACACACATACACACACACACACACACACACACACACACACACACACACACACACACGCACACATATTCACACACACACAGACACACGCACGTACGCACGCACGCACGCACGCACGCGCGCACACACACACACACACATACACACACACACACACACACACACACACACAGAGTATGCAACGGGGCATAACATCTGTCGGCAAGATGCCCGCTTGTCAGTATAACATCTGTAAAACGTCCGTCAGCCATATCTTCTGTCGGTATAACGTCCGTCAACTATATCGACCGTCGGCATTATGTCTGCTGGCATAGTGTCTGTAAGACATAACTTCAGTCGGTATAACGTCCGTCAACTATATCGACCGTCGGCATTATGTCTGCCGGCATAGTGTCCGTTAGACATAACTTCAGTCGGTATAACGTCCGTCAACTATATCGACCGTCGGCATTATGTCTGCCGGCATAGTGTCCGTTAGACATAACTTCAGTCGGTATAACGTCCGTCAACTATATCGGCCGTCGGCATAGTGTCTGCCGGCATAGTGTCCGCTAGACATAATTTTTGTCGGTATAACGTCCGCCAACCAAATCGACCGTCAGTCGGCATAACGTTCAATTGGCAGAACGTCCGTCGGCATAGCGTCAGTCGCAAATAAAGTACGTCGGATTAATGTCCGCACACATAACATAAAAGGTTAAGCTTCTCCTTCTGTTCGGTCCAAACGCCCCAGTTTATTTGTAACAACACTGACATAATCTGTCTATATTGTCCATTTAACGTTTTTGACTGTTCGTCTGCTTAAAAAAGGGGGGCTTAACTTGTTGGGGTTGGCAATCTTCCGGATCAGCCGATGGGTTTTCATGTTTGCGTTGCTTGTATAGTTGTTTTCTTTTCTCTCTCACCCTTAACCTTGTGTGTGTGTGTGTGTGTGTGTGTGTGTGTGTGTGTGTGTGTGTGTGTGTGTGTGTGTGTGTGCGTGTGTGTGCGTGTGTGTGTGTGTGTGTTTGTGTGTATATTTGTGTGTGTGTTTTTGTGTGTGTGTGTATTTGTGTCTGTTTGTCTGTCTGTCTGTCTGTCTCTGTCTGTCTGTCTGCCTGTCTATGTCTGTGTCTGTGTGTGAAGACGTGTGTGCGTGTATTTTGAGGTTAGTGTATTTGTGGGCGTTCGTATTTGTGTGAGTCTGTGTGCGCTCATTTAGTTCAGAATGATTCCCTAAATCATCTCTTTTTCCTTTATTTCAAAATTAATTGCTTTGGTCAGACAATCCAGCGAAATATGACAATAATAAAATAAAACAGTGACTTTATAAGCAAAATCTGAAAATATGATTTCCACTTACACATATACTACGTACGGACAACGGAGGTTTTCTCGCACATTACTTGTGCGACACAAGCCTGCATTTGTGGGGAACCTTTGACACTGTCTTTGATAAAGGTAACAATTCTCATTTTATTCTTGTATAAAAATATAAAAACTGCAATTTACAAACAAATAAACGAACAAACAAAATGTCAAACAAACTAATTCACCGGTTAATATCTGTGAACAAACTACAAACAAACAAAATTAAATTAAATTAAAAACAAGAAACGAAGTCACAATTTGTGATTTTGAGTTTGTTACTTTTCTCCAATCGAGTGAGGATGGCGCAAAGCTTTTTTTTTTTTTTTAACGGTAAACGTTAAACAAAAATATGCAGGGAATTACGCAACAGTGAAGGAAAAAGTGCTCAAAAAGAACTAGTATTAAACATTTAAAAAAGATAAAGATATTGACAGCTTATTAAAATCTTTGTACACTTTCGGAAACGATTTAAAACAGAAAGAAAACTTCTTTTTATACTTTTGTTGTAGTTTCCCCCCCCCCCCCCCGCTCTTTTAGTTTTGAATTTGTTGTTTCTATTTTATTTCGTTTTCTTTCATTCGTCATGATCTGTAATGGCGAAATCCTGTCCTCATGAAGTTATTAACAGCACAAAACACAAAATGCAAACAACCGGAAACGAAAAGGTTCACGAAAGAATGGCACTGCGCAGTTATCTTTCGCTTTGTTTCTATAGGGAAAAAAATAGATAATAGTGTGTTCACACAAACAAACACAAAATACATGGGACAGCATGCAGTTTCTCCTTTGAAGAAGACTAGACAGTTCAATGTTTTTGCACCGCCTGCGTTGATAATGCCGCTTTAGCTTGATAGAGAACACTTTTAGTCTTGTTCTCCTTCTTGTTCTCAAGCAGGGACTCTGTGGTTCGTCGTTCAGCACAATTGATGCAGGGACAGACCTTTGTCGTCACAAAAAGTCATGCCAATGCTTGGAGATGTGAATATCCATACTCTCCAGGGGCTCCCTGGAGGGTCCCGGGACCCCCACATTATTATTTTTAGGGGGTCCAAGGAATTTAAAAGGGTCCTTAAACCGGGAGGACTTTTGCCAGTTCTGTGAGACATTCACAAAGGTGTTATTTGTCATATCGCTTTGATTTACTCCGTAAATTTGGGTCGGTGGAGATCCGGCAGGACAATCATTTCCTAGTCAACCCTAGTGTACGTTCTGGTCTATTCTGTATGGACACTTACAACTTTACAGCAGACGTTTCTTCTTCCTATCGATCACACTTATAATGTCAGCCCGGACAGCGAGACGAATGATGCCGTCTTTTCCAGGTCTTCCTTTCCTCCGTACAGCTTGCAGTGAAGGGAGACTGCAGTGGGCCACACAGTTTTTCTCAGACTCTCAAGGATGGTGCATCGCTGGAGGATGTGTTCATTGGTATGGTCCTCTGGTCCACAGCTGCACGTAGGGGAGGGGAACAGCTTCATCTTTTGGGACATGTGGGCATTTTGGTGGTTATGCCCAGTTCAACACAGCAGAGACGTTTAAATCTGTACCGGACTGTACTGCATGATAACGCAAATTTCGTGCGTCCCGGGACCCGCTCTTTTTAAGTTTAGTGCGTCGCGTGACCCCGTTTATTTGGCTTCTAGTGCGTAAAGGACGTAGGGACGCACAGTTTTGGGAGCCCTGCTCTCCCAAATACATCAACTGACAGTACTATCTGCCGCATCTTTCCAATTGAACGCAACAATATCTATGATGATTTGAGTTGGGACAGCCCTTCCATATCAAGTTATATACAGACTCGTCTGCGTTGTGAGTGTGTATCTCCAGGCACTTTTATAACATCTGTGTCTTCGCAAAATCATTGGACAGGTTTTACAACATCCATCACGGTAATTTGTAATCAGCAGCAAGAGTTTTCACTGGTATTCTAATCTTATTTTATATTTTCTGTTTAGCTTGGTATTCGCAATTTTGAAAACGAGGCAAGATTTTGTCTACCCCTATCTCCTAAAACAATGAATAACATTTGAACAAAAACTCTCAAGACGATCATTGAATTTGGTGTCTAGCAGAAGAAACATTACTATTTCTAAAGATTGGAATCACTTTGATTAACGGAACAAAATCGATTTTTGTTATCAAAAGTCTAGGTAACAGTACCCCCTTAAACAAGATCGGCATCGCAACACATTCCACACGAAAATAAGGCGGGGATTAGTTCCCTGGTGCCTTTGGATAATGTTAGTCCGGTCTTGGTCGGATGCCTCCTTCTTGTTAATTGCAAATCAAAATGAGGCCGTTCACGGGGCGATATGTTCCGATGTAGACTGAAGTAGTTGTTGCTGTATGATTGGAAAAAAAGAGATAAATGTTTAGGTTGAGACAAAATACTGGCTATTGCGACGTAACCCTTCAACAAGTCGCGTAAGGCGAAAATACAATATTTAGTCAAGTAGCTGTCGAACTCACAGAATGAAACTGAACGCAACGCAACGCAGCAAGACCGTATACTCGTAGCATCGTCACTCCACCGCCCGTGGCAAAGGCAGTGCTCGTGGAATTGACAAGAAGAGCGGGGTATTCGTTGCGCTGAGAAGGATAGCACGCTTTTCTGTACCTCTCTTCGTTTTAACTTTCTGAGCGTGTTTTTAATCCAAACATATCATATTTATATATTTTTGGAATCAGGAACCGACAAGGAATAAGATGAAAGTGTTTTTAAATTGATTTCGAAAAAAAAAATTTGATAATAATTTTTATATATTTAATTTTCAGAGCTTGTTTTTAATCCGAATATAACATATTTATATGTTTTTGGAATCAGCAAATGATGGAGAATAAGATAAACGTAAATTTGGATCGTTTTATAAATTTTTATTTTTTTTTACAATTTTCAGATTTTTAATGACCAAAGTCATTAATTAATTTTTAAGCCACCAAGCTGAAATGCAATACCGAACCCCGGGCTTCGTCGAAGAGTACTTGACCAAAATTTCAACCAATTTGGTTGAAAAATGAGGGCGTGACAGTGCCGCCTCAACTTTCACGAAAAGCCGGATATGACGTCATCAAAGACATTTATCAAAAAAATGAAAAAAACGTTCGGGGATTTCATACCCAGGAACTCTCATGTCAAATTTCATAAAGATCGGTCCAGTAGTTTAGTCTGAATCGCTCTACACACACACACACACACACAGACAGACGCACATACACCACGACCCTCGTTTCGATTCCCCCTCGATGTTAAAATATTTAGTCAAAACTTGACTAAATATAAAAAAAGAAAGTTCACGCTTACTTCAATGGAAGATGTTACATCCAGTCAATATTAGAATTTGTTGAACAACATGAAGATAGCAGGTAGTAAAAGCGTGTTTATCATGGAAGTACTCGTAATGGTTTTAATAAGTTACGTTTTTATATTTAGTCAAGTTTTGACTAAATATTTTAACATCGAGGGGGAATCGAAACGAGGGTCGTGGTGTATGTGCGTGTGTCTGTGTGTCTGTGTGTGTGTGTGTGTAGAGCGATTCAGACTAAACTACTGGACCGATCTTTATGAAATTTGACATGAGAGTTCCTGGGTATGAAATCCCCGAACGTTTTTTTCATTTTTTTGATAAATGTCTTTGATGACGTCATATCCGGCTTTTCGTGAAAGTTGAGGCGGCACTGTCACGCCCTCATTTTTCAACCAAATTGGTTGAAATTTTGGTCAAGTAATCTTCGACAAAGCCCGGACTTCGGTATTGCATTTCAGCTTGGTGGCTTAAAAATTAATTAATGACTTTGGTCATTAAAAATCTGAAAATTGTAAACAAAAATAAAAATTTATTTAACGATCCAAATTTACGTTCATCTTATTTTCCATCATTTTCTCATTCCCAAAACATATAAATATGTTATATTTGGATTAAAAGCAAGCTCTGAAAATTAAATATATAAAAATTATTATCAAAATTAAATTGTCGAAATCAATTTAAAAACACTTTCATCTTATTCCTTGTCGGTTCCTGATTCCAAAAACATATAGATATGATATGTTTGGATTAAAAACACGCTCAGAAAGTTAAAACAAAGAGAGGTACAGAAAAGCGTGCTATCCTTCTTAGCGCAACTACTACCCAGCTCTTCTTGTCAATTTCACTGCCTTTGCCATGAGCGGTGGACTGACGATGCTACGAGTATACGGTCTTGCTGAAAAATGGCATTGCGTTCAGTTTCATTCTGTGAGTTCGACAGCTACTTGACTAAATATTGTATTTTCGCCTTACGCGACTTGTTGTTGAGTAATACACATTTTGATATTTTCGGATCTGAGGCAAAGTTTTTCCAGTAAAATCACTGCTCACTATTTCAGGTTTGTTCTGGCTTTTTACATGGCCAGAAAGGCAAATTGTTTACACGGGAAGGACTCTGCCCTAAATCTTCAGAGTTACAGTCGATTTTTACATTTAGTCAAGTTTTGACTAAATGTTTTAACGTAGAGGGGGGAATCGAGACGAGGGTCGTGGTGTATGTGCGTGTGTCTGTGTGTCTGTGTGTTGAGAGCGATTCAGACTAAACTACTGGACCGATCTTTATGAAATTTGACATGAGAGTTCCTGGGTATGAAATCCCCGAACGTTTTTTTCATTTTTTTGATAAATGTCTTTGATGACGTCATATCCGGCTTTTCGTGAAAGTTGAGGCGGCACTGTCACGCCCTCATTTTTCAACCAACTTGGTTGAAATTTTGGTCAAGTAATCTTCGACGAAGCCCGGACTTCGGTATTGCATTTCAGCTGGGTGGCTTAAAAATTAATTAATGACTTTGGTCATTAAAAGTCTGAAAATTGTAAACAAAAATAAAAATTTATTTAACGATCCAAATTTACGTTCATCTTATTCTCCATCATTTTCTGATTCCAAAAACATATAAATATGTTATATTTGGATTAAAAGCAAATCTCTGAAAATTAAATATATAAAAATTATTATCAAAATTAAATTGTCGAAATCAATTTAAAAACACTTTCATCTTATTCCTTGTCGGTTCCTGATTCCAAAAACATATAGATATGATATGTTTGGATTAAAAACACGCTCAGAAAGTTAAAACAAAGAGAGGTACAGAAAAGCGTGCTATCCTTCTTAGCGCAACTACTACCCCGCTCTTCTTGTCAATTTCACTGCCTTTGCCATGAGCGGTGGACTGACGATGCTACGAGTATACGGTCTTGCTGAAAAATGGCATTGCGTTCAGTTTCATTCTGTGAGTTCGACAGCTACTTGACTAAATGTTGTATTTTCGCCTTACGCGACTTGTTTGTTTGTTTGTTTGCTTAACGCCCAGTCCACCACGAAGGGTGATATCAGGGCGGTGCTGCTTTGACATTTAAAGGTACTGAACTTGTCAAATCCAGGTGCACGGAGCCCCTGGGGCTTTAAGTCATACCGCAGGCAGCTATCCGTTAGAAGAACTACCAAGTTTCGTTGACTTGCACCCAAAGAGTCAAGAACTGCGATTTTTTACGAATTAATTTTGTACTCGGACCCGGCTGGTCTTGACCTATTTTTTTTTATCTAAATTTAGATCAGGTAGATTACCACATCATGCACAAAAAGACACGTCACTAGCAAACTATGTCAGACGTCATCATGAGTTTGTGTAAAACAAAATGGAGGCCGGAATCACTCAGTTGAATCGAACTCCGACCAAACACCACGTAATCACTAGGTTAATTTATGCACTCGCGTGAACAAGAAACTGTCGAGCTTCACAGATATCGTTGTTGGGTAGTTTTGGGTTTGTTTTACTACCATAGGGGGATTTTTGAACTGTAAATGCACTCAGCTGCAACAAAACCGCAAAACGAAGGCTGCCAGCTGCACTGTGCCTTTAACGTGCGCCACACACAAGACAGAAGTCGCAGCACAGGCTTCATGTCTCACCCAGTCACATTATTCTGACACCGGACCAACCAGTCCTAGCACTAACCCCATAATGCCAGACGCCAGGCGGAGCAGCCACTAGATTGCCAATTTTAAAGTCTTAGGTATGACCCGGCCAGGGTTCGAACCCACGACCTCCCGCTCACTGGGCGGACGCCTTACCACTAGGCCACCGTGTTGCGGTCAGTTACAGTCGAACCTGCCTATAAAGACCGCCCAAGTTTCCAACCAAAAGTGGTCTTTATAGTCCGGTGGTCGTTACAGAATGATGAGTAATAACCAAGTCAGGGTTTCTTTGGGATGGTCGTAACGGGGAGAGGCGGTTGCTACGGTAGATTTGACTGTATAATTTTGTATTTGTCTCTGTAAGTGAACAAACACAAAATGTGAGTGAACGGGGTGTGCTTTTTGGTTATCAGGTTATCAGAAAATATTGATAAAAAACCCGAATCACTTTAACAATTAGAATAAGAGAAAAATCGTGTTGTCTGAAACACGTGGCCATTTTACATCGATTTTGCGATTCAACAACAAGAAAAGCTCTCCTGAAATGTCCTCTTTTTTTTTAACCTTCTGTGAAAAGCAATTTGAATGCTGTTCACTCCACTCAGGATAACCACAGAAATCACGCAGTAACATTTTTCTCTAAATAACCAACAAGTAAAAAAATAATACTTTGTAACTTTCCTTTTTTGTTTTATTTTGCTTGTTTTTTTCTTCTCTTTAAGCATGCATTCCTAATTCCGATTGACTGTTTCTGTAAAAAACCTTGGATATTTTTTAAATTTCTTTCTTCTTTCTTTTCTCGTTCGTTTTTCTTTCTTTCTTCTGGTTTATCAGATATGTTTTGGGGTTACAGACGCGTAAACAAAAAGCTGTGCACTGGAACTTTTTATTATGGAAGGGAAAGAGCTTGACATTTGGTTTTACTTTTGTTTCTTTCAACATCACAACCAAATACATCGTGACCACATGGACATAATCATCCGGCGCTTTGAAAAAACCCCGACATAGTTATCATCCCCAACAAGAGAACAAAGTTGGAAGAACTGCTAGTCTCCCTCTCTCTCTCTCTCTCTCTCTCTCTCTCTCTCTCTCTCTCTCTCTCTCTCTCTCTCTCTCTCTCTCTCTCTCTCTCTCTCTCTCTCTCTCTCTCTCTCTCTCTCTCTCTCTCTCTCTCTCTCTCTCTCTGTTTCTGCCATCATGTCTGTCTGCCTGTCTGTAGTTCTGTCTGTCTATCTGTCTATCTGTCTGTCTGTCTGTCTGTCTATCTGTCTATCTGTCTGTCTGTCTGTCTGTCTGTCTGTCTCTCTGTCCGTCCGTCCGTCCGTCTGTTTCTTAGTTCCTTCTATGTTTCTGTCGTTCTGTCGATGTTTGCTTCGAGAAAATGTTCACACAGACGAAAAGTAATTTATTTTAGTAGACATCCAGTCGAAATTACTACAACGCTTTGGAACGAAACATCTGATACTCGCCGAACCAAGAAATGAAACACTCATAAAACATCCTCTTCGGTGTACTCTATTTAACTTATTGCCAGACAATAAGAAAGACTATCCGAACTAAGTCACGTGGTTGGGATGGAGAAAAAACCCAATAATAAAGTGAGAAGACGTGTTTAAAAAGTAAAATTATCTGTCAGGAGTGCTAAGGCCAGAAATAATAGACGAAGTAGAGCTTAACGTGGTAATTTATAAGATAACCACTGAAACTTGAACATGAGATATCAGACTTTGTCACAAAAACACGACTGAAGACGTTACCACGACTCTACTGTAGATATGTAAACAAATGGACATAGATAGAGCACTATACAAGAACAAAAACAACACAAATCACTGTTACTTTACCAGTAAAATTATTCGTTCAAAAATATTGTACTCACTTTTGAAGCTTATTTTCAAGCATGAAACATTTAAAATTAAACAAACATGAAATAAAGCGTATAGAATTAAGTGATAAGACATTTCTGAAACTTTGTTTACTTTCGGCTCTAAATGTTGAACGGTGTACTCCTAACCCCTGCAAATGTCAACAAGCTCTTAGTCAAATAATGAAATAATAAATTGAATGTAAATTCAAGGGATGTTTAGAAAACGAAAAAAAGGGAGTAGTGCTAATCCTTTTTTAATTTTTTTTAAAAAGATATTATGTGTGAAACTTGAATAAAGAGTATGCAGACTTTTGCACAGGAACCACCACTGAATAAATTTGTAAAATGAAAACGATTTTTGTGTGTGTTGAGTTTCGAGCTTTACTATTGAATTTAAATCACTTCTTCATAATTTCTTGTTGTTGGTTTTGTGTGTGTGTGTGTGTGTGTGTGTGTGTGTGTGTGTGTGTGTGTGTGTGTGTGCCACGGTGTGTGTGTGTGTGTGTGTGTGTGTGTGTGTGTGTGTGTGTGTGTGTTGTGGTTGGTTTTTGGCTAGACTCCAGCCTCAAGATAAGACAGTGTACAAATCTAAACGATTCTCTGTGCCGAATTAGAGCTGGTATACGCGATTTAGTGTCACTTATTAAGCGGATGATTCGTACTTGCAGGTAAAGTCGGCTATATCAAAAGAGTTTCCCCTACGGTTGCATTTACTTGTACAAGGCATGTAACAATGGAAAGACTGCTTTTCTCAAGACACCCGGGCTACTTCCCTTCGTACATCTCTACTATCACTGTTTTTCTATCTCTCCAGCTCCCCCTCTCTCTCTCTCTCTCTCTCTCTCTCTCTCTCTCTCTCTCTCTCTCTCTTTCTCTCTCCCTCTCTGTCGTGTTCTCGTCGTGTTGGACGGTCACATGCATATATATAAACAAACTGGTAGACTATAAATGAAGCAGACACAGGCATGGAGGGTTAGCGTGTTATTTATTCCGCCATGATTCTCCCAGAATCCCCAGCAACCTTTTACGTCAGGGTTCTTGCATATTGACAATAGAACACGGTTTTTAATGACGTCATAACATTACATCCCCCTTACTTTACGCTTATTTTTTCTTTTAGAAAACAAAGCAAATTAGCTCTTCAATGTAACTATGAGTATGACTTTCATAGATGAAAACTTCAACAAAAGAAAACATTCCTGTGCTTCTTTCACACTAGTTAAACATAACCAAAAGTCACAGATCAAGAATGTTAGGCCGCTTGACCACGCGACCGCTTCTTGTGGTCACAGGCCGTTCATTGGGCAATCCCTCAGACGGAGAATCTGTCTCCCTTTGTTCTGAGGACGGATCAGGAGAACCACCGTCCTCCCCGCGATGTCCTGGGCGTCCCGCATCAGGAGGAATGGTTGTTGACGCTTTGTCTGGTGACTGCTTTGGGGTTGGTGCATCACTCAGACGTCTGTTGAGGTGTCGGCGATTTCTTCTCTGGATGCCCGTCTTTGTCTGTAGTTCGTATGACCTCGGAGCAACTGGTCGCAAGATGACTGCTTCTTTCTCCGTAGGTGTTTTCAGCCACACACGTTCTCCTGGCTTGAGGGTAGGAAGGGGTTGAGCTCGGTGTCGCTTGTCGTGGTTTTTCTTCTGTGCCTCTTTCTGCTGGACATCGGCTGACCGCATGTCGTGGAACTTTGGCCAGTCTGGAATAAGCAGATTGGGAACGGCAGGTACCTTGGTTCTCAAACGACGTCCCATAAGTCTTTCCGCTGGACTGAAACCGCACTGCAGAGGCGTCGCTCTGTAGTTTAACATGGCCACGTACGGATCTTCAGCTTTCAGGAGCAGCTGCTTGAGGGTCTGCACTGCTCGTTCAGCTTCTCCGTTGGCTTGCGGATACCGTGGACTACTGGTTTCATGGATGAAGCCATATTCTTCAGCAAACCTTGAGAACTTGTCAGCGTCAAACTGAGGGCCATTGTCCGTCATCATGACTTCCGGGATTCCATGCCTGGACATGATGCTCTTCAGGTGTTGGATGACAGTTTCACTGGTGGTCGAACGTAGTAGTGCCATTTCTATGTACCTCGAGAAATAGTCCACCACCACAAGGTAGTCGTTTCCACGCCAGTCCATCAAGTCGACACCCACTTTCTGCCATGGATAATCTGGCACTGGTGTAGGTTGCAATGGTTCTGGTGGTGGTTTGCGCTCCTTCACGCAAGTTGCACATTCTTCTATCATGACTTTTATGTCTGTGGAAAGTCCTGGCCACCACACTGAAGATCTTGCCAGCGCTCTGCACTTTACGATGCCCTGGTGACCTCCGTGGATTTTGCTGAGAATGTCCTGCCTCATCACTTCTGGAATGACAAGACGGTCCCTGAACAACAACAGTCCTTGTTGTACCGTCAGGTCGTCTCTCACTGTGTGAAAAGGCTTAAGGTCTGGTTCAACCTTGTTAACATCAGGCCATCCTTTGTTGCAGTAGTCTTTCACTTTGCAGCAAATTATATCTTTCTGCTGTTTGGCCCTGATTTCATCCATGCGCTGCTTTGACGCTGGAAATCCTTCCACCACTGACTTGACGTATGCTGCAACATCACTGTCAAGCTGTAAGTCTGACGTCTGTGGAGATCCGACTGGAGCACGCGATAAGGCGTCAGCAGTTGTCAGATCCTTACCAGCTGTGTAGATCACGTCATACCGGTACCGCATCAGCCTCATACGGAACCGTTGAATCCGTGGCGAAAGCTCGTCTAGCTGTTTTGACTTGAGGAGTGCCAGAAGCGGCCTGTGGTCTGTCTCTATGGTGAATGAGGGAAGACCAATCAAGAAGTCAGCGAACTTCTCGCAGGCCCACGTAGACGCTAATGCCTCCTTTTCCACCTGGGCATACCGCTGCTCGGTGGACGTCATAGATCTTGAAGCAAAGAATACGGGTTGCCATTCACCGTCTCTTTCCTGGAGAAGGACAGCTCCCAGCCCGTACGACGAAGCATCAGCTGACACTTTGGTAGGCAAGGATGTGCTGTAGTGAGCCAGCACTGGTGGTGAGGTCAGCTGTTCTTTCAGTCTTTGAAACGCTCTCTCCTGTGCGTCTCCCCATGTCCACTGAATTTCCTTTTTCAGCAAATCACGTAGAGGTCTGGTCTCTTCTGCCAGGTTAGGGGAGAACTTTCGGACGAAGTTCACCAGTCCCAAAACACGTCGTAGTTCAGGGACGCTCTTAGGTCGAGGCATGTTCCTGATAGCCTCCACCTTGTCCGGATCCATCTGCACACCATCCTTGGAGATCACGTGTCCGAGGAACTTGATGCTTGTTTGGCCGAAAGCACACTTGTCATTCAGTGTGACACCAGCATCTTGAAGCTTTTCAAGTACTTGCTTCAGACGTTGGTCATGCTCGACTTGGTTGCGTCCGTACACCAACACATCATCTATGTCGCATATGACCCCTGGAATGTCTGACAACAGCTGCGACATGATGCGATGAAAAACCTCGCTCCCTGACGAGATTCCGAAGGGTAGACGTTGAAAACAAAAACGTCCGATTGGTGTAATGAAGGTCGTCAACTCTTGTGAGCTTTTCTCCAGTGGAACTTGATAGAAACCGCTGTTGCAGTCCAGTTTAGTGAATACTGTTGCCTCCTCTAACTGTGCGAGGAGTTGATCTGTAGACGGAAGAGGATAGTTTTCTCTCTTGACACTCTCGTTCAGTCTGGTAAGGTCTACACAGATCCTCACTGCATCATTATGTGCTTTCGGCACCACAACGATGGGGGCACACCAGTCAGTTGGAGTGTTGACTGGTCGAATCACTTCCTGATCTTGCAGTCGCCTAAGCTCCTCCTCTACCTTCTGTTGAAAAGGGAGTGGAACACGTCTCGGTGCTGTCACTGCATACGGCACTGCACTGTCCTTCAGGCGAATCGTATAAGTCTCTTTCATTTTCCCAAGTCCAGAGAACAGCCTGGGGAAAGTCTTCTGAATGCGTTCCTTGTCGCCTTCTTTCACCGTTTCCACACGCTTCACGAGTCCTAGCGCCTGAATTGCTGGTCTCCCTAACAGAGGTTCTTCTAGGTCTTCAACCACGTAGATGTCTTGAATGCTCATGGCGTTCTTGACTTTCATTTTTGACGTGAACTGTCCCAGCACTTTTAGTGGAATTTTACCTGGGCCAAAGAGTCTTTTCGAAGGCCTCTCAAGCGGGTATTTGTTTTTGGGTACCATCACTGCTGGCATCACTGTTACGTCTGCTCCAGTGTCCATCTTAAACTGAATGTTTGACTGCTCTAGCTGAACGTCCACATGCCAGGCGTCAGTTCCTGCATTTGACACTGCTCCCAGATATGCTTCATCTTTCACTTCCTTCACAGAAGCTTGGCTGATGGGCTTGCTGAAACAACAAACTGCATAATGTCC
>NC_090253.1:16681818-16716818 GCF_037325665.1 Littorina saxatilis | reverse complement strand
CTTCTCCTGCAGGATAGTCTCATCTGGACAAGCTATGCGACTTGTATCCCCCATCAGGATAGTCTCATCTGGACAAGCTATGCGTCTTGTATCCTCCTGCAGGATGGTCTCATCTGGACAAGCTATGCGTCTTATATCCTCCTGCAGGATGGTCTCATCTGGTCAAGCTATGCGTCTTGTATCCTCCTGCAGGATAGTCTCATCTGGACAAGCTATGCGACTTGTATCCCCCATCAGGATAGTCTCATCTGGACAAGCTATGCGTCTTGTATCCTCCTGCAGGATGGTCTCATCTGGACAAGCTATGCGTCTTATATCCTCCTGCAGAAAGCAGTCATGGGCTGAGATGCACGAACCGAAAGTGGGTGCCACCCAAACGGGAGAGAACAAACCGCGGGTTCTGATTCGTTCAAATCACAACACATATCAGTTTCAAACAAGCCAACAGTGCGGGAGGCTCCCGTTTGGGTGGTCACTTTTTCGTGCATCTCAGTCCTGGTGCAGGTGTGCTGTTGTCACAGGTGCAGTGTCGCAAGGACTCATCTCGATCTGACTGTCCTATTTACAATTTGTTGAATACATGCAGGGCTCCCCACAAACGCCTATTTATATATAACGCATTGTGATCGCAAATAATGTGATATAAACTGGGTATTTTTATTACCAGAATATTAGAGGAGGACACTTCAACTATACGAAGTCAAATGCAACACACACGAACACTTTGTTCCCGCTTGAAAATGGGATAATTTGTGTTTGCACTCGCAGGACTCTGAGACGTTCGCAAGAACCCAGTCCTCTACGGAAGAAAAAGAAGACTTAGCTGACGACTAAAGTCTGAAAAGAGTATACGGGACACACGACAGAGGAAATTGAGTGCGTCCCGGGACCCGCTCTTTGTAGGTTTAGTGCGTCCCAGGACCCGCTTTTTGTAGGTTTAGTGCGTCCCGGGACCCGTTCTTTGTAGGTTTAGTGCGTCCCGGGGCCCGCTCTTTGTAGGTTTAGTGCGTCCCGGGACCCGCTCTTTGTAGGTTTAGTGCGTCCTGGGACCCGCTCTTTGTAGGTTTAGTGCGTCCTGGGACCCGCTCTTTGTAGGTTTAGTGCGTCCTGGGACCCGCTCTTTGTAGGTTTAGTGCGTCCCGGGACCCGCTCTTTGTAGGTTTAGTGCGTCCCGGGACCCGCTCTTTGTAGGTTTAGTGCGTCCTGGGACCCGCTCTTTGTAGGTTTAGTGCGTCCCGGGACCCGCTCTTTGTCGGTTTAGTGCGTCCTGGGACCCGCTCTTTGTAGGTTTAGTGTGTCCCAGTACCCGCTATTTGTAGGTTTAGTGCGTCCCAGTACCCGCTATTTGTAGGTATAGTGTGTCCCAGTACCCGCTATTTGTAGGTTTAGTGTGTCCCAGTACCCGCTCTGTGTAGGTTTAGTGCGTCCCGGGACCCGCTATTTGTAGGTTTAGTGCGTCCCGGGACCCGCTATTTGTAGGTTTAGTGCGTCCCGGGACCCGCTATTTGTAGGTTTAGTGCGTCCCGGGACCCGCTCTGTGTAGGTTTAGTGCGTCCCGGGACCCGCTCTTTGTAGGTTTAGTGCGTCCCGGGACCCGCTCTGTGTAGGTTTAGTGCGTCCCGGGACCCGCTCTTTGTAGGTTTAGTGCGTCCCGGGACCCGCTCTGTGTAGGTTTAGTGCGTCCCGGGACCCGCTCTTTGTAGGTTTAGTGCGTCCCAGGACCCCCTCCATGAATTTCTAGTACGTGATTTCGGCTTCTAGTGCGAATAGGACGCAGGGACGCGCTCTATGGGGAGCCCTGTCATGTGCCCGCGTTCTGTTGTGCCCCGTACGTAATCTGGAGAGGATGACTTGCTCCTCTCTGTTGAGGCTGTTATATCTCTCTGCCTTGTTGTGTCTCATGGGGTGCATCTTTTTGTGCATGTTTACCCCCGTGCGATGGTCTTGATTATATGGTGGTTTCATCTTGTTAGGAGACCAGCTTGTTTGGCTGTTTTAAGAGACCTCCTGCCTTGCCAAGTCTGTCCGCAGTTTCGTTTCCGCAGACTCCGCAGTGGGCAGGAACCCACTGGAGAGTGACTTCCGCTTTTGAACTCAGAGTTGAGATGGTCGACGCAAGTTCATTCAGCTCCTTGTCGTGTTTCTTCAGGGCTTGGAGTACTGCCAGGGCATCGGTGAAAGAAATCAAAATTTAGACATTGCAGTATATAGCTTGCTTTGAAGAAATCTGACACAGATAGACTGCCAATGTTCCAAAATCAAGAAATGGAAAACAAGGGAGTTAATTTATGAAACGTTTTATATTTATATATATTAACTCTGCAAAACAAATTATTGCACCCATTTTCGTACCCTCCTAGTTTATATTAAAGGCCCTCGACGTGGCTATCTCGCGAGCTTTTCGGATCAAAAATGTTTGTTGTAGGTGTCACGTGACCGCCGCCGAAGTAAGGGTACCCCCAAAATCGACCTGACACAGACAGCACAAATCTGTTGTAAAATATTCGCTTATAGAAGCTTCTTCAGGACAACATTTGATATTGTAAACCAAAAAGCAGACGCATAAGCACACAGCAGTGAACCAAAACATGAAAACGGGAGGTAATGATCAATAACAAAAATCAGAGGGAAATAACTTCTTTTTTTAGAACAAACAAATGGAAATTCGAAAAAAGTTTTATTTTCATTTTTGTCATTGGTTAAATTTAACCCTGTAGCTTTTTGTGTGTGTTATTATTCTTGATAATGGCTTTGTGATATTTGTGTACAAGTACTTTCAGTCCAGTATTCTAGTGTCAACGGCCGCTGACTTTGAAAGTGACTGGCGGCACGCATTTGGACAAACTCCCTATATCATACAGCCAACAAAATGACATAAGAGGCTATGTATATTAAGAACGCGGGAGCCATATGGTGCGCGGCGGTGGTCAGCTTCGGAAATGTAATGAGCTGTTAATCAATTGGTCAGAGCTTGACTGCTGTAGAAGACAGTCCTCCGGGACACTGGTCAACTCTAAATCGCGTGCCACGCCGCAACTTGCAATGACCCCTGGCCTTAAGGTACTGACCACACGCGCGCTCAGCAATTCTGTAGAGTGCCCAAATATCTCTAATTCCACGTCGCGTTGCCAGGAGGGGGCCTGGCTTGACCCTTCACCGTCCGTCGCGATGAGTGGCAAGCTGCTGACGGTGATGACACAAACCAGAAGACCCCTGGAGATTTGGGGGTTCTCATTCTTGCGAAATAGCTGAGAAAGGCGGGAAGAAAGAGGCGGGGAAAACATGCGTTGTTCGATAAGACATGTTTGTAATGAAAATTCCGCGTAGTGGCTGGTTTCTTATCGAAATGCAAAAATGACATCATGAAACAACAGTATCTAAAAAATATATATAAAAAATGCATACATACATTTACCCACAAAAATGTATCTATCAATTTTCATGGGGAAAAAACACTTACTTTCAACGTCAGACACAACAGAATTATACATTTTTCTAATTCAGGCAAAAAAGGAATACAGCACATGTAATACAACTTGCGTTAGTCTTGTTTACAAATAAAAGAACGCACACACGCACACGCACGAACACACACACACACACACACACACACACACACACGCACACACCGTGGCACACACTAACACTAACACACACACACGCACGCACGCACATTGTTACACGACACTTGAGATTGCCACAAGTTCTCAAACGTCGTATAGTTGTGTTCTTTTATTCTACGTCGCCCGTCTTCGCAGCAACAGAAAACAACTCGTCAAATTGAGTTCGAGGATTTATTCAGCATTCAATACATACAACTGCACAACGTAGCAGAACTCAAATAGAAGCTTTTTTAACATTCAAATCGCGCTGGCATATATAGTAAATACTCAATCTCGAGAATATTCCAGACCGAACACGATACAACTACATTATACGAGCCGTGCATGGACTAAACTAGCGACATTCTCTCTGACGTACATCAAAAGCGCCGACACACTTAATCCGAACGAACGCCACGAACTCACGACTAAAACAGCATGGTAAACAACTTGTTTTGACAGGACTAGAAAGTTCACCTGCATTCTCGTCCAAGCATAAATATTGTGTTTACAAAATATAATATCGGTACTTTCCCACAAAGTACAAATAAGTCAACTACATGCAACACACAAAACTGAACCAAAGCTCAGCAACGGTAGCGTTTCCTAACATTACCCCCAACACCAGAAGAAATTTACCTAATTTCTTTCAATCATTGAAACGCTACCTGTACACATATTATGTATACATAACAGATTGAAATCCAGGTATGTACATTAGTCTGTTGGAGAATGAACACCGTTTTACTCAAATACTCGGCTGAGAAAATCTGCTCCAACATTGTCTGAACCTTTGATCGATTCCACTCGCATATCAAAGTTCTGCAAGTACATCACCCACCTCATGATACGATTATTCACAAACTTCGCAGAGTTCAGGTAGGTGAGGGGTTTATGATCAGTCTGAAGCACGAATTTCACCCCTTGGAGGTAGAGTTCAAATTTCTTGATTCCCCACACGATGGCTAAACACTCTTTCTCCATGGTCGAGTAGTTCTTCTCGGCTCCTGACAGCTTCTTGCTGGCATAGCTGACCGGAAACGGTTTACCTCCATGCTCTTGCATCAGCATGGCGCCGATCCCTTCGTCCGATGTGTCTGTACGCAAGATGAACTCTTTGGCGGTATCAGGAAGGCGTAGCACCGGGTCTCGTGACATCAGGTCGCGCACGGTCTGGTATGCCTTCTCCTGAGCTGGTCCCCAGAGTATTCGGTTGGGGCATCCTTTTCGGGTCATGTCCGACAAAGGCGCCGTTATGGCGGCGAAGTTTGGAATGAACTCTCTGTAGTACCCAGCCAATCCAAGGAAGGATCGCACCTGCTTCTTGGTTTCAGGACGTGGCGCATTGAGGATCTTGGTGACGTTTTCCAACAAAAGCCCCTTTTGACCTTCCTTCAGTGAATGACCTATGAAGTCAACGTTGTCGGTCCCCAAAATGCACTTGCTGGGTCTCACGGTCAGATTGGCTTTTGTCAGGCGGGAAAACAGTTCCCTCAAAGTCTCCAGATGCTCCGCAAAGGTCTCCGTGTGGACTAGCAGATCATCCCAGTAGTACACAACATTCTTCATTCCTTTGAGCATTTTTCGCATTCCCCTCGTAAGGGTAGCACCACTGTTCACCATGCCAAAAGGCATCCGCAGGCACTCATACGTTCCGTCTGGAGTTGCAAAGGCGGTCTTTGGTATGTCCTCTTCGCGCACAGGAATTTGCCAATATCCCTTGCTGAGATCGATCTTTGAGAAGATCTTACTGCCGGTCAACTGTCGGAATAGATCAGTTGCCGTCGGCATTGGTTCAGGGTCAAACACGGTGATCTTATTGACTTTCCTAAAGTCAATGCATACCCTGTTTGTACCGTCTTTCTTCTTGACAACAACAACGGGAGATGAGTAAGGGGATGATGATTCACGGATGACCCCCATCTTCAACATGTTGTCGATGTCCTTCTTCAAGGATTCCCGAGCCTGACACGGGATAGGGTATGGTTTTGAGCGAACAGGAACGTCAGATGTGAGGTGGACTTCATGTTCGACCAAGGACGTAGAGCCTGGAACATCAGAGAACCTATGGGTGAAGTCGCCCATAAAATCATGCAGCTCCTTCTGCTGGTCTTCTGTCAGGTCAGGTCCTAACTTGACGTCATCCACTCCCTCTTTCTTGTGGAGGTCTCCCAACTCCAGTAGTTCCTCGCCGTCGAACTCGTCTAGTTCGGCTGGTTCTTCCACACTTGCTGCGACCTGTACTGCTTCCGGAGGTCTCTCCACATACAGTTTCAGGAGGTTAGCGTGGTAGATCTTGGACTTCTTGCCGACATTCACCTTGTAGTCGTTGATCCCTACCACGGCCTCAACCTCGTATGGGCCTTTCCACTGCATCAGTAGTTTGTTGTGATCAGTGGGAAGCAGTATCAGCACTTTGTTACCTGGTGTAAACTTCCTGTTTACGGCTTTGCGGTCGTAGTAGTGCTTTCCGCTATCCTGAGACTTTCTCAAGTTTTCTCTCGCAATCTCGAGAGTCTCCTCCAGTTTCTCTCGCAACTCGAACACGTACTGGTAACTGTTCTTCACTTCAGGTGTGTCCACATCTTTCGTCCACAATTCCTTTAGTATCTGCATCGGGCCTCTCACGGTCCGCCCGTACATCAGCTCGAACGGGGAGAATCCAGTGGACTCTTGTGGCACCTCCCTGTATGCAAACAGCAAGGCATTGATGTAGCGATGCCACTGCCTTGGCTGCTCACTGCATAGTTTCTTCAGCGTGGACTTCAGCGTCGCATTGAATTTTTCTACCAGCCCATTGCACATCGGGTGATAGGGTGTCGTAGTCAAGTGACGAATGCTCAGCAGCCTGTTGACCTCTTCCATGCATTCAGAGACAAACTGTGTCCCCAGGTCTGTGAGGATCTCTTCAGGAACCCCAATTCTGCTGAAAATGTCCACAAGTGCCTCGGCAACAGTCTCGGTGTCAATTTTCTTCAGAGGCACGGCTTCTGGGTACCTGGTTGCATAGTCTACCAGGGTCAGTACCCAACGATGACCCGCTTCACTTGGCGGTTTTATCTCGCCGATGAGGTCAATGGCCACCCTCTTGAAAGGTCGGTCGATCAAAGGCATCTTCTGCAACGGCACTTTCGGGACCCTTCCTCGAGGTATGGTTTTCTGGCAAATATCGCACGATCGGCAAAATCGAGTCACATCTGCATGCAGTCCTGGCCAGTAAAACGCAGCCTGGATTCTGTCCGATGTCTTCTTGACACCCAGGTGACCTCCCATAATAGAGTCGTGGGCCACCTCCATCACCTGGCGCCTAAGTGGTTGAGGCACCAGAACTTGACGTAATGGCTTCCCACCGTTGACTCTCGCGTGCTGGAACACTCTGTACAGGATCTTGGCCTTTACTTCAAAGTGCACAGTGCCTTCGCCCTTAGTCATCTCCTTGACAGGACGACTCCTGTACTTTGTCAAGGTCAAATCAGCTTCCTGTAGCTGAATCAGCTGATCCCTGTCCACGACAGCAGTTGCAGAACTGTTGGTGACCCTGAGTGGCGTAGTTGTTTTGTCCTTCTTCGCCTGGGCTCTGGTCGTCACAGCGCTTACAACCTGCGGCTGGTCGCGGCGATGCACAGTTGCTCTGTCATCTCGTAACAGTTCGCTGATATCTTCATTCGCGAATGGCAGTGGGTCTTCCTCCTCAGCAGCAGGCTGAGCTGCGCCCATTCTCCATTCGACATCAGGGTCATCAGGACGTCTCGCACCCCCAATGTTCCCAATTAATAGATCGTACAAGGGCTTCTTCAGGCAGACGGCCTCAACTTCTCCGGTGAAGTATGGAGTATCGATCTGGATTTTTACCACTGGTGCCTTCACGCATTTGCTGTCAGCCATGAGCGTCCACTTGAAGTCACCAGTGAACTTCTCTGTTGGCACCAGATCCCCTTTGACGATGACCCCATTGCAGCCCGAATCTCTGAGAACAGTCACTTCCTGCTTCTCAACAAATCCCTTCGACACGGGCATGTTCGACACTGACACAGCTGCGCTGGTGACGACAGAGATTGACTTGCCATTGGCGAGTAGAAGCTGGCCATCAGAAATACATTCTTCCACGTCCGATGGTGTAGCCACTTGCTCGGCAGCCCTTGGAAGTATGACGCTGCTCGCACATACTTGTTGGTTCGAGCCGCTCGTTTGCCTCTTGTTGTCGTAATATCTCCGTCGATGTTCTTGCGCTTTGTCATTGACATGTCCGTTATTTTTCTTTTGGGGACAGTTGGCGACTCGGTGGTCCTTGGCATTGCTATGGAAACACGTTATGTTCTGCCCTTCATTGGATGATGGTGCGGACTCAGTTTGTCCCTTGGCAGGTTGGTTTCCCTGGTTCCCGCTCTTCTGGAAAGGTTTTGATGACTTTGACGTCCCCAGGGTCCTTCCATGAGCAATGAGATAACGCTCAGCAGCATCAGTGATGTCCTTCAAACCCCGCAGTTTTTGCTCTTCCAAACGGGTCGCCAGGTCCTTCGGGCAGGCATTAAGGAACTGCTCCTTCACGATCAAGTCCCGCAGACTCTCGTATGACTGCTCTTCACCTGATAACTCCACCCACTTCTGCAGGTATGACGACAGGCGCTCCACAAACTGGCTCGGTGTCTCTCCAGACAATGGCTGGCATTCGCGGAAGCGTTGACGGTAGCCCCTTTCAGTGAAGTTGTAGCAACGCAACAGAGCTTCCTTCAGTACATCATAGTCTCTGGCGTCATCATTTGAGAGTCTAGTGTAGACCTCAAGTGCTGCCCCAGTCAAATGTGCGCTGAGTTGAATCGCCCAGTCGTCGCGCTGCCATCTAGCACTCTCAGCGAACCTCTCGAATCTTGCAAGGTAGCAGTCGATCTGGTCCTTCCCGTCAGCGAATGCTGGAAGTTTCGGTGCCCTGTGTAGCATTTGCTGCTGGTTATCTCTTTGGCGTGGTGCCGCGTGCTCATTTTGAACACGCACCATTTCTGTCTGAAGCTCTAAGCGCTTGGTCTCCATTTCTATTTGGAGCTCTACGCGTTTCAGCTCCATTTTCCTTTCTTCACGCTGTGCTTCTCTTTCTTTTTCTTCTCGCTCACGCTGCGCTTGTCTTTCTTCACGCTGCGCCAGCAGTCGTGTCTGGGACTCGACGAACTCCGTCAACTGCTTGCCTTTTAGTCCCAGTTCAATTCCTTTTCCCCAGAACTCAGCCATTCTGGTCTTTTCCGGTGCGTTCGTCTGTATTCTTTCACAGCCCCGAACGTAGACGAATGTAGTCTTCTAAAAGAACACAGTCTCTACTGCACCTCCGATGCTTCTCTCGTCGCTGTTCACCCTCGTAGACGCAGGCTGCCACCCTCCTCGTCTAACGTGACGGCGCACTCTGCTCACGATACGTACACGACGTACCCCAGTCGTATTTCGTAGTATTAATGCACTAGCTCCGCGACGAAGTCCGTCTCGTCCAAACGGCAGCTAACCTCTGTAATCCCGATACACTCCGGCGTCGCTCACCGTACCGAGCTGCGGCGATTACCAAACTCTTCACCAGTCACACCGAATCCACGGTTCCGTAGTCTCAATACTGATCCCTCAGGATACACCCGATTGATGGCTACCTCCTGTGACTGTCTTGACACTGGTCCTTGTTGCTGGAAAACCCTTGGCGTTAAACGTAGATCCCGGCTTGGCCCCCAATTGTTACACGACACTTGAGATTGCCACAAGTTCTCAAACGTCGTATAGTTGTGTTCTTTTATTCTACGTCGCCCGTCTTCGCAGCAACAGAAAACAACTCGTCAAATTGAGTTCGAGGATTTATTCAGCATTCAATACATACAACTGCACAACGTAGCAGAACTCAAATAGAAGCTTTTTTAACATTCAAATCGCGCTGGCATATATAGTAAATACTCAATCTCGAGAATATTCCAGACCGAACACGATACAACTACATTATACGAGCCGTGCATGGACTAAACTAGCGACATTCTCTCTGTGACGCACATCAAAAGCGCCGACACACTTAATCCGAACGAACGCCACGAACTCACGACCAAAACAGCACGGTAAACAACTTGTTTTGACAGGACTAGAAAGTTCACCTGCATTCTCGTCCAAGCATAAATATTGTGTTTACAAAATATAATATCGGTACTTTCCCACAAAGTACAAATAAGTCAACTACATGCAACACACAAAACTGAACCAAAGCTCAGCAACGGTAGCGTTTCCTAACACACATACATACACACAAGCACGCACACACACACACTCAAACACACACACATAAACTTACAAACGTACACGCACACTTACACACACACACACACACACACACACACACGCACGCACACACACACACACATACACTGACACACACACACACACACACACACACACACACACACACACACACACACACACACACACACATACACGGCACACACACACAGGGACGCGGGAACGAGTGAGAGAGAGAGAGAGAAATAACAATGATGAAGACAAGAGGCAGTGGTGGAAACACTTTACACTCATGCGATGCAGTTAAAAATGACAATCATGCAAAGCTCCCCTGACAAATACTAACGTATATAAATTTAGAACTAATAATCCCAATCCCAGAAGTATCGAAATACCGAAAAGGGAGAAAATAGAACAAAAACACTTTTCGTGTTTTTTGACGGTCCGGTAGAAAGATGTCATTGTCACGTGGGAGGGGGCGGGTCTACATTTCGCCCCCTAGCGGGTAAAACGGCAGTCACAGACAATGAAATAGGAAATGAACAAAGTTCGAATTTCGACCCAGATACACATCCAGACATGGAAACTAAAACTTCCAGACGATGAGGTATGTGGGTTAGTGACAGGGAACATGTCTGGGAAAACTCTTCCGGTCTGGGCTTTACTACAGAAACGGGTGTAGTATTGCAAGATATGAGACTATTGAGTTCACTATTGTGACACGTACTGTCAGTTGTTGTTGTTGTTGTTGTTGTTGTTGTTGGTTTTTGTTGTTGTTGTTGTTGTTGTATCTTTACCATTGACATCAGATACCTTGTCATATGGCTTGCGTTAACATGTCTGAATAGGCGCGTAACATGGATAGGTTGTGATATAGATTTGAATACTAACAAAATCAACAACAACAATTAAGCACTTCGGTTTTGTTGCATGTCTGTATCATTATCTCACTGGAGTATTACTGAAAAGAAGTAAAGAGAATAGATTACAGTCTATATTTAGTTGCCATTACGTTATAATAATTTAAAGGACTGAAAATGCATGTCCAGAAATGGTACACAGCTCTGGAGAGTAACCCATATACCTTTTCTGTGATGTATGCGATATGAGTTCAATAACAAAGTTTTACATTACACATACCTGTTTAGCTGCATGGGGGCGATATCACATCGGCTATTATTATACAACATGTCTTACATTATGCATGTTCTTGTTTTCGTCGGCACACGCCCACGCACTATTTACATATTCCGAGCAGAGGGTAATATACATTGATTATACATGTTCCGGCGGTAGGCAGCCCCCGGACAAGAATATTCCCCAACCGTAAAGTTAGGGAAACGCATCATCAAGATTCTTCTTCTGGGACGTTGTGACGTCATCAGCAGCTGATGGAGGCTTAGCACAGGACGAGCTGTCAGTGTCAGTGAAGAATACACGTATCAAAATGGAGGTCTTGGCTAGCGGCTGATTTCCTTGGAGAGGCACCATGTCCAACACAGGCAACGCCCGGTCAGTTCAGAGGGTCAAACAGAGGTTTTTGGTGGGATGAACTTGCTTCTTCTTTCTTCTTCTGCGTTCGTGGGATGAACTTGCAAAGAAGGGTGCAATAATGAACGTGTCAGCGAGTTTTATTTTTCAATCAAGAAATGACAGTCGTACCGGGTTCAAACAGTATTTTATTATTTGTTCTTTTTCCTAATCATTGAAAATTACAATAACTGGACCACACACAAATCTGACGTCATGATTCATCATGACACATGAATACACTGTGCGTCACGTGCCGTCATTCCGTACTTTCATGATAACATCCTGAAGAAGGCAGTTTGTCGCTGCCGAAATATTGATAAAGAAAGTACTAATCTTGTTACTGCTGTGTGCTCTTTTTGTTATATTTAGTCAAGTTTTGACTAAATATTTTAACATCGAGGGGGAATCGAAACGAGGGTCGTGGTGTATGTGCGTGTGTGTGTGTGTGTGTGTGTGTGTGTGTGTGTGTGTGTGTGTGTGTGTGTGTGTGTGTGTGTGTAGAGCGATTCAGACTAAACTACTGGACCGATCTTTATGAAATTTGACATGAGAGTTCCTGGGTATGATATCCCCGAACGTTTTTTTCATTTTTTTGATAAATGTCTTTGATGACGTCATATCCGGCTTTTCGTGAAAGTTGAGGCGGCACTGTCACGCCCTCATTTTTCAACCAAATTGGTTGAAATTTTGGTCAAGTACTCTTCGACGAAGCCCGGAGTTCGGTATTGCATTTCAGCTTGGTGGCTTAAAAATTAATTAATGACTTTGGTCATTAAAAATCTGAAAATTGTAAAAAAAAATAAAAACTTATAAAACGATCCAAATTTACGTTTATCTTATTCTCCATCATTTGCTGATTCCAAAAACATATAAATATGTTATATTCGGATTAAAAACAAGCTCTGAAAATTAAATATATAAAAATTATTATCAAAATTCTTTTTTCGAAATCAATTTAAAAACACTTTCATCTTATTCCTTGTCGGTTCCTGATTCCAAAAATATATAGATATGATATGTTTGGATTAAAAACACGCTCAGAAAGTTAAAACGAAGAGAGGTACAGAAAAGCGTGCTATCCTTCTCAGCGCAACGAATACCCCGCTCTTCTTGTCAATTCCACGTGCACTGCCTTTGCCACGGGCGGTGGAGTGACGATGCTACGAGTATACGGTCTTGCTGCGTTGCGTTGCGTTCAGTTTCATTCTGTGAGTTCGACAGCTACTTGACTAAATATTGTATTTTCGCCTTACGCGACTTGTTTAAATAACTTGACAAGTATAAAACAACAGCAAGCCTGTGGGATAGTGTGGGGGCTGTCGTGTTGCATTCACTTGATTGCATTGAACCAAGTTCAGTTATCTAAAATATGATACAATTAAAATAAAAAAGGCGGCGGGGGAAGGGAGGGGGGGGGGGGGTTGGGGAAGGAGGAAATCGGCATCGGCTTTAAAAAAAAACCCACACAAAAAGACACTGAACCAGCTTCAAAGCAATCTAATCTATAGACCTGCAACACGACCAACTGCTCGTTCACGACAGCAGAAGAAGTTGGCTCTCCAGGGGCGGATTCAGGGGGGGGGGGGGGGGGGAGGTTCCTGGTTTCCGCGCCCCCCCCCCCCCCCAAGCCTAAAAAATAATAAAAGAAAAGAAAAAGAGAAAATAAAGAAAGAAAGAAATGTGAAAATAACGAAAAAATGATGGCTCAGATTGCTCCATTTTCCTTGTTTTTATCGATCTGTCCCTAAAAGAAATTTAGAACCCCCTCTAAATAATGATCTGATCCGCCCCTGCTCTCAATTTCAAGATTCCGGATGTGATTTTCAAAGTCAAACAGGTGTCGTCTGCCAGACATATGCGTAACTTACCAGACAGCACTGGAAAAATATTTCGAGGAAAAATCGTGACTCTGACGCTGAAGAGTCCGGCAGGTTCCACCACTCACATTGAGTTAAAGGCACACACAGCTTCACGTAAACCATCAGTTTCTGGTCACAGACACTGTCAGACTTTTACACACAGTACAAACACCCTTTCGTTTAAACGCTCACCGCTTGAGAACATCCTAGGTGCCCTCAGTAAAGAGCGAGCATTTTTCAAAGAATTTATTTTTGCGTGGCAAGCCGGATTGTCTGGTACCACAATCGGACGCCTCGTTTTGGCGCTTGAACTAACTTTTAAAATCTAAATAATAAATTGACAGCTTGTAACACAAACATTTTTAAATCATAAAAAAAATCTTTTTTCATCAAGACAAGATCAGTACAGCTCGAAGTTTTGAAAGTTTTAATAAAGGGAGCCCGGAAGCAGCTTTGCCAGTAAACGTCTAATTTGCCAGTAAACGTCTCCAAAATGAAGTCCGAACACCCCCGTGTGTACACACAAGCACAAGACCAAGTGCGCACGAAAAAGATCCTGTAATCCATGTCAGAGTTCGGTGGGTTATAGAAACACGGAAATACCCAGCATGCTTCCTCCGAAAACGGCGTATGGCTGCCTAAATGGCGGGGTAAAAAACGGTCATACACGTAAAATTCCACTAGTGCAAAAAAAACCACGAGTGTACGTGTGTTACGCGTGATTGTTCTGAAAAGTGACTATTACATGATTGTTCTGAAAGTCTACTATTTATTTCATCGTAAACATGTAAGCCCTCATACGTGATTGTTCTGAAAGCTTACTAATTTACATGATTGTTCTGAAACTCTACTAAAGGTAAACTTGCTTCACCCGTGAAATGTTGTCAGATATAGAACAATATGTATACCCCAGCCCAACGAAGTTGGAGGGGGGTATACTGGATTCATTTTGTCCATCTGTCTGTGTGTATGTCTGTATGTATATGGAACAATATTTTGATACAATGATACTAAATCTTTTTTTGATATTGATATTTATACCCCAGCCCAATGAAGTTGGAGGGGGTATACTGGATTCACTTTGTCCGTCTGTCTGTGTGTATGTCTGTATGTAAATGGAACAATATTTTGATACAATGATACTAAATCTTAAGTGAAATTGATATTTATACCCCCGCCCAATGAATACAAACTCAACAAGTAATACGTTTCATACATTGAACATGTCTTCTTTATTGTTCTCAACTCAAAATTCAAATTAAATGTCCAAAGACAAAAATTATTTATAATCTTCAAAAAGAAATCAAAAAAAAAAAATATCCCTGCGCTTAGAACTGTACCCACGGAATACGCGCTTATGATAAGCCTCATATTGATTGATATTGAAGAAGAAGAAGAAAAAGTCCTAGTCTGTACATCTTTATAACATTACAGATTACATTTGCATGCATTGTTGTACAATATGCTACTAGTACTGCGGCCGTTAAAGGGAAAGCCATATTGGGACACAATGAGGTATCAATTCGTATGACTGCAGTGGGACACTTCGCTTATGCATATTGCGAAAAGGATAGGAATTGTCCTATGGGAACAACGTTGGTGCTCTTGGTTGGGAGAGATTGTGTCCCAGACAAAGACATGGCTGCAAGGTAAAGCGATGTTCGCAGTATACTGATATGATTGTGTTCGTATTCGCTCATGTATATATATATATGTCACAGTGGAAATGAGAATCCAGTGAGATTCCGAATCGCACTAGTGGAGATTGGAATTCCAGTTTGCACTGGGGCAAACTAGAATTCTCATCTCCACTGGATATTTGTTAGTGAAGATTGGAATTCCAGTTTGCCCTAGTGCAAACGGGAATCCAGTTTCAGTGGAGATGGGAATTCCAGTTTTCACAAGGGGAAATAGGAATTGGGGGAAATAATGTGTTCAAAGGTTTATCATTGTTGTTAAAACCATTTTATCTTGAGTCATTCATGACTTTAAGGCTTATACTCATTGCAGGTATTGAAATGCAGAAATAAAAATAAATATTATTGAATTGATATAATCGAACAACACAGAGTAATTGCGCACACTAAGTTGTTTTTATCAATATCATCAAATCATATCACAAAGTTAAAAGTTTATATAAGATGAAGCATGAGATAAAGAGAGAGAGAGAGAGAGAGAGATAGAGAGAGAGAGAGAGAGAGAGAGAGAGAGAGAGAGAGACAGAGAGAGACAGAGAGAGAGAGGGAGAGAGAGGGAGAGAGAGGGAGAGAGAGATGGCCTCGAACATCAGAGCCGACAGTATTATTGTATTGTATTGTATTGTAAAACCACGACTACTGAACGTTCGCTCAGTCGTCTATCTGTCTGGCCTTCTCACTTCTTTTGTGAACTCTTAGTCCTAAAAAAGAGTGAACACTGGTCTTCTCCACTCAGTTAGAAATTTTGACTTGCTGCAGTTTGATTTCTGCTAAACTGACTCAGAGAGTGGATCATGGAGCAAAAGGAGAAATTTTATATTCTTTTAGAGCAGCATCTTGAATCTTTGGATACAAACAAAAAAGATGCATTTTGTATAACTCAAGAAAAGTACAACAAGATTGAAGCGTGTCTGCATTCTAGCCCCGGACAAAAATCCCAACATGGAGCAAAATTCAAACACTGGAGCCAAAAACAGTTCAAATTGGAAGAAATTGGTGCAAGGAACATTGTGTACTGCAAAAAAAAAAAAAAATCCAACAAGCCAGTCATCACACAGGACAGACTTTTCGACATCGTTTTCCAATGTCATGGACATGTAGGACATTCCGGACGTGATAAAACATGGGCAGAAATCAAATAAATGACTCAAGATGAAATGGTTTTAACAACAATTATAAACCTTTGAACACATTATTTCCCCCAATTCCTATTTCCCCTAGTGAAAACTGGAATTCCCATCTCCACTGAAACTGGATTACCGTTTGCACTAGGGCAAACTGGAATTCCAATCTTCACTAACAAATATCTAGTGGAGATGAGAATTCTAGTTTGCCCCAGTGCAAACTGGAATTCCAATCTCCACTAGTGCGATTCGGAATCTCACTGGATTCTCATTTCCACTGTGACATATATACAGACACACAGATAGACAGGCATACTGTCAGACAGACAGACAGACGGACGGACACACATACACACACACTTACAAACACTTACACGCACGCACACATACACACACACACACTCACGTTCACACACACACACACACACACACACACACACACGTTCACACACACACACACACACACACACAAACACACCCCCACACACACACACACACACACACACACATGCACACACACACACACACACATACACACACACACACACACTCAAACATTGATACGCAGGTACGCACGCAAGCACGCACGCATGCACACACATACACACACATACGCACAAACATACGCACGCGTGCACGCACGCACACACACACGCCTTCACACACACACACACACACACACACACACACACACACACACACACACACACACACACACTCACACACACGAGGGTCCTCTAATAATCCTCCATCTGACTATACCTTCGTAATAATTATTGTCACTCACAGAGACAGCAAGGTAGGATGTAACAAATGGTCCCAAAGGGGCCATCGAAGTCGAATGGTACACTTCCCGCAGAGATTCTGGGAAATTACCACCCGTTCTGTCCACCTTCGTGTACTAAATATACCGACATTGATGTACTTCTGCTGATGTAGAAGTATGGTGGTGCTGAAGCCAGTGGTGTATGCAACTTTCAGGACAGTGACTTTCTAAGACGCTGTAAGCTGATTGTCACCATTGAAAAAGGCATTAAAGTGATATAATCCAGCCCCCCCCCCCAAAAACAAAACAAAAAAAAAAAAAAAAAAACCAAAAACCTCTCATCGCCCAAAGAGCTACTTATATCAGGATGTGACCACAAACTAGGAATACCTTAAAAATAAACGTTTGAGCGCTCAGTTACTCACATGGAAAACGGCTGTGTTTTGAGTGGGCATTCGCCCCGGAGTGTTCCTGGAGACACAGATTTGAAATTGAGTCGAGAGTAACAGAGTTTATTCACGCACTAGGAAACAAGGATTTACTTACACTTGACATCACCCAAGACTGAATTTACAATGTTTATATTGTACGTGTGCATATGATTTCCCATACTTCCACCTCGGACGTTGTTTAGCGATTTAATCGGGGAGTAGAGCATTATGGTTGCGAAAGGTCGATAACATGAATGAAGATTTATGGCATCAGATTTGGTCAACCCAGCTGTCTCCCTTCGGGCTCCCTGTCAGTCGTACACTATGTTCAGTGGTCGAGCACGTGTGCCACGTATGGGTCTGTCGACATCGCCCTTGGAGACTCGAACCCTTGGAGACAAGATACCCGACGATGAGAATAATGAAATGCTCCGGATAAGGTATGATACAACAAAAAGTCAGCTTCAACCCACCTCCACCCACGTTTTTGCAAGACTGCTGTAAGATCAGGCAGAGGAAAGTAACGTAGACATCCCACACGCGGACATGCAACATGTTAAAGCGTTAAAACTCTCGACAGTCGTGAGACGCGTGCGCGGGCTTCGTTTAACTGTCGTGGTCTGTTTCTTTATTTGGTGTTTAACGTCGTTTTCAACCACGAAGGTTATATCGCGACGGGGAAAGGGGGGAGATGGGCTAGAGCCACTTGTCAATTGTTTCTTGTTCACAAAAGCACTAATCAAAAATTTGCTGCAGGGGCTTGCAACGTAGTACAGTCGTGGTCTGTATCTAAGGGGCTCCGCTCACATAATTATGTAACTTCAACAGGACCGACGACGAACTGCAGTTTATCCCAGCCCGCTACACCTTGTATGAAAGAAAAACAGGCCAAGTACTCGTCATAATCCCTATCGCAGCATTAATAATAGGCCGTGCGTCGTCTGTGCCGCTGAAACTGCGCAGGTATATTCTGCCCATTAGCACAGTTCGAATCTCAACACGTAAAAACGTAAAGGATTCATTGGTGATATGCTTTCATTTTCTCTGGCAGCAAGCAGCATTCCAAAGCACTTTCTACACATGCAACTGTCGTCACATGTGTACGTCTTGTATAGGATGTCACATTTTAAACATGGTAATGACTAACGTCTCTTTCGTCATGCGTTTCGGCGACCAGCCGTCCCTAACTGCGCAAGCGCAGCGGGTAGAATTCATAAAAGGCCAATAACCCAACACTACCTTCGGATAGGTGCGAAACTTCGTGAGGGCAGCTCTGTTAGGAAGCGCGACCAATAGGCTGCATGCAAAGAAGGACAAGTTTCGTAAAGAAAAGATTCTGGAATATTTATAATGCTTCTAAATATTTCTGTGCCAAGAGAAAAGAGAAGTTAGATTTGCAAACCAGCAGAGGTCCTAAGTCGATAAATGTAGTCAGAAGTTTGTTATTAGCAAGTGTGTGCTGTTTTTTGTGTGTGATATGGTATGGCCCTTACCTACAGCGGTGTGACAAAATTGGTTTTGTGACGGGAAGTTCTGTTTGACTGGCTGCGGCGATTTTCCACACTGTTTAAGGTGATTAGAAATGTTTTATCTGTGCTCTCTCTCTGTCTTTTTATCTGTTCGCCTGTCTTTCTGTCCGCCCCTCTTTGTGTCTGTGTGCCTACTTGTCTGTCTATCTGTCTGTCTGTCTGTCTGTCTGTATGTATGTATGTATGTATGTATGCATGTCTGTCTGTCTGTCTGTCTGTCTGTCTGTCTGTCTGTATGTATGTATGTATGTATGTATGTATGTATGTATGTATGTATGTATGTATGTATAGATGGATGTATGGATGGATGGATGGATGTGTGTATGTCTGCCTGTCTGACTATCTCTGTCTGTCTCTCTCTCTCTCCCTTTCTCTATCTGTCTGTCTGTCTGTCTCTGTCTGCCTGTCTGTCTGCCTGTCTGTCTGTCTGTCTCTCTCTCTCTCTCTCTCTCTCTCTCTCTCTCTCTCTCTCTCTCTCTCTCTCTCTCTCTCTCTCTCTCTCTCTTTCTTTCTGGTGTTTTCATACGTATTCATCTATGCGCTTATGATTATTCGCACTTGTTGGAATTTTGTTTTCTTTTATCTCTTTTGGTTGAGTCAGATGCTTTTCATGATAAATAATGATCATTAATGCCACAATCAAAACATTATTGACGTGCTTGTTTTTCCCCGATAAGTCGTGCGCAAGTAGCCAGCTGGTTTTGCATTGTTTTCTCTATTTGGTGCGATTGTCTTGTATCATTGAAAGATGCTCTCGTTCCCGCGTACTGCCACATATCTGTCCAGGCTTCATGTTGGATAACAAAATTGAAAAATCACCAGCTTGGCTGCTTTTTTGTGCAAAACAGTAGTTTTTATGCTGAATTAAGTTAGCAGATTGACAGAGGTGTTATTAACAAAATTGATTCAACAAAAAATGTCCCAGAGTATCCAGGCTGTTGTCTTTTGATAGCTTATGTCCACATATATCTATCTGTCTATCGATCTATTTATGTATTGATCAGCATTTCTACCTATGTACATATTTATGTTTGTATTTATTTATTTATTTATTTATTTATTATTTATATTAGGCACTTAGAACTATTTTAGGATTTGCGCCCTAAAAATACCCTGATTATTATTATCATTATTTATTTACTTATTTATTTATGTATATGTTTATTTATGTATTTATTTATTTATTCATATATTATCAAATACATGTACATATTAACAGCTATTGGGTTTTCAGCGTAGCAATAGAGTCCGATATTTAGACGAGACAAGTATAAAGCCAACGAGTCGAAGACGAGTCGCATTATACTTGTTCGAGTCTAAATATCGGACCCTATTGCTACGCTGAAAATACAATAGCGGTTATATAGCTGTTCTGACCTTGATTTGTTGTTCCAAACTTACAAAATGACAGTTTTTGCGTCGATGCGTTGATCTCAGGTTTTGATAGCAGACGCCGTTTCTTATGCGTATTAGTTTTGCGCAGGCGCCACACTGACTTTGGAAAAATACTCGATTTGACAACACAGCTGTTAAACAGCTTTTTATTAGTTGAAAGATGTAGTACAAACAGGGGAATAAAACGGAACAGCCGTTTGTGTGTGCCTGTGTGAGCTGAGTTCCGACTGAAACAAACTTTCGCATTCGGCTTTTCTTATCTCGTAACTCCACACTAAATACCCCACTTCCCCTCTGAAGTATTGATGTACAACCCATGGCACTAACATTCATGTAGTCGTTTATAACTGAGGTTGACAAATTCGCTTCATGACGAGACAAGTATAAATGCCATTCACCCAAACTGAAAACTTCGCTGCCGTCTGCTCGCGATTAGCTGTTCTCTTCTCCTCCCCTTGTTGCATCCTAGTTCTTCAGTTGTTTCTAGTTTTCCGTTTATGTTGTGTTTTGGTCTTCTTCATAAGTAGTCTTGTTCAAAATTAAAAAAACTCAAACTTCTTTTTGTCCTATTCGAATGAACTAATAAAAAGCTGTTTAACAGCTGTGTTGTCAAAACTAATGCGCACAAGAAACGGCGTCTGCTATCAAAACCTGAGATCAACGCTTCGACGCAAAAACTGTCATTTTGTAAGTTTGGAACAACAAATCAAGGTCAGAACAGCTATATAATCGCTATTGTGTTTTCAGCGTAGCAATAGGGTCCGATATTTAGACTCGAACAAGTATAATGCGACTCGTCTTCGACTCGTCGGCATTATACTTGTCTCGTCTAAATATCGGACCCTATTGCTACGCTGAAAACACAATAGCTGTTACTATTGATTAATTTATTCATTACCTTGCATTGATTCTTTTTTCTTCTTCATTTGAAGGACAAACGAACAAGGCCGGTAATTAAAGTAAATTTTAAAGGTATTTTTGTACGCATGCTGTTTTGAAAAAGAATTAGAGCACTGTAGACAAGCATTAAACGCCCAGTAAAATAAAACAGGTCTAAAGAAAGGTTTTCAAACACAACAATGATCCCGCTGATGCGAGGAAACGAATGCGACATTAGGTTACTAGAAAAAGATTGGACGTGGTTTCTTTTTCGGGAAAGAAAATTGCAAAAGAAACAGTAGCGTTCTAAAAATGCTGTGTGTGTGTTCTTTAAGGGAAGGAGATACTGTGCGCACGTGCGCGCGTTCGCGCGTGGTGCGAGACCGCGTGAGAGTGAAAGAAGAGAGAGAGAGAGAGAGAGAGAGAGAGAGAGAGAGAGAGAGAGAGAGAGAGAGAGAGATCAAATCAAATCAAATCAAATCAAATCAAATTTTATTTTTCGAGGGTTGAGAGAGAGAGAGAGAGAGAGAGAGAGAGAGAAAGAGAAAGAGAGAGACAGAGACAGAGAGAGAGACAGACAGACAGACAGACAGACAGACAAGACAGACAGACAGAGACAGGGAGAGAGAGGAGTGGGGGTGGGGGGGGGGGGGGGGGCTGTTGTACTCATATGCATGTGCCCTTACTTTAGAGCAGGTCTAAAGGCGTATACGCATATGATGTCTCATTCTAAACGTGTCCTTCAAATCGAATTTAACATCAACAGTAAATTACCGTCCAGGACTAATTTCTAACGACCGTTTCCCTTGACGTTAAACCGACATCACCTTAGGAAAGGTCAAGATATATGCTACACGTATTGGTCAGAATTTTCACGAAGGACGTTTTGGTGCTCTAAGGGAATAAACCGCTATCACCGCCATGTCGGGGCGTCAAAGATGGCTCCTTCTCCCCATGCCATTGGGGAAATCTCAGGCGTGTCAGGGGGAGCTACTCTTGTAGTATGTGGGTAATGCAAGAGAATTACCCACCTTGTTTTGCAGGTATACAACAGCCCTCAAGTAACTGTTGTTTTTAATGTTAACAATCCGTCAAGTATCTTTCCTTTCTTTCGCCCCCCCCCCCCCCCCTCCCACTTTTTATTTTTATATTTTTTATAAACGATTCAAGGGAACATTTTCTGAGAACTTGTGCCGTCGGGTGGTCAAATCAGACAAAATTGTCTCCAACAAAATCCCCATAATTTGGTGATTCACAAGTTTGACCAGAGTTTTGTTTGTTTCAGTGGTTTCCTATCTCTCTTCCTTCCGATTGCTAATGCTTATTCCACTGTGCGTGCGCTGTATATTTAAAAATGCTTATCTATGATACCGTTCTAACAAGAGTGCTTTGTTCAAGCACCCCCTCTTGTACAATACTGAACTCTCGGTCAAGTTCTGATGTTTTCATGCACGCACGATTGTCACTCCGAAAGTCCTCATCCGCATTTCACTGACGGCAGAGTAGCGCCTAAAGTGATATTTTTAATTTTTACTCAGTGATATTGTTGACTGCATCATGACATTTGTTAATATTAATGATAACAACGAATATCACAACCATATTAGTTATTTGCACTTTTGGCAATAGTCTGTCGTCATAACCTGCTTGTCTTCCAACTCTTGTATCCGACGGTACATCTGTTATTAAACCGCCTACTCGTCAAGGACAATACAAGCAAAAATATTAAAAGTTAAAACGTACGCGTTTAAAATCACAAGCTAAACGTCCATTAATTGAAATAGCCAATACAAATGTAGCACTGTGATGCCTTTTTTTTCCTTTTTTTTTTAAGCAGCATTTTGAGTACAAAATATGTTTGTTTTTTAAAAGCGGATGTGTCTCATTTGACTATGGTCCAGTCACGCTTCCAGGGGCTTTATGGTATCCGTTTTGACATTTAACCAAATCTGGGTTTCTGAACGTGACCGACGTCTTAAAAAGAACTCAATCATTTCAAAATTCGATTTTGATGATAACTTTAACAAGCACTTCGCGAGTCTGAGCATTATGCATGGTGATTATGCAACACTTGCTAGTTGTGTTGGCTTTGTAATTCACGAAATAAAATTTAAAAAAAAGAAAGTTAGGTTATTGGAAACCCCCGCGGGTTAGGGGGAAGAATTTACCCGATGCTCCCCAGCATGTCGTAAGAGGCGACTAACGGATTCTGTTTCTCCTTTTACCCTTGTTAAGTGTTTCTTGTATAGAATATAGTCAATTTTTGTAAAGATTTTAGTCAAGCAGTATGTAAGAAATGTTAAGTCCTTTGTACTGGAAACTTGCATTCTCCCAGTAAGGTACTTATTGTACTACGTTGCAAGCCCCTGGAGCAAATTTTTGATTAGTGCTTTTGTGAACAAGAAACAATTGACAAGTGGCTCTATCCCATCACCCCCCTTCCCTCCGTCGCGATATAACCTTGAATGGTTTAAAACGACGTTAAACACCAAATAAAGAAAGGTAGGTTATTGGAACGTTCTTGCTTTTTGATTCTGAATTTCGGAACGTTGGCAGTCTTTTGTTTTTGGATTTGTAATATACGTCAAAGTTCAACACTTGTGTCTATGATCTTCCTCTTTTTGTTGTTTAAGCAGTACTAAAGCCGTCGAGATAATCGAAGCAGGCCTGGTCCAGAACTCTTATGCGACATACTCCCTCGACGCCGAGGTTGTCGTTCTTATCTGCATAATTATTTTTCTCTTGTCCTATAGCTGTGGGAAAAAAACCCTTGTCTTTTATCGGTGCTAACCGTTCTCTTGACCTTAGGTCTTCGGGGACGATCTGATTCAGTTGTCTGAGTCGGCGGAACTGGTGTCTTAGGGATAAAAGTGGGGTGGGGGGGAGGGGGGGGGACAAAACAAGCTGGAAAGCAACAACAACAACAAAATAAGGAAAGGGGAGGGGGAGGGGGGGGGGGGAGTGGGCAAACGCAAGCACAACAAAGACGTTGTTTTTTTTGTTAAACAACAATGACAAGGACAACGAATATGACCACATACACTTTCACTAAAAGCACGAAGACAGGCAGACAGTAAGGCAGACACGCAGGCACGCAATCACACACGCATGTACAAACACACGCACACACACACACACACACACACACACACACACACACACACACACACACACACACACACACACACACACACACATGAAAATAAAGACAATGCCAGCTTTCAAGTAAGCACCACAGACGATAAGCAATCGTGGTTTATTGTTGGAGATGTCTGTGACCGCGTCGTGCATTTATGATTGTTTGGGGGACGATGAACCTTTAGGTCGTCAAGATACGCTTTATGAATTGGTCTGTATGGAAGAATATTACTATAGTCTATGTCCAATGGGACATGAGCGGCCGCCATCAAGAGTAGCCGCCTATGCGGATGCATACAAGTGGCACTCGCTAGCATACGGACGCATGTAGTTAGGCATGAAGGCACGCAATGACGCACGCACGCTCAGTCGCGAGCTCGCACGCACACACACACACGCACGCACACACACACACACACGCACGCACACACACACACACACACACACGAGCGCGAACGCGTGCATCCCAACACAAAAACAGGTGCGTGCGCGTGTGTGCATCTGTGTGTTTGTGTCTCCGTTTCTGTGGCTGTGGCTGGGTGTGTGGCTGTCTGTCTGGGACGGGTATATATCTATGTCTAGGTGTTTGAGTCTGTTTCACAATATTGACTGACTCCACTGTGTTGGTAGGTACATCTTCGTTCCAGAGGTTCACAAAGTACCAAGGAAGGAAAGGATGCCACCTGTAGATATAATATTATGGTTTTTGTGCCTGCGTGACGCACTTACAAATGACGTCACATTGTAGGCTCACTGAAACAAGTAGATATGGCGCGAAATACAATGAGAGCTGCGCAGTTGTTTATACCAATTATGCAATCGTGTACGAAACGTCATAAAACTTCTGTTGTCGTTGCTAAGGTTGTTGATGTTGAATTTCTGGACATGTATACCAATATATCGAGAACCAAACCTCATTAAACTTGTGTTGTACCTTGCTGCTGGTGATATTTTTGACATTTCTATTCATGACGTAATCGCCACTGACGTCACTGTGTGTGCAGGTGCGCTGTCTTTAAGGACGATGGTGAAGCGAGGAGACCTGCTGAAGATTTTCTTCATCTACCTGTGCCTGTGTCACGTGGTACCCGGACACCCCTGTGGTCACAACCCGCTAGCCCGCTTCAGGCCTCTCGCCAGAGTACTAGGTGGGTGTTTGGAGAGGCGATGCCATGCAGAGCGTTAAAGACAAACTCTTTAACGTGTAAAAGATTCTGCTCACCATCTTAGACCTGGTCAAGCTTTTAATTGGCATAAGACCATATATTCCTTCACTTGAACACACAGGGTTGGATCTAAACAGGGGTTCCTGGGTTTCGGAAGACTCCCCTCCCCCCCCCCTCTCACCTGGCAAGTAAACCCTTTGCCCCCGGCCCCCCCCCCCCCCCAAAAAAAAAAAAAAAACTCCGTTCAATTCTAAATTTCAGCAGCATCCGGGGGACAAGGCAATGTACCCATGTCTCTTTTCGGAAGCCCGTCACACTCGGCCAGCCCTGACACATACTAAAAATATCATGGCTGCTTTCATGCCTAGAGTTGATTTTTGTTTTAGGGAGGGCTAGGGGGGGAGGGGGGGATTTTGTTATTAGACTGACATAGGCGTCGGATAGGAAACTGATTCAACAAAAACTTCCAGATCTGCATTGAAGGCATCATCATCATCATCATCATCATCATCATCATCATCATCATCATCATCATCATCATCATCATCATCATCATCATCATCATCATCATCATCATCATCATTTGTGCAATAATCAACCTTATTCCTTATATAATCCCACACCAGGAAAAGACGTCAACTACCTACTGGGCCTTCTACGCGAGGCCAACCCAAATCTATACAACCAACTACGCGCGGATTGGCGACTCTACGCGGACTGCGTAGGCCTGGTGGACACTGGCTACTTCAAACGTTCGGGGGGTAGCAGCCCGGCATCTCATCTGATGGAACATGACAGACAACAGGATAGAGACGGGGCGGAAGAGGAAGTGACGTCACTCGAGCATGCAAACCGAGCTGAAAGGTTGATGAATATGATGCAACGAGCGGCGGAGGCGATTGAAGAGGCTTCGTCTTCGTCTTTGTCGTCTTCGTCTGGTGCTGGTGTTGGGGATCCGGACGATATTTTTATGTGAGTGGATAGTGTGATGTTTTTATCTGGCATTTCTGTGTTGTCTGTTGTGCTTTTGTTTGTTTGCTTAACGCCCAGCCGACCACGAAGGGCCATATCAGGGCGGCGCTGCTTTGACATATAACGTGCGCCACACACAAGACAGAAGTCGCAGCACAGGCTTCATGTCTCACCCAGTCACATTATTCTGACACCGGACCAACCAGTCCTTGCACTAACCCCATAATGCCAGACGCCAGGCGGAGCAGCCACTAGATTGCCAATTTTAAAGTCTTATGTATGACCCGGCCGGGGTTCGAACCCACGACCTCCCGATCACGGGGCGGACGCCTTACCACTAGACCAACCGTGCCGGTGTCTGTTGTGCAACTAGTCCCGTTTTGACTACATGTTTTCCGGTAAAATGGGAATCGAGACGAAGGTGGTGGTGTTTAAGCGTGCGTTTGTGTGTGTGCGTGTGTGTGCGTGTGTGTGTGTGTGTGTGTGTGTGTATGTGTGTGTGTGTGTGTGTGTGCGTGCGTGCGTGCGTGCGTGCGTGCATGTGTGTGTGTGTGTGTGTGTGCGTGCGTGCGTGCATGCCTGCGTGCGTGTATGTGTGTGCGTACGTGCGTGTGTGTGTGTGTGTGTGTGTGTGTGTGTGTGTGTGTGTGTGTGTGTGTGTGTGTGTTGCTTTTACTAAAACACTAGTTTAGCTGCAGTTTTAGAAGGCCGTTGAGTTGTTTTTCATTTACAGCTCTTCTTTATCTTCTTTAAAGGCACAGTAAGCCTCCCGTAAACCATCACTGAGCTCCCTGAGCCTCTACATACAGTGCAAGCATACTTCCATTTGAACGCTCACCGAACGGGAACATCCTGGCTGCTTTCTGTCGAGCGTGAGACATTTTCAAAGAATTTATTTTCGTGGACTATCCGAACGGACTATCAGGCGCCTCGTTTTACCGCTAGACCTAACTTTTAAAATCTAAATGATAAATTGACAGCTTGTTACATAAACATTCTTAAATCATAAAAGAAATCTTTTTTCATCAAGACAAGATCAGTACAATTCGAAGTTTTGAAAATTAGAAAAAAGAAAAGCCCGGAAATGTGTCACGCAAAACGTCTTTCTCGTAGCAGACGACGGTTCTGCATAGCACCAGTTCCTCTGAACGGTCCCCACCACCGCTCTAGTTCGTGTGACTCGCAGCCGTTTGTTGCGTTTTAGATTCAGAGGTACACAATAACATGCTATTGCAAATAATCTTACAGCGAGTCGTATTGAAATCACAAACTGACGACTAAATTGTGAAAAAAAGGAAACTGGATCACACGGGTTCACGATGGCTCAGGGGTAAGATAAACCACGCAAAAATAAATTCTTTGAAAATTGCTCGCTCTTTACGCAGGGCACCTGGGATGTTCTCAAGCGGTGAGTGTTTAAATGAAAGGGTGTTTGTAATGTGTGTAAAAGCCTGACAGTGTCTGTGATGGTTTACGGGAGGCTGACTGTGCCTTTAAATGTTTCTACCTTTTCTTTCTGGAAGATATCTCACTGTACTCTCTTAACTTTTTTTCAGGTTCAAAAAGTAGTCCTTGGACAATGCCTGGCGGTTGCAACGCATCACTACATGGCTACAGGCTTCGGATTTAGAAGTCGCTAGTGAGTGTGCGTGTGTCCGGCGGTCTACCCATGACCCATAAAAACTTCATCAAGAAACCTCTTGAACCTCAATTGCTTACAGTACGGTAAACCGTACAAAAATATATATTGTAAATTCATAAAAATTTACACGAAGATACATGTTTTGGCAAAGAACTTCTTTATTACAACAGTATCGTCAACTTCATCATTACCTCTGCTGGACGACGATGACGTCGATGTCGTCTTCAAGAGTTAGATGGGCTGCGCAATACACACAGTTTCACACACTTCTTCAACACGCATGGAACTGAAAACGTTGCACCGTAAACTTCATATATAATTCAACTTGATGGCAACAAGTTTGAAATTTGAAAATAAAGTATCAGTTAACTGTGCTAGAACATGACTGTAATATAAACTTCATCTGTATTTGTTACCTCCTGAAGGAAGAGATATCGACTGCATCGGTTAACTTTTTGCAAACAGATTGAAAGGATACGTGTACTTGGAGGCAGAGTGTGTTTTCGTTTTGGATCCACCTTGAAATAACAACTCAAAAGGCGTGTAACAAGTTTCTGTCCATGTAGTTAATTTTTGTCATTAGTGAGTTCGCTTAGATGTTTTATTTGTTTTGTTCTCGTGCTTGTTTGTTTGTTTGTTTGTTTGTTGTTTTTATTGTTTTGTGGTATTTATGTGGTGACTGTTCCTGTTAAAAGGCCTACTATCTGAGGCGCCATTTTGGGGAACATTCAGGGGACATTCGCTGTGCTAGTGGTCCATAACTAGGCTAATTAATTAATTAAATGAATTTTATTTGGCGAACGGTTGTCGATACCCAATCTCCTACGTAAAATAGCCTCGACCGACTTTCGTCGTCACATTTTATTCAGTGCAGAAGCGCCTAACAAACCGTAAACAAACACTCTGTCAAGTACGTGGTCTCGAGTACGTTCAAACGTTCTAATTCTAAGGCATTCCTTGTGTGTGGTGTCATCAATCATCAATCTAAACCCCAAACTCTGCAGTTGTCCGTGCGATTTCAAATCTGTGCCTCTAGACATGCAGGCTGCTCGTCTCTGGATTGGAAAGTTTCTCAGTTCTGACACCAAAATGACACTATAGATACTCGTCACTAGAAACCAATTATGTGCGTTTTTGGCGTAAACATAGCTGTAATGCTGTTTATCCACCGTTCTGTTTGAAATGCCATTCAATTGCATGTGTGCAATGTGCAGCTACATTTTTTCGACTGTTGTTGATGTCGTTGTTGTTCGAAGCGGTGGGAATGAGTGATAGTCGTCGTCGTCGTCGTCGTCGTCGCCGTAGTAGTAGTAGTAGTAGTAGTAGTAGCCGCAGTAGCAGCAGCAGTAACACTAATAGTAGAAGCAGAAGTGGTGGTGGTTGTGATAGTAGTAGTAGTAGTAGTGGCAGTAGTTTGTTTGTTTGCTTAACGCCCAGCCGACCACGAAGGGCTGCTGTGACATTTAACGTGCGCCACACACAAGACAGAAGTCGCAGCACAGGCTTCATGTCTCACCCAGTCACATTATTCTGACACCGGACCAACCAGTCCTAGCACTAACCCCCATAATGTCAGACGCCAGGCGGAGCAGCCACTAGATTGCCAATTTTAAAGTCTTATGTATGACCCGGCCGGGGTTCGAACCCACGACCTCCCGATCACGGGGCGGACGCCTTACCACTAGGCCAACCGTGCCGGTAGTGGCAGTAGTGCACGGTATTAATAATAGTAGTAGTGGAGTGGAACCTGCCCTTGCGACCCCCTCTTGAGAACGACAACCTACCGATTACAACCATCCCAACGGATCCCCAACGATTTTTGTTTTGTCTACATCATTCACCTTTCCAAAGCGACCCACTGTCTCCAACGACCTCTCTTCGTTGGGTGTTTATTATATTAGTGGGTTAAATTAAATATTAATTTACTTTACCATTAGTTATTTCTTCTTTGCGGTTTATTTCATTTATGACTACGTGGGCAGATCTTGTCATTCATTGTTACATCTGAAGGAGGAAAAACGAAGAACTAGAGAGAAAAATTAGAGCAGTTTCTTCGTGTGAGAAACAAAGAGACACTAGTACAGGGTGACCCCCCAAAAAAAGAGTACCCAAACAAATTGTCATAAATTGAACAAAAATAAAGCAATCTTCATAAAAGTTATTTACACACACAAGTAGCCTCTGCATGATTTGCACAGACAATTTTAGCGTTCTAGCTTGTCTTTCAGGAAAGTTATGCTCATTCACACAGCTTTTTCTAGACTAACCAGTAACTCCCAAACTGTCTGGTGACCCCTGCAGCAGCCAGTGATCTGGAAATCGTGTGCTGCTACTTTTTCTCTTTTCCTTGTGCAAACTGCAAATCGGTTTATCTAGTTAGATAAATGGATGTGCATAAGCACGAGCTTGGTTTTGTGATTATATCTGCGGCTTTTTTGTGTGTGTACGCCATGTATGCAGATTGTGTAGGTATATTAGTATTCATGTGTGAGTGCATGTGTATGTGTGTGTGTTGTATGTATGTGTGTGCGCCTGTCTGTATGCGTGTGTGTGTGTGTGTGTGCGTGTGTGTGTGTGTGTGTGTGTGTGTGTGTGTGTGTGTGTGTGTGTGTGAACGTGTGTCCGTGTGTATCTGTGCATGTGTGTGTTGATAGCATGTGTGTGTGTATGCGCACGCGTATGTGCGTGCGCACGCGTGGGTTTGTATTATTGTGACTGCATGGACTTCAACGATGAATTTGCTTTGGTACTCCTGTTCTTTTTGTGTCTTAATGCTGTATTTTGGTTTTGTACATGTGTATAGCAATGTCATTGTAAAGCGCTTAGAGCTTCTAGGTAAGCGCTCTATAAGTTTCCATTATTATTATTATTATTATTATTAACATGCTCCAAATGACCTCCGCGCCGATTCAGGCAAACTTGAACTCGCCGCGCAAAGTTATCAATCATCCGCACACACTCCTGTTGCGAGATTCCGCGAATGGTTGTTGTGATGGCTCGCTTGAGTTCTGCGATTGTCTGTGGGTTGTTCCTGTAGACGTTGTCTTTCAGGAACCCCCAAAGATAGAAATCTGGGGGATTTAAATACGGGCCATTTGGAGCATGTTCTGTAGAATGAGCATAACTTTCCTGAAAGACTAGCTAGAACGTTAACATTTTCTGTGCAAATCATGCAGAGGCTACTTGTGTGTGGACATACATTTTATGAAGATTGCTTTATTTTTGTTCAATTTATGACGTTTTGTTTGGGTACTCTTTTTTTGGGTCACCCTGTACTTAACATGTGTACATGTGTAACATAAGAAAACGAGAGGTATGCGGAACAAATCCCCTGGCACCTAAGAGAAGAACGTGCATTGAAATTGTGACAGGGGAGGCTACCGCTCCTTTCACAGCAGACTCTGCACCCGAGTTGTTGGCCTTTAAAGTCAACACCCGTGGATTTTAAGATTCTGTTTGTGATGGGGCTGGTGGTTTCCGATTGTCTGTATGTTCATGGAAACCTTCGGGTTTGCATATCAGTTTATATAGGGCAAAGAAATTAGTCCTAACATTTTCAATCCTGTTTGATTGCACTTCGCTTCCCGAGGTGATCGTAGTGTTGCGGCACACGGTTACAAAATAAACGAGAGCCTCAAAGCAACAACAAAAAGATGATCGTTACATCCTCAATTCTAAGGTGCCACACGATGGGTTCCGCACATATACATTTAGAGCTCTTGCGCCTCTTTCTTTCTCAAATAATATTTTAGCGCTCTGCCTCAGTTTACCCGTGTGTTTGTTTAAGCTTGCGTGACAGCTTCGATGAAATGAACGAAAATGGAATCAACGAAAATAACAATTATTACAAGGAGAAGTTGACACTCTAATTATCCACACAAACAGTAAATAAGAGTTATCTTGCACCAGTATTCTGACACCCAAAAGAATAAGAAGCATTTAACTGAGAGAGAAAAAGCGACCTTCATCAACAAAAGTTAAAATGAAACCTGAAATATATCGCTCCAGTTGCACTTACTTCTACCTCAGTGACAATCCAAAACTACGAAGCATCCAGTATTAATTATTGAGAAACTTGTTTTGTTTGGACGCAGAAAAGTGCTCAAGAATAAAGCTATCGAATTTTTGTAGTAGTTGCCTTTTTTTCTTTGCGTGCGTAAGTCTGTGTGTGTGTGTGTGTGTGAGTGTGTGTGTGTGTGTGTGTGTGTGTGTGTGTGTGTGTATGTGGGTGTGTGTGTGCGTGCATGCGTGCGTGTGTACGTGCGCGCGCGACAAATTGATGTGAGAATTGCCTCCAAAACCTATCATGAATAGAACAAACACATATATTTGCTCAAACATGCATCTTGCCATCAAATAGGGAAAACAACTAAACAAAACTCCACTTTCAACATATACACAACAAAGAGTTTTGATTTACGTTTTAATCTGATAAAGACAGGCAACGGGCACTGTGTACATTTCTGGTTTTTTTACAAATGACTGACAAGGTTCACGTAAGACTGCAAATATATACACAATAAATAACTTACAATCATATGCAGCACAATATTTGCAGTTTTTCAAAATTGGGAAAAGTATTCAACCTTGAGATCATTTTTTTTCTCTGAAGCATATAGATCGTAAACATATTCCATCACATGCCGGAACAAAAGAACTCTCACTCAATCTCACTCTCTCTCTCGCTCTGTAGTAGTGGTACCGTTACTTAAACACACTCACACACACACACACACACACATAAGCAGGCGCGCGTCATGAAAGTTGTAAATGCTTTCTATGAAGGTTTAACTAAGCCAGTCCATTTGATCTTTTTATTTCCAATCGCTTAGAGCCGCAATAGCGACCCGTGTTCTGAGTAATTCTATAAAAAAGAAAAAAAGAAAAAGAAAAAAAAAGGAATGTTTCGTTGTAGCACCGAGGCACCATTTTGATTTCATTTTTAGTTGATATGACGTCATGGGACACAGTGACGACAACAACAAGGGCGAGCATCACTTCATGATTTGCTGCAAATACATCATACACATTATCTGAACACGTCACACATTCCGCTGACTATGTGCAATAGTGCCAAATACCTTTTGTTCCATATAATAGTAATGTCGGGTTGCTTGCCTTTGACAATCATGTTTTTACATAACCATATCTGATTCGTCTGAAAGAATGTTTAATTACTTCAAGGCGTGTGTGTGGTTTTAATGACGCTACAATCACTTCCTACGTCACAATTACCATAAAAGGAATGACATCATCCTCATCGACGTCGGAAGCTAGAGAATATGGGGGATTTGGTCGTGTGGGGAGGATTCTTGGAGCTCAGATTCATAGTCGAGAGTCCAGCACTAATATCACACTAAACTCGTTTACAAGAGCCTCCTTGACAAGATAAGTATCATAACATCTTTATGTCAACGTGACGTCATCACCCCTGGAATGCAAACGAAGAAGAGTCAGAGTCTGTGACATCTCTGATTAGTTTTGAAGAGAAAACAACTCATGTGAAGCCCAAGGGAGTGTGTTGCTTATGTAATTAACTTACTTGACAATTACGTGATCACGCAATGATGGCGTATTCCTCCCGAAACTCGCTATCACAGGCAGTTGCAGCCAAAGACAAGGGGAGATTTCGGGGTAGTTTTGATTCGTCTTGAAGTGTGTTTGTATTGTTACTCTAAGCCTCCTGTGTGGTTTTAATGAAGCTATCTACCGGATAAACCCCGTGGAAGTGACATCGTATACTGAGCAAAGAGTTAACATTTTGAGATTCCTTCAATATGACGACGAACCTCAAACGGAGCGTTATCGGGAGATCGTCCTCAATGACACAGCAGCTACTTATTACGTCACAGTCACGGACACGTCGTCACAAACGAATAATTGCTTTATCCTCGTTAATTTCGTAACATTCCCCAGTGTGTAGATATAATTACGTCATGGTTTTTTTATGCTTAAAAAAAAGAAGAATTATTTGAGACTTGGTCAGAAGGAGGGTCCTATGATGTTTGAGGATCACATGAGGTCACAAGCAAAGAGAGACATACAGAGGCTTTTCTTTGTAACTGGGTGTCAGCATCGTCCGCATTATCCTCATAAAATTCCCCAATCAACAGAAGATGTAGCGCACACAGACGCAGGGCGGGGTTGAACCCCATATCATCTAAGACAGTCGACATCAGCGGTGTCGAAATGAATGATGTCATCACACAATCATGACGTTTTCCTCGTAAATTCATTCATTGCCTTCAGAAAGTGAATATTACGCAAAAATGTCTGTGACTTGAGATTCGTCCTGGAGAACGTTCAACTAGTCCATTAACCAACGTTCAATGACGTGATAGTGGCGTCGTTATGAGGGATTCGAGTAGAATCAATGACGTCACAAAATAGCGTTATTCGACACATTAACGTCATCACAAAATAATGGCGTTTTAATTTGACCATCACCGGCAGTTGCAGCAAGATGATAGTTGGGAGGAGTTTCTTAAAGTTTAGATTCGTCATGGAAAACGTTCAACCAATTTTTTTTTTAAAGGCTCTTGGTTGACATCACTTACGTCATAGCAGCATCACCATAGAAAACAAAATTAGAATCCAGTACGTCACTACACACCGTTGTTCGTCACTGTAACATCAGCCCGGCACACAATGATGACGTTTTCCACGTCAAATTCACTTTCACCAGAAGTTTCTGGGAGTTCACAGTCCACTCTCTTTGGTAATCACAGCCCAGCTTCGTCAGCAACATCTACGACGTCATAGAACAGCGTCGTTCGTCAGAGTAACGTCATCACACAATGATCGCATTTTCTTCGTCAAATTCACTTTCAGCGGCAGTTGCAGCAGAGGGAGATTTGGGAGGAGTCTCTGGGAGTTCCGACTCGTCTTCCAACGCGTTTAATTCATCTATCATCCAAGGCGCTCTTTCGATGACAAAGTCGATGAGACGGTCGACAAACTGCGCGTGTCTGCGTGAAGCCTGAGTCAGCTCCCTTAGCACGTCCAATACGTCATC
>NC_090253.1:16669318-16676818 GCF_037325665.1 Littorina saxatilis | reverse complement strand
ATGAGAAGACACCCGTGGAAAGTCTCGTGATATACTGCACAAAGGGAGCAGGAGAATTGAACAGAAGCCGACGGGGGCAGTGGTGTAGTGGATAAGACATCGTAATCGGAAGGCCGTGAGTTCAAATCCCAGCCGCGGCCGCCTGGTGGGTTAAGGGTGGATATTTTACCGATCTCCCAGGTTAACTGATGTGCAGACCTGCTAGTGCCTTATCCCCCTTCGTGTGTACACGCAAGCACAAGACCAAGTGCGCACGGAAAAGATCATGTAATCCATGTCAGAGTTCGGTGGGTTATAGAAACACAAAAATACCTAGCATGCTTCCCCCGAAATCGGCGTGTGCTGCCTGAATGGCGGGTGAAACCCACTCGTGCAAAAACACGAGTGAACGTAGAAGTTTGAGCCCATGAACGAAGAAGAAGAAGAAGAAGAAGAACAGAAGCCAGTGATGATTGTACCACAAGTGTGTCGCTTACCTTTCCCTTGAGCTTGGTTTGAAGACTGTTGATCGTGTGGGACAGGTCTGACACGGTCCTCTGGAGTTCTTCCACCTCCATCTGCACAGCGATAGGCAGTAGTTCTTAGTCCTGTTCACATGGCAGACGTGCAACCAACTTGTGACCAACTTTAGTCGTTTGAAAATCGCTGATAAAAAGCTAAAATTATTGGGATTGGGTTTTGTTGTTGTTGTTGTAGTTGTTGTTGTTTTTTTGTGTTTTGGTTTGTTTTGTTTTGTTTGCTCTTTTTTTCAACTGGCCAATATTCTACAGCACAGCAGTGAGTAACCTGTGTAAGCCAAAATGAAAAACAAAAAAGGCATCCAAACCCAGCATCATCACCTTTCTGCCTCCCACCTCTACAACCCCCTTCCCCCATCCCACCCCCTCCACACGCAAGCACACACACACACACACACACACACACACACACACACACACACACACACACACTAAAACACACACACACACACACACACACTAAAACACACACACACTCACACACACACACACATACCAATCCCACCCCTACAACCTACCACGAACATCATAAGTTAAATAAATACCTCAAGTGTGACGCGTTTCTTGGTGTCCGCCATATCCTCCACATTCGTCAGTGTCCCACTCAGCGCCAGGGGGTCGAACGATTTCTGCTGTAATGACGTCAGCAGCTGACGTAACGACTGCCATCGCACTTCGTTCATCACTACCTATGACGTCATAAAAATATGAGAGTGTTGTAAGTGCGAATGATGTGTACAATAATAATGGCGTCGGTTGACACAATGTGATCAGAAGGTCAAACGTGCGAGTCACAAGTCTGTGTGCTGACGTGACTATAGCTCCCGTAATATCATCCAACCCGTGCAATAATTATAATAATATCTATCTCGCCTGTACTTGTGCTGTTAACAACACACCGAAATGACTGTAACAAACAGATTAAATATTATTGCATGACTTAGTGTCTTCGTGAAGTCACTGATGCTATTAACTGAGCATGTTCATTACCGTGGTAGGAACAATAAAAAAAATCTGGGCAGATGAGAACAAATTCACATTTGTCGCAAAAGATATATTATGCTTGTTTTAGAGCGAACAAAACATGTCATGTTTGTAAATGTCTTTATCAAGAGTTGCAAGTGGTTTTTTTTGGTGTTATTTATTTTTTTTTTTTGGGGGGGGGGGGGAAGGGGGAGTTCAGTTACGTACCAATAAATAAACACATGAACACATTTTTTTTTAACTTTTGAAAAAACAACACTGTTAATCCACATTTTAACAACGACATCGTCGTCGTCGTAACAGAGCACATTATTCTCATCGTTATCATTATGTAATCGTTGTAGTCACTATCACAATCTTCACATACAATCGTGGATCCTCTCTCCATTAACCATTATGACGTCTAACGCGGCTATTTTTTATTTTTATTTTTTTTTCTTAACGCCCAGCCGACCACGAAGGGCCATATCAGGGCGGTGCTGCTTTGACATATAACGTGCGCCACACACAAGACACAAGTCGTAGCACAGGCTTCATGTCTCACCCAGTCACATTATTCTGACACCGGACCAACCAGTCCTAGCACTAACCCCATAATGCCAGACGCCAGGCGGAGCAGCCACTAGATTGCCAATTTTAAAGTCTTAGGTATGACCCGGCCGGGGTTCGAACCCACGACCTCCCGATCACGGGGCGGACGCCTTACCACTAGGCCAACCGTGCCGGTCCTAACGCGGCTAGCGCATACCAGGCATAGACAGTACGAACTAACAATCACCTCTTGCTGATGCTTGGCTTGTTCCACAGCAGGCTGTTCCACATCTCCAGATAACCTGTAGAGACGCAGATCAAATGATGTCAGCGATACAATGCAGTAGAAGAAATTCGAAACAACCAGACTGCTATTGCTAGTGTCCCAAAATGAAGGATTTAAACGAAGTCCCAACATCAAAGACAAACGAAGTCCCCCCAAAAAGGATTTAAAATAAGTCCAAAATGAAGGATTTAAAAGAAGTCCCAACATCAAAGACAAAAGAGGTCCCCCCAAAAAGGATTTAAAAGAAGTCCAAAATTAAGGATTTAAAAGAAGTCCCAACATCAAAGACAAAAGAAGTCCCCCCAAAAAAGGATTTAAAAGAAGTCCCCAAGGATTTAAAAGAAGTCCAAACATCAAGGACTTAAAATAGGTCCCCAAATCAAAGATTTAAAATAAGTCCCCAAATATAAGGATTTGAAATACAACAAGATTTGCAGCTGCCACCCATTCAGGGCAATCAACGCCCAAGCTGTAGAAGTCGAGGCGTCTCCATTTTTTCATGACTGTTTGTTCGTCTACTTTAAAGACCAATAGGTCAAATTTTCTGTGAATGCTTTGTGTTTTCTTTTGCTAAACGTTGCATACATTAATTTAAATGTTTTTATTTTTATTTATTTATTTTTTTAACAAAAACGAGTGGATGTAAATACGACAAGGGGATGTAAACGATTCTGCTGACCTTGAATCGTTACGCACGACAACGATGTCAAGAGAGGCAGCTTTGGACAGCATACTCTCCACAGTGCTGCCCTTGTGACCGGGCAGAATCACTCCGTTCAGCTCCAGTATTCTGGGGACACACAACACAGGGCACCTGTCTTTATGGGATGCACGTGTCGATCTGTCTGCCGCTCTGTCTGCCTGTCTTTGACTTTTTCTTTGTCTTTGTCTCTGCCTTTATCTTTGCCTGTCTTTGTGTGTGTGTGTGTGTGTGTGTGTGTGTGTGTGTGTGTGTGTGTGTGTGTGTGTGTGTGTGTGTGTGTGTGTGTGTGTGTATGCATGTACGTGTGTGTGTGTATGCATGTACGTACGTGTGTGTGTGTGTGTGTGTGTGTGCGCGTGTGTGTGTGTGTGTGTGTCAGTGTTTGTGTGTGTGTGTGTGCGTATGTGTGTGTTTGTGCCGTGTTCGCAGTGTATTTTTAAGTATCTTAAATGCTGCTTGAAGCTCTATTAAATGAAGCTGAGAGAGTACTTCTTGACTTGAAAAAAAATGTCATAATTGTGACGTCATACCTGTCACCGACTTGCAGTGGGACGTCAGACAACCTGACGTTTGTGACGAGGAGGCTGTTGTCTGGCAAGGGCTGGAAAGAGAACCCGAACTTTGACCCCACCTCCGACCTCTGAACTTTGACACACTCCACGCACACCTGACCTTCATCTTGCAGGATCTCGAACAGGGACGCATTCTGTACAATGCCTCTGAAAACAATATGTAGTATTGTCAGTGAAACTTTGTGAAAATGAAGTTTCATAAAATTGCTGTGCCCAAAAGGAAATTACAATACAAATTGCTGGAACATTGTAACATCTTGTACAAAGAAAGGAAGGTAAAACAGGAAAGACGAAGAAAGAACGAAAGGAATAAGGAACAAACCAAATAAATATTAGAAAAGAGAGACACAGAAAGACAAAGGGACACGGAAAAAGAAGATCTAGTGTTGATCGTGAAATGCTTATGTGACAGAGGAGGCTACCGCTCCTTTCACAGCAGACTCTGCACCCGAGTTGTTGGCCTTTAAGTCAACACCGGTGGATTGTGGAATTCTGTTTGTGATGGGGTCTGGTGGTTTCCGATTGTCTGTATGTTCATGGAAACCTTCGGGTTTGCATAACAGTTTTTATAGGGCTAAGAAATTAGCCCTAACATTTTCAATCCTGTTTGATTGCACTTCGCCTCCCGAGGTGATCGTAGTGTTACGGCACTCGGTTACACGTAAAAAAAAACACCACAAAAAACTAAGCAATCAGCCAGTCACTTACCGAACGGATAAATTAATAAATCCATAAGAATAATCTGGTAACTGTGTAAAAAAAAAACCCCACTAACATATGATTACTTTGATTACTAAAATATAGAAGACAGACTTATTATTTGAAAAAAAATCGAATTAACACTTCAACAATAACACACCTTTGCAAATAATCATGTACAGCCGGCGTGGACTTCCTCTTCAGGTATTTCCTCCCCGGGGAAGGGGGAGGAGTAGGCTGGCCTTCCAACCCTCCACCCTCTGCACCCGACTCTGACTTTGACCTTGGCTTGGGGACCGGGATGGTCAAGGTCTTTCTCGGGGTCAAGGACGAGGGGGATCTGCTGCGGGAGCCAATCAGAACGACTTGTGGAGAGGTGTGGCGGGAAGGCGGTGATTTGGCCACCTGCGAGCACATAATTTATGACTGAAGTTACCTTAAAACAGGTACGACGCCGACGAAATGAATACCTGACGTCACTTTAAGACGGTCTCTGATGTGACGACCAACAACAACAAAGATAGGAGAAAGGAGAAAAACACGTGTCACACTTGAAATTCTGTCGCCTACTTTTTTACTTCAGAAATCCAAAATTAAAGATCAAAACCTTACACGTACACACGCACACACACACACACACACACACACACACACACACACACACACACACACACACACACACACCCACACACACACACACATGCCCGGGCCACACACACACTTACACACACATACCCACACACACACTTACACATACATACCCACACACACACACACACATACCCGCACACACACACATACACACACACATACCCCCCCCCCACACACACACACAGTAATCATGGGGCCGCCTCGCACCAAACATCCTCCTACGCCACCGCTATGTTCGTATGGTTGGCCCTCTATGTCAATGTTGATGTTTTATACTATTTGTGCCAGTGTTACCTGCATAGCTGCTTCAACTTTCTCTCTGTCTTTGGGGTGGACGGACCGTAAGGACGGGGACGGGGTGGAGCGACGTAAGAGCTTTGGGTTGTCCGGGTGGAGCAGCATGTAGATCTCTGCCAGGATCTCTTCCCTGTCGTCAACTGTCACATCTTCGCTGTCTGCAAATAAAACACGAACAGGTCTGTTATCATGGAACCATGTAACGGTTAGGAAGAGAAGTGATATTATAAACTATTTGGGTATAAGACAGCATGTAGATCTCTGCCAGGATCTCTTCCCTGACGTCAACTAGCTGTCACATCTTCGCTGTCTGCAAAGATAAGAAAACTATGGAAGCTGACCAGAGCCAAACGCTATCCGTTTCTTTAACGCGAGAATTGGTGAGTGAAGCGAGTGGGGCGAGGAAGTACCGTTTCTTGGGCAATTCTCGCAGCAAAAAACGCTAGGATTTGGCAAACGAAGGAAAGTATGCCTTGGAGATGCTCGCTACGCGAGAGAAAAATTGAGGCCGCGCAGCTGCCAATCCGATTGGCTGTCCAGGGCTGTTTACCGACCCGTGCAGGCGACCTTTTTGGTATCAACCAATGGTGTTTAATTCTTGCGAAGCTAGCCATCAAACAGTTTCATATACACTCTGGCTTCCTAGCTCCGCGAGCGGCTAGCCGCAAGCATGTCTCGCCTTTAAGAAACACATGTCTGGAGTTACAATTTTCACGTTAAAAAAAAATATCGCGTGTTCTGTGTAATTTACAGCGATAATGTTAACTGGCAATGTTATTTTCTAATTTTCAGTTTTGGCCTCGGTGTTCTCGTGCATAATTAAACATGATCACTTGAAATTTAAATAATTACATGCAAATTAACATTTTCAGTTCTGGATAAGTGACATGAAAAAGAAAACCAAACTTGGATTCATGGTAACTATCCTGGTGGGAAACCGAAACAGATAAGCTGCTCACGTTCCAAAATAACTTTAAATTCATTTCTTGGAAGGTCATATTGCCTCGTCAATTTTGAAAGCGACAAAAAAATAGAAACAAGTCGCAGTACCAGTTATCATCGATTTGTGTCGGTTGTTTATCTTGCTACGACCTATAGTTCGAGTTTTTGTGAATGTTTCGCCTTGTGTACAATTTTGTTTGTTCGTTCATGGGCTGAAACTCCCACGTGTATGACCGTTTTTACCTCGCCATGTAGGCAGCCATACGCCGCTTTCGGAGGAAGCATGCTGGGTATTTTCGTGTTTCCATAACCCACCGAACTCTGACATGGATTACAGGATCTTTCTCGTGCGCACTTGGTCTTGTGCTTGCGTGTACACACGGGGGTGTTCGGACACCGAGAAGAGTCTGCACACAAAGTTGACTCTGAGAAAATAAATCTCTCGCCGAACGTGGGGACGAACTCACGCTGACAGCGGTCAACTGGATACAAATCCAGCGCGCTACCGACTGAGCTACATCCCCGCCCGCCTTGTGAACAATGAAAAGCTCCATAAACTTAACCTGTCGTGCGTCCTTGTTGGGTCATTGTCGTTGGGTGAAAAGCATAGTAAACCACATAGTACAAGTGAGATCGTGATCACTACACTTAACAAAGTAAACACAGTTTAAAAATATATTAAAAAAATAAAAGAGCCTTTTTTTATACTTACGCAGGAAAACCAGGTTGGATTCCACAATGTCCGACCCAACCACGCTATGCTCTGCACAAACCACATCATTAAAACATTAATGAAAGAAATACCACACTATTCTCTGCACAGAACACATCAGTAAAACATGGTTGAAAGAAATACCACGCTATTCTCTGCACAGAACACATCAGTAAAACATGGTTGAAAGCAATACCACGCTATGCTCTGCACAAAACACATCAGTAAAACATGGTTGAAAGCAATACCACGCTATTCTCTGCACAGAACACATCAGTAAAACATGGTTGAAAGCAATACCACGCTATTCTCTGCACAGAACACATCAGTAAAACATTAATGAAAGAAATACCACGCTATGCTCTGCACAGAACACATCAGTAAAACATGGTTGAAAGAAATACCACGCTATTCTCTGCACCGAACACATCAGTAAAACATGGTTGAAAGTAATACCACGCTATTTTCTGCACAGAACACATCAGTAAAACATGGTTGAAAGCAATACCACGCTATTCTCTGCACAGAACACATCAGTAAAACATGGTTGAAAGCAATACCACGCTATTCTCTGCACAGAACACATCAGTAAAACATGGTTGAAA
>NC_090253.1:16651818-16659318 GCF_037325665.1 Littorina saxatilis | reverse complement strand
CAAAGCTTGCTGATGATCAATCCATACTTCAATCGGGGCAAGTATTTATGGAGACCTGTGAGAATTCACTTTACGTTGATACTTGATCTGCCCGAGGCAACTTGTGTCACGTTCGTTGATTGGTTGATGCAACCGTGTCACTGAGTTTACACGCATATTTTGATCACGTGATGTCACCCATCTGTCATCTTTGAAGTAGGATTGATGACGAAACAGTCAATTAATTTGTCAAGGCTCGTACTATACCTTCTTCTTCTTCTTCTTCTTCTTCTTCTTCTTCTTCTTCTTCTTCTTCTTCTTCATCTTCATGTGTGAGCTCGTTTTCCCATTTGGGTTCCCTACACTATGCTCTGAGAGCATAGTCAGCTCACTCCGCTTTCGTTGAGTAGGCATGCTGGGTATTTTCGTGTTTCCATAACCCACCGAACTCCGACATGGAATACAGGATCTTTTCCGTGCGCACTTGGTCTTGTGCTTGCGTGTACACACGAAGGGGGTTAAGTCACTAGCAGGTCTGCACATAAGTTGACCTGGGAGATCGGAAAAATCTCTATTCTTAACCCACCAGGCGGCAGCGACCGGGATTCGAACTCACGACCTCCCGATTAGGGGGCCGACGTCTTACCACCACGCCACTGCGCCCGTCTGGATAAAAGCACCATTCCACTTCTTCCTACCGACAATCTAAAGCCTGGCTCGCTGGTTTGCTGATTTTTTAATTTTTTAATTTGCTGATTAATTTTGCTATTGCCTTTTCTGTTGTGTGTTGTTCTTTTCTCGTGTTAAAGCCGAACATCTGTTTCCAGGAGACTAAGCCTTGTTAAAATTTCATCTCACACGGCATCACTGCAGAGCGCCTAGAACTGTACCCACGGAATATGCGCGATATAAGCCTCATTGATTGATTGATATAGCAGAAGGCCACAGAGCTAAATTTAGCGTTGCCCGCATGAAAAACTAGAACGACATCTGCCGCGCGCTGATCTTGGCCTTTAAAACCGGGAAGGATTTCTAAGTGTTTAAAACAAAATATGTGACCCTCCATCACGAAATGAGTCGCATGTCACCTCGCGCGGTTCTGCGCTACTAGGCTTGATATAAGTCCGGGGAGTGTCTGGTAACAGTGTGAGGGTCACCTTAGTCACAGGCTTATAACTCAAACAGTTTTCGCTCTTTTCTAAAACGGTTTTCACCACTGGATAGAGCATAAAAAAAACTCTTTAGGAAAATGTACAAATATGAAAATCATGCAAAGGTGACATGCGACTCATTCCGTGGTGGAGGGTCACATTTTCAGAAAGGAGAGTATTTTCACAAAGAAATTGTTGTGCCTGATCAACTCTCTCTCTTTTCTCTCTCTCTCTCTCTCTCTCTCTCTCTCTCTCTCTCTCTCTCTCTCTCTCTCTCTCTCTCTCTCTCTCTCCCCCCCATTCTTACACCCCTTTCCTGTTCACAAACCTTCACCCATATCAATATATATGTTAAATGTATGTATATTGTATGTACGTGCCAATGTATATTTGTAAAGTTGTCTTTGTATATACACAAATAAAATTAAAATAAAACAAGTCGCGGAAGGCGAAAATACAATATTTAGTCAAGTAGCTGCCATTTTTCAGCAAGACCGTATACTCGTAGCATCGTCAGTCCACCGCTCATGGCAAAGGCAGTGAAATTGACAAGAAGAGCGGGGTAGTAGTTGCGCTAAGAAGGATAGCACGCTTTTCTGTACCTCTCTTTGTTTTAACTTTCTGAGCGTGTTTTTAATCCAAACATATCATATCTATATGTTTTTGGAATCAGGAACCGACAAGGAATAAGATGAAAGTGTTTTTAAATTGATTTGGACAATTTAATTTTGATAATAATTTTTATATATTTAATTTTCAGAGCTTGTTTTTAATCCGAATATAACATATTTATATGTTTTTGGAATCAGCAAATGATGGAGAATACGATAAACGTAAATTTGGATCGTTTTATTAATTTTTTTTTTTTTTTTACAATTTTCAGATTTTTAATGACCAAATTCATTATTAATTTTTAAGCCACCAAGCTGAAATGCAATACCGAACCCCGGGCTTCGTCGAAGATTACTTGACCAAAATTGCAACCAATTTGGTTGAAAAATGAGGGCGTGACAGTGTCGCCTCAACTTTCACGAAAAGCCGGATATGACGTCATCAAAGACATTTATCAAAAAAATGAAAAAACCTATGGGGATTTCATACCCAGGAACTCTCATGTCAAATTTCATAAAGATCGGTCCAGTAGTTTAGTCTGAATCGCTCTACACACACACACACACGCACACACGCACGCACGCACACACACACGCACATACACCACGACCCTCGTTTCGATTCCCCCTCGATGTTAAAATATTTAGTCAAAACTTGACTAAATATAAAAAAAGAAATAAAAAAGGGTGCATGCATGCAATGCAGGTGTTCACAAATTTCTATGATGATCTTTGACAACGGATAGTCGGCCGCACATAATCTGAAAATATATGGACGTCGCAAATTCCCTGTTAGTAAATTCCACTTTATATTTATGCACAGAAATAAAATTTCATCAGCTATCAAGTTAAAGGATTTTGTGTTCAGACAGACGAAGCCGAAAGGTCCGGCTTTGCTTGCAACACTGATAAATCGAGTCGCGAGGTTTCAACAGATCGTCATATAAAGAAAAGGACGGTGACACTCACAAGACATTAAGTGATCGATCGGGTGTTGACTGCGTACAAGCTAGCAGCTAGCAGTAATGACTTTGTGAGACGACTAGTTTTACTGCTAACTAGAATTGAGATTTGTCTCTTTTATAGATATATGAAGTGACGGGGTTCTGTTAACACACAAAAAGCCAGTTGCTATGATTACTACGGCTTTGATTTGCTTAGATGTTTGTGGGAACTTCCTTTAAAGACCGATGTAACACATTTTTACTCCACGAAAAATGTACTCCGGAGCAAACATTTCGTACAAAATTCTTACTCCGAGTAAACTTTTCGTACGAGAAAAGAACTCTCCAAGGCACGAAAAAATTACTCCCTCCACGAAATGTTTACTCCCCATTTTTTTTACTTCCAGTAAAAATCTCGTACGCGAAATCGGGATGCGGGCGAAGGAATAATGCCAATATGTGATCTCACGCAAACGAATGTCGCGCTACCCTCCCTCCACCCCTTCCACCACCAAGACTGACAGGGGACAAGGGAGTATTAATTTCGTACACCTGGCATGGGAAGTTAAATTGCTCGTGTTAGGGTGAAGTAATTTATTCGTTTTTTATTCGTCAGGGGAGTAACATTTGTGTACAAAATGTTTACTCGGAACTTACCTGTCGTGGTGAGTAATTTTCTCGTGTAATGGGGGAGTGTTTTTTTCGTAAAGGGAGTAACATTTTCGTACGAAATGTTTACTCCGGAGTAAAAATCTCGTGGGAGTAATTTTCTCGTGTTACACCGGCCGATTTAAGACTTACCCCAATTTCTAGACATTACTTTTTCAGATTTTGTTGTTCAAAACAACTATAAATGTACCCCCATTTGAACAATCCCTTACTTTTAAGGCCTGCTTTTCTTAGAGTTTTGAAGATCTTCAAAAGAGGGTATTGAATACGGCTCATGTCGCGTGATCGTCTGGGCTTCTACAAGGTCGTCATTTAAAGCGAAGGACCGTGACACTAACAAGACAGTGACAGATAGGTGTCGGATGTAAGCTGAAGCAGCCATGATCAGTTGCGGATGACCGAGTGCATCCATACTGTCAACTGCTCTACTGTGCCGTGATTTCACTGTCATAGCTCAAGTGTGTCGTACTCTATAAGTGTGCTTGGTAAGTGGGGGAGGGGTGTGTGTCAGTGTGTGTGTCCGCGCGTGTGTGTGTGTGTGTGCGCGCGTGTGTGTGTGTGTGTGTGTGTGTGTGTGTGAGAGAAAGAGTGTGTGTGAGAGTGTGTGTGAGTGTGTGTGTGTGTGTATCTGTACGTGTACGCGCGCGCGCGCGCGCGTGTGTGTGTGTGTGTGTGTGTGTGTGTGTGAGTGTGTATCTGTATGTGTGTGTGTGTACGTGTGTGTTTGTGTGTGTGTGTGTGTGTGTGTGTGTGTGTGCGGGTGTATGTACGTGTGTGTGTACGTGTGTGTATGTGTGTGTGTTTGTGTGTGTCTGTGTGTGTCTGTGTGTGCATCCGTGCAGAACTTGTGCAGGAGCAGACAACGAAAGAGAGACAGGGGGAGAGAGAGAGGGGGGGGGGGGGTAGGAGGCAGAGAGGGGGAGAAAGAGACAGATAGAAATGGACAGAAAAATAGCTAAACAAATCAACGTTCTATATTATTATTATTATTATTGTGATCATTTTTATGCGCCTAATCTAGATATAGCCCTAGGCGCTTACATATTAATTTCTGCCGTTTGAAATGGAATTTGTTTACAGACAGACAGACAGACAGACCGGGGGCCCGGTAGCTCAGATGGTAGAGCACTGGACTTGTGATCGGAAGGTCGCAGGTTCGAATTCGGGCCAGGACGGACACGGGTCAACTTTATGTGCAGACCCAGAGACGGAAGCCATGTCCCACCCCCGTGTCATCACAATGGCACGTAAAAGACCTTGGTCATTTTGCCATAAGTGCAGGTGGCTGAATACACCTAAACACGCAGACACCTGGGTAGCGCGACTCCGCTGCTGCTAGCTTTCCACTGGGAGGAAGCGACCCGAATTTCCCAGCGATGGGACAATAAAGTAATGAAAATGAAAATGAAATGAAAATGAAAATGATATGGGAAAAGAGCCACAAAAACCACGAGAAACAAACACAGGCACATCATATTACCATAACAGCAGCTCATCCCGGAAAATAACCGTCTCCCGATGGTCGACACTGTACTATCCATCGTGCAACCCACAACTTCACGATCCAAGATATCGTAGAAGAGTTTTACCGAGTCAAAGTTTGTGTCAGTCTGATCAAACTCTCCCTCAGGTTCGCTTCGAATCACAGTCTCATCTTTGTCACTATAATGCAGCAATGGTGGGTGGTACTTTTCTTGTCTAGAGACTTTCAATTGTCCAAAATGGCTGGTAGTACTTCTCTCAGTCCAGTAACTTTCAGTTGTCTGAAACACCTCATGCTCACTACGAATCACGTTCACATCTGTATCACTATAGTGAACCAATGGTGGATAGAGATGTTCTTGTCAGTCTAGAGACTTTCAGTTGTCCAAAATGGCTGGTAGTACTTCTCTCAGTCCCGTAACTTTCAGTTGTCTGAAACACCTCATGCTCACTACGAATCACTTTCACATTTGTAGCACTATAGTGAACCAATGGTGGATAGAGATGTTCTTGTCAGTCTAGAGACTTTCAGTTGTCCAAAATGGCTGGTAGTACTTCTCTCAGTCCCGTAACTTTCAGTTGTCTGAAACACCTCATGCTCACTACGAATCACTTTCACATTTGTAGCACTATAGTGAACCAATGGTGGATAGAGATGTTCTTGTCAAGAGACTTTCAGTTGTCCAAAATGGCGGGTAGTACTTCTCTCAGTCCCGTAACTTTCAGTTGTCTGAAATACCTCATGCTCGCTGCGAATCGCTGTCACATTTGTATCACTATGATGCAGCAATGGTTGGTGGTGATGTTCTTATCTAGAGACTTTCATTTGTCTACAATGGCGGGTAGTACTTTTCTCGGTAGTTGTCTGAAATGGTTGAGAGTATTCTTCACAGATCCGTAAAGTTCGTTACCACCACCAGGAACGAAGTACTTTGTTTTGTTTCTTTGTCAGAAATAAATTAGTCGTGCAGATTCTAAGTTCAGATATATGCAGTGTGATATCCGAACGTCCTGTTGTCTCGTCATGTCCTTGTTCTTGTTTCCTTCCAGTGGATTGTTAGTGACTAAACACAAGTAGGCTATTTCGGTGTTAACACACAATATGAGTAGGCTGAATAATTTTTGTGTGTCATTGTTTTAAGAAATGCATGTGCGTTGTCTTGGTTGATTTGTTGTTGTTGTTGTTGATGTTGTTGTTGTTGTTGTTAGATGTTGTTGTTTTTCGTGTGTTTTTTACGAAAGAAAGAAAACTTACGAGAAAGAAAGGAAGGAAGATCTCTTTCTTACCTTTCTTACCTTTCTTTCTTTCTCTCTTTTCTCTCTTTCTTTCTTTCTTTCGTTCATTCTTCTTTTCATTCTTTCTGTCTCTCTCCCTTCGAGTCCTTTTGTATAGGCCTACTCTTCCTTTATTTGATACTCTCATTCTCTCATTCTCTCTTTCTTTCTTTTATTCTTTCTTTCTTTCTTTCTTTCTTTCTTTCTCTCTTTCTTTCTTTCTCTCTTTCTTTCTTGCAACCATCTTCTCTTCTTGGCCTACCTGTGAGTTTTGGCGAATCTGTGTCCTTCACATCAGGCGACGGTGGCGTAGCGCTGGTGTTGTCCTCCATGGTTGCAATGTGTGTTGTTGCCACCTTTTCGATATGCTGCACAGCGGCCAACGAATCCCCACTGTTTCAGTGACTGCAACAGGATATAACAAGTCGCGTAAGGCGAAAGTACTACATTTAGTCAAGCTGTCTAACTCACAGAATGTATGAAACTGAACGGACTGCATTTTTTCACCAAGACCAGACAGGTTCGTCAATCCCTGAGAGAAGTGAATCGCTCACTTTTCACGTGCAAAACGAAGTGAAATTGACAAGCCAGTCATAACTTGACTAAATGTAAAAACAAGAGCTGAAAGCGTGTAACTATTCTTGGCATATAATCACGTCATGTCCAAAATAGACACTATAGTTCTGGAGACAGAAAAACCAAGTTAGCAAAGCAATAGCGTGTAACTATTACACTCACATTCAGAGTCTAATGTATTTGTCCTGTCAAGGAAAAACCGTACAGGTTTCTACCACAAGCAAACAGAGATACATTGTCATAATCAGCTTATAGTTTTACTGATTATGTCAGAATAAAATTATTACATGGGGATGAAAGTCGCTTGTTCTTTTCAATGCCTGTCACTCACTCAGGTGCTAGAAGAGCCGTGTCGCGTAACTCTCACTTACTATAATGTTGCATATGTCGTATGCATTTAGAGCACTTACATCAATCAAATCAAATCAAATTAACTTTATTATCTCACATGGAGAAATTGCAGTGGTGGTACATATAACGTAAAGACAAACCATAGACCATTTATCCTGGACCGCCAACTAGGTCTCTCTCCGCTCTTTCTCTCTATTACGAGGTAGCGGCCTCTCGCATTTAGGAACCTACGCTTACATGGCCTTTCAGAAATCAGGGGGATGTCATATCCGGTGTCGATTGTAAACATGGACGAAGTTGCCGAGGTAAGTTCTGAAAAGGCTAATTAACTCAGCTAAAGTGCATATGGAACATGTTTTTCGATGAGTTTTGTTAAGTTTAGTTTGGAGTTTTGAAAAATCCAGTTCATTGTCACATCCCATTGTCACAAATAACTGGAGCGTGCTTTCTTTTCACTGTCTT
>NC_090253.1:16631818-16644318 GCF_037325665.1 Littorina saxatilis | reverse complement strand
GTTACAGTGCTACAAGTAGTGCGGTTTACCTGGCATTTCTCGTCGCATGGGCGGGTAAACAGAATAGCAACTCAGTCGACCCTTGTGTGTGAACCGAAGTGACCTGTCATCCAACATGGCGACCTCGCTCACTGAGCCGGTGTTTGTCATGCAACGCTCTCTCCCGCCCCTGTTCTTTCTTTCTTTATTTGGTGTTTAACGTCGTTTTCAACTACGAAGGTTATATCGCGACGGGGAAAGGGGGGGGGGGGGGGGGATGGGATAGAGCCACTTGTTAATTGATACTGAACATGTTTTGCAGTCGAGGCAGCTAAATTGAAGACGCTTGTTTTGGAACCTCGATCTCTTCTAAAGCCTCGTGCAATCTATTACGTCAAAGCAAAGAAACGTCACTCTGAAAGTGTGGCGTGACGTGTTAGTTCTAAAGATTCATCGAGGGTAATTAGCGAGCGCAATTTTTGTGTCTATAATGACGTTTGTCTCGGTGACTTTGGCATCATAAGCAGTGGAAAAACAGGTCCCTGCCAGACTTGCTTGACATGACCACATTTACATGATATACACCCGTGTGATTTGAACGATTATTATCTCACGGGTGTTTCTCTCACGTATGTAGGATAATACGATATATTACCTTACTGGGAGAATGCAAGTTTCCAGTACAAAGGACTTAACATTTCTTACATACTGCTTGACTAAAATCTTTACAAACATTGACTATATTCTATACAAGAAGCACTTAACAAGGGTAAAAGGAGAAACAGAATCCGTTAGTCGCCTCTTACGACATGCTGGGGAGCATCGGGTAAATTCTTCCCCCTAACCCGCGGGGGGTCAGTCTCTCCCGCGCCTGCCAAACGGTTGTGTGACGTGTCTAGTGTGTTGGCGAAGTGTCTTGTGCTTGTCACTTCTCGCTTTCAGCCCTCACCGCTGGCTAGCACCGTCTGTCCTTTTTAGGACAATGCGAAAAGAGAGCAGAATGCGTCAGTCTCTCCTGCCAGTACAATAACCTCTCCACAACAAGCCCTATGTAGTGCCTCCATCGCGGCGACAGGCGTAAACTGGGTACCGCAAGGCCCCAGGCTGGACTACAAGGACTCGGAGGAGGTTGGCCCCTAGACGTGCGGCATGCGGGCCCACCGGTGTGTGGAAACGCCCAGGTGCCCACGAACCAACCTCCAGCTATGGGTCAAATAGCCGGGCAGGATAGGCTCGTCAACCCTGGCAGGCAGCTATCCTAAGAGAAGACCACTCTGAATTCAAAACGAGGGTAGAGGAGGCTCATCATCCATGGAAGGAAACTCGTCTAGGAGAAGGAAAACTCCGAAATGAAACCCACGCAGTCCCTCGAAGACGGAACGGCACTGGCCTTTTTTAGGCGGGGAGCAGACCGGGTGCCTACGCTATCCTCGACAAATGGTTGTGTCATCAACGAATCAACGTGATGGTGTCGTCTTCATGGATCGCAGCCAGGTGAAGACGGTGCCGGGCCCTCAGCCTCAAAGGGGCCCACCCAATGCGACTGGCGACTCCCACCCATCTGACGTGGCCGGGGATGGGCGGAGTAGAGCTACCGGCTACCAGATCAAAGTCATGCACTGGAATGCTGAGGGGGTGAGGAACAAGAAAATTGACCTTCAGAATTTTCTGAAGCAACAAAATATTGATGTTTGCTGCATGCAGGAAACACATCTGAACAGCAGTCACCGTTTCTCCATTCGAGGGTATGAAACTTTTCGACATGACAGAGCATCAGGACACAAAGGTGGTGTTATCATTCTCGTCAAAAACTCGATGGCCGCAGCGGAGATTTATCGATCCCAGGATGGTGCCACAGAGTGCCTAGGAGTCTGTCTCCTTGCCGGGAAGAAGCCCCTTGCCATCTTCAACGTCTATTCCCCACCAGCCAAGCAGCTTGATCCTCACAACATACCGATTCTCCCCGATCGTTGTCTCATCACGGGCGACTTCAACAGTCACTCCCCGAGTTGGGGCTATCGACAGATCGACAGTAAGGGTGAGGAGGTAGAAGACTGGATGCTCACCAACCAACTGACTCTTCTCAACCAACCAGATGACCCGTGCACTTACTACTCCAGAGCTTGGCGAACCACTAGTAGCCCTGATCTTGCCATCGCCACGGACGATGTTGCCCAGATCACCACACGGGAAGTGAGTTCGCAGTTGGGGGGAAGTGACCACAAGCCTGTCATTCTCAACATGAACGAAGAGAGAAACACCACCACCCAAAAGCAAACACCAAGATGGAACTACAAGAAGGCCAAATGGGGGATGTTCCAACAACTACTGGACAAAAACTGCAGGAAACTGGACTTCAAAGACCAGAACCTGAACCAACATGCTGAACTCTTCTGTCAAGCTGTCTTGAAGGCAGCGAAAAACTCAATTCCGAGAGGCTCCAGAAAGAATTACAAACCAGGATGGAACTCCCACCTACAACAACTCCATGACATGCTCAGCTCCGCCAGAGAAGCCATGGAACTCAACCCTACTGATGAAAACGTCACAGCCCACAACAGAGCCAGAGCAGAATTCACCAGAGAGAAGCTCCAGCAGCTTCGCAACAGTTGGCACGAGAAAACCCAGTCTCTCAACATGGAAAAGGACACAACAAAACTGTGGCAGCTCGCACACACTCTCAACGATGATGTCCAAGAAAGAAAACAAACAGTCCTAGAACTCGATGGAGAGCTTCAAACAGGGAAAAAAGCAGCCAACACTCTTGCCAACATGTACCAGGAAACCAGTACAGTCAAGTTGCCAAGAGACAGAACAAAAGCAGTCCGAGAAGCCATCCGACAACCCTCAGAGAAGGGCGCCAACAGCAGCTGCATGTACGATCCCATCCGTCTGGACGAGCTGGAAGCCGCCATCAAGGCGCTGAAATGCAAGAAGGCCCCAGGCCCTGATGGAATCAGCAATGACATGCTTAAACACATGGGAACCATCGCCAAGAAAACCCTTTTGCTGCTCTTCAACGAGTCCTGGAAATCAACAACAGTACCAGCCATGTGGAAGAAAGCCCACATAGTCCCTATCCACAAGAAGGGAAAGAACAAGAAAGACCCCAAGAGCTACAGACCCATCAGCTTGATCAGCTGCCTCGGTAAGCTGATGGAGAGAATCCTCAACAGAAGACTGATCTGGCACCTCGAGACAAACAGCATGTTGACCCCAACCCAAACAGGCTACCGAAAGAATCGAAGCACGGAAGACCAGCTGGCTCTCCTAGCGCAGGAAATCGAGACTGCCTTCCAGGAGAAGAAGAAAGTGGTGAGCGTGTTCTTCGATTTATCGGCTGCTTTTGACAAAGTGTGGCGAGAGGGCTTGCTCCTGAAGATACACCAAGCTGGAATCACAGGGCGGATGTTCGGATGGATCAAGTCGTTCCTCCACGAGAGATCGGCAAAGGTTCTCCTTGATGGACATGAAAGCGTGAGCGTCAAGATGAGAGAGGGCGTGCCGCAGGGCGGAGTTATCTCCCCTACGTTATTCCTTGTCTATATCAACGACATCACCACCTCCATTCCCAGACTGGTTTCCAACACGCTGCACGCAGATGACTTAGCAGTCTGGCACGCTTCAGAGCATACCACCACAGCAGCCTACAGACTCCAACAGAGCGTCGACAGTATCAAGAAGTGGACTGACGACTGGGGACTTGAAATCAACCGAGTCAAAACCGTCTCCACTGTCTTCAGCTTGTCGACCTCCAAGGAGAAAGTTCAGCTCAAGCTGGGTGACACTGTCCTGCCCCAAGTAGACACTCCAACTTTCCTGGGTGTGAAGCTTGACCGGCGCCTGTCCTGGAAGCCACACATAGAGGACATGGAATCCAGAGGCATCAAAAGGCTCGCCCTCATGAGAAAGTTGTCAGGCACAACATGGGGTGCAAACTCCAAAATCCTGAAGAAAGTCTATACAGGAACTGTCAGACCCGTGCTTGAATATGCTTCAAGCTCATGGAACACAGCAGCCAAGACCAACAAAACCAGACTAGACAAGGTACAGAACCTTGGTCTCAGAACTATACTTGGTGCAATGAAGACAACACCCATTACAGAAATGGAAAAGACTGCGTCAGTTCAGCCCCTGGAAGCCAGAAGAGAAGAAAAACTCCTCATCCAAGGAGAAAAGATGAAACGTCTCGAGAGCCACCCACTCCATGACAAGCTCCAAGCACTTACCAAAAACCGCCTCAAGCGCCAAAGTCTGAACCATCAGATAAAGGAGCAGCAGAGAAACAATGCTGACATTCTGACTCCAAGCCCGACCCAGTGTGAGCCTCTGACCAGCACAGATTGGACTCCACAACGCCTAGGAGCGGAAATCAGAACAAGCATTCCAGGCGTCACCTCCAAACAGAACCAAAGTGACGCCGCTCTGAGAGCCCTGGCGCTGGACGAAATCCACCAACGCTATCCAGCCAGCAAGTGGACTCTTGCCTACACTGATGGCTCAGCAGAGGATGCAACGAGGAATGGAGGTAGCGGAGCATACATCTTGCAGCCCAAGAAGCCCCCAACAACACTGTCAGCTCCAAGCGGAGCCCTCAGCTCCAATTTCAAAGCTGAGGTCAACGCGCTCTCCCTTGCAGCAAGCTTCCTCAACTCAGTGGAAGAAACACCAAAGAACACTGTCTTCCTGACCGACTCAGTCTCTGCACTACAAGCCCTCGAATCCAGCAACACAGACCAGAGCTTGGAAGAGCTGAAGCACCAGATCAGCACCCTCGCCAGGAAGTCCACAGTCGTCCTTCAGTGGATACCAGCACACTGCGGAATCTCTGGTAACGAGAAGGCAGACGAGCTCGCCAAGAATGGCAGCAAGATGGAACAGCCAAACCACTGCCAGTCATATCGAGAGGCAAAGACCCTCATAAAACACAGATGGAAAGAGAAATTCACCAACAAAACTTCTGGCTACAAGCCACAAAAAGACCCCCTCCATCTCCTAAGCCGTGCTGAGCAGGCTATCATCTTCCGCCTCCGCACTGGACACTGCTGCCTCAAAGCACACCTAAGGAGGATAGGTGTAGCAGAGTCTGCCACATGTGACTGTGGAGAGGGAGATCAGACTCCAGAACATGTTCTCCAAGCATGTCCCCTCCTCGACCAACTGCGGATCCAGACATGGCCTGACCCAACAGATCTGAGGACCAAAATGTGGGGAGCACTGGAGGACCTGGAAAGAACGTCCATGTTCATGGCATCCTCCAGATTCCGAGTCTGACACAACCGTCGTACGAAGAAGAAGAAGAAGAGTCTCTCCCGCCCCTGACTCCCCCCGTAGAAAGGTACAGCGCCCTCGAACTTTGTTTGGCTTGTGAGTGTGTTACCGGGAGAGAAAGCATCATTGGTGCCCAGGAGATCAGAGGTCTGTGGCGTATTTATCCGGCTTCTCGACAGGTTCGTAACCAACTGTTGCTGGAGGGGTTTGCTCTGAGAGGTCTCTCAGTTCATTTTCATTTCTTTTTCATTTTCATTACTTTATTGTCCCATCGCTGGGAAATTCGGGTCGCTTCCTCCCAGTGGAAAGCTAGCAGCAACGGAGTCGCGCTACCCAGGTGTCTGCGTGTTTAGGTGTATTCAGCCACCTGCACTTATGGCAGAATGACCAAGGTCTTTTACGTGCCATTGTGATGACACGGGGGTGGGACATGGCTTCCGTCTCTGGGTCTGCACATAAAGTTGACCCGTGTCCGTCCCGGCCCGAATTCGATCCTGCGACCTTCCGATCACAAGTCCAGTGCTCTACCAACTGAGCTACCGGGCCCCAGGTAAAGGGTACGAACCCCTACATTCTTAGGGGCACCGACGGAGTGGAAGTCCCCGCGACCAAGCTCTGGATTGACGATCTACCTCTCTCTGTGTCCAGCACAGATGTCGAGACCGCTCTTCTGAGAGTTGGTTGTGTTATGCGATCAAAGATTATTCAAGATAAAATAAGAGACAAAGATGAAAAACTGACGCGCTTTCTGACATGGAGGCGTTTTGTGTTAATAAATGTGCCAGCAAAGCCTCTAGACAAACAGCTGAAAGTTGGAAGTTTCCAAGCAAGGCTCTTCCACAAAGAACAACCCAAAACAGAAAGGGGGATTCCCCAGTGCTCCAGCTGCCTTCAGCCAGGCCATCGAGTTTGGACATGGGTCAGACTCAACCCTATCACGTGCAGGGCGTGCAAGGGCAGCAGCCACAAGCAGCCATGCGTTGCTCAGAATCACAATAGCCCGCTCAGAGAAAAGTCGCTCTGGATTGGTCTATGCAACGGGCTCACAACGAGGCAAATCGCTTCACGATGGCGACGAAGAAAGCACGATTGCTGCGAGATATGAAAATTCTAGGTGTATATTTCTGTAATTATATGCGTGCGTCAAAAGTGAAAGAGAATTGGGAAGAGAGAGTGAATGTTGCAAAAAGGCTCATCTGCGTGTGGGAGAAAAGGAATTTGAGCATTATTGGTAAAGTCTGTGTATTCAAAACGTTTATTCTGCCACATTTTGTCTATATAATGCAGGCGCTGATTGTACCAGACGACGTTCTAACTGACATTAATAGGTTAATGTTTCGCTTCGTGTGGCGCAAAAAAGACTGCAACAGAAAATCATTTGAAAGGGTGAACAGAACTGTTTTATGTAACGAAGTAAAGCAAGGTGGATTAAATATGATTGATTTGCGTCAGATGCAGTGTTCCTTTTCCGTCGCGATATAACCTTGAACGGTTGAAAACGACGTTAAACACCAAATAAAGAAAAGAAAGTGTTCCTTTTTGTTAAGCTGGGTTGTGAACCTAACTCTGTCTAATGAAGACCAGAAATGGTCATGGCTCCCAAAAGCACTGTTTTTCCGTTTTGGGAGTCGCTTTGAGTGTTTTTTGCGAACATTAATAGCAAACCATTTAAAGGATTGGACAGTATTAAATCGGAATTTTGGTCCGCTGTGTTGATGGCATGGCTTGATAACAATCAAGTCGATGATAATGGTAATTCTGTTTCGGGTTTGTTGTGGAACAACAAAGATATAATTTGTCAAGGAAACCCACTCTTTTTTGCGGATTGGATTAAAAGTGGTATAATGTCTGTGAGCGATGTGTGTGAGAATGAACGTTTTGCTTCCTATGAAGAAGTGTGTGAAAGAACTGGCTACACTGCAAATAGATTGCTTGAGTACAATGTTGTTCGAACAGCTGTACATCTCCTTTTAAGAAATGTCGATATAAACGATGTAAATTGTTCAGTCTGTGACATTCCGACCTTTTGTGGAAAAAAAAGTTAAATCAGTAAAAGAAATTCGAAAGATTCTGGTAGGAAAACAATACAGCCCACCCTGTTCAGAAGGATTTTGGAGAAGAAAATTAGGATTTGAAATTGACGAAAAGAATTGGAACTTAGCAGCCACTGTCACTAGTGAAGTTTGATCACGTGTACTGCATTGGAAAATATTGCAAAACATTTATCCAACTAATATTTTATTGTGTAAAATGAAAGTGAAGGCTGATAAAAACTGTACATATTGTACAGATGAACTTGATGTATTGGAGCATTTTTTCTTTGAATGCCCAGCCGTGCTCAGGTTTTGGAAATATATTGAAATGTACATTTTAGTAAACATTGGCGAAAGAAATAGGTTGAATGTTACAGATGTGCTTTTTTTGTATAAAAAGTAACAGCAAAAATATGAAGAAGATTAATCACATTATTTTAATCGCAGAGATGTGCGTAGGAAATTATTTTTGAAAATCATGTTGTTTTGAGATTTCGTTAGTCTGAAGTTTTATTAATTAAAAACAAATTATTGTTTATTTTCTTTGATATAAAGACAGCCATACATTATGATGCGAATATTGTTTTTAAAAAAGATCAATATATGATGACATATGATCATTTTGATGCTACACATGTTGACACGTATATTTTTTTCACGTATGACTATTTTTAGTCCTTTTGTATAATGTACAAGTTTTTCTGAACCGCATATAAATGAGAGAGTATGTGTGCAAACAGAAAATAGTTACCATGTTTGTTATCTTGTGTTTTATTAATTGAATGAAATTAAAAAAAAAATTAAAAATAACAAGAAATTCCTAGGAGGTAGGAAAAACACCCCCGTCAAAGGGAAATAACCTTCTCAGTTGGTGGCAGTGACTGAGTGAGAATGGTTATTTCCCTTTGACCATGAAGATGTCCCTGTATAAGTCCTTGTATAATTTTAATAACTCCCTAACCGTGTGTTTGACTGGTCCCAATTTTTGTAAGGACCGTCTCAGGAATGTATAGAACCTGTTCACCAAGTTTGGTGACGATCGGTCCGTTCACACAAACACACAAACACACAAACACCCAAACAAACACATCGAGCGAAACCTATACACACCCCTATACCGGGGGTGTAAAAAATAAAAATTATCAGTCGACCCCCACTTTACCTGTGAACAAGCCTCTGTGTGTGTGTGCATATGTCATAGTCTGGTTGCCTGACGGTCGCTGGTTTGACGACATTCACGATAATCTTGAAACACGCCTGTTTTTAGCTTATGTTTCTGTGTGTGTGTGTGTGTGTGTGTGTGTGTGTGTGTGTGTGTGTGTGTGTGTGTCTATAATCTCTCTCTCTCTCTCTCTCTCTCTCTCTCTCTCTCTCTCTCTCTCTCTCTCTCTCTCTTCGCTTCGCTTCGTGTGGCGAAGTTTTCGAGTTCGAGTTCGAGTTCTCTCTCTCTCTCTCTCTCTCTCTCTCTCTCTCTCTCTCTCTCTCTCTCTCTCTCTCTCTCTCTCTCTCTCTCTCTCTCTCTCTCTCTCTCTCTCTCTCTTTCTCTCTCTCTCTCTCTCTCTTTCTCTCTCTCTCACTCTCTCTCTTTCTCTCTCTCTCTCTCTCTCTCTCTCTTTCTCTCTCTCTCTCTCTCTCTTTCTCTCTCTCTCTCTCTCTCTCTCTCTCTCTCTCTCTCTCTCTCTCTCTCTCTCGATATCATAACTAGTGTTTTTGTTAGTTTTAACGCGATTTACAATACAGAGTTAGTTTGTTATTCTTTTGGCTGTTTTAAACGTGTCAAGTTATGTAAGTATAAACATGCAATGTATAATGTCATGTATGTCTAAAGGGGACAGGTTGGAAGATTAGGCATCGCCTAAAACCTTCATCCCTTCGTGATAAAGTTTTGAATCTGAATCTGAATCTGAATCTCTCTCTCTCTCTCACACACACACACACACACACCACTATGTCAAACCGTATGACCAACGTGGGTTTGTCAGTGACACTATGTCAAACCGTATAACCAACGTGGGTTTGTCAGTGACACTATGTCAAACCGTATAACCAACGTGGGTTTGTCAGTGACACTATGTCAAACCGTGGGTTTGTCAGATGCCGCATTGACACTATGTCAAACCCTATAACCAACGTGAATTTGTCAGATGCCGCATTGCCACTATGTCAAACCGTATAACCAACGTGGGTTTGTCAGTGACTCTATGTCAAACCGTGGGTTTGTCAGATGCCGCATTGACACTATGTCAAACCCTATAACCAACGTGAATTTGTCAGATGCCGCATTGACACTATGTCAAACCCTATAACCAACGTGGGTTTGTCAGATGCCGCAGTGACACTATGTCAAACCGTATAACCAACGTGGGTTTGTCAGATGCCGCAGTGACACTATGTCAAACCCTATAACCAACGTGGGTTTGTCAGATGCCGCAGTGACACTATGTCAAACCGTATAACCAACGTGGACTTGTCAGATGCCGCAGTGACACTACGTCAAACCGTATAACCAACGTGGGTTTGTCAGATGCCGCAGTGACACTACGTCAAACCGTATAACCAACGTAGGTTTGTCAGATGCCGCAGTGACACTATGTCAAACCGTATAACCAACGTGGACTTGTCAGATGCCGCAGTAACACTATGTCAAACCGTATGACCAACGTGGGTTTGTCAGATGCCGCAGTGACACTACGTCAAACCGTATAACCAACGTGGATTTGTCAGATGCCGCAGTGACACTATGTCAAACCGCATGACCAACGTGGGTTTGTCAGATGCTCAGTCGCTAATTACACCTAACGACATTAGCCCTTTTCAGACGTTGGAAGCTGTTGTTGAAATTCAGTGCAGTCGTTAAACATTTCAGTAATTCTTTTACAATGCATGGACGCTGTTTAGATTTTTTTTACCTGTCATTTCTGCGTTCTTGTTCCTTAGTTTTTGGAAACGCAGAAGAAGAAGAAGAAGTTCCTTAGTGTCAAGCAAAACGAGACGACTACCTGGAATGAGATTTTATGTAAATCATGGCTTTCCAAACAGCTTCCGTACAAATTGACGGGGTTTTTTTATGTGTGTATGTGTGTGTGTGTGTGTGTGTGTGTGTGTGTATTTGTGTGTGGGGGGCGCGCATGCGTTCGTGCGTGTGTTTGTGTGCATGAATGTGTGTTTATAAATGTGTGTGAAACTACGTGCATGAGTCGAGTGTGTGCGGGTTTGCGAGCGTGCGCGCGGGCGTGTGTGTACGTGCGTGCGTGCGTGCGGTGAAGGCAAACGGGTGTGGATTTTTTCTGTCCTTCTTTTCTTCTTTCGTTCGTTCATTGACATAACTCTTAAACTTAACCCCCAAAAAGGCGAAACAAAACCAACCGTCTTATCACAGCACAACGATGTTCACCTAGAAGCATTTCACCGAACACAATCACACATACCTATAGGCTAAATACGTTGTGTGAAGGTCCCTTGAACATCTAACTCTAACTTTAGGAGTCCCCTGAAATATGTTCCCCCTTTGCTTTGAAAGCAAATAGTCTGCGACGCTATTTACACCCCCGGTATAGGGGTGTGTATAGGATTCGGTCGATGTGTTTGTTTGTGTGTTTGTGTTCGCATATAGATCTCAAGAATGAACTGACCGATCGTCACCAAACTTGGTGAACAGGTTCTATACATTCCTGACACGGTCCTTACAAAAATTGGGACCAGTCAAACACACGGTTAGGGAGTTATTGGTGGATTAAGATTCTACAAGGACTTATAGAGGGACATATTAATGGTCAAAGGGAATTAACCTTCTCAGTTGGTGGCAGTGAGAATGGTAAGGACGGGGGTGTTTTTCCTACCTCGGAGGAATTTCTTCTTTTCCTTGCTTTCTCTCTCTCCGTCTTGGCCTCGGCGCGGTATATATGTATACGTTCGTGGCTCTGTGCTTGGTTGTAAAAGTTGCTATGCTATGCTAAATTTCTATTTTTGTCCCCAGAATAAGAATCTATTTGGGACATGAGGTGGTTGTACGCTAAGGTTGTAAAAGTGACATCGACATCAGTAGGGAGATTCAAAAGACAGCACGTTTCGTTTTGCAGCTCGTTTCGTTTGGTGAATGAGTCACCCCGCGAAACGGAACGTGAAACGAGACGGCATAGGCCGCAGACAAGATTTAGATGTATTCACGTTTCGTTTCGGAATGAAGGAAGGGCGATAAATCTTCAAGTGAAATTATCACGTCTGTCCTCGATCAGAATGGGAAAAAAAACCCCTAGGAGGTGGTCCAGAATCGGGCATACTTTGATTATTTTCAGTCCAAATAAATCACACAGACTTTGTTTATACAAAATCACATACGAAGCCAGAATAAAAATTCGATGCGATGACCTACTTCTGCTTCGCCATTTGCTTTCTCACCATGAAGTTGGATAAATGTACCAGGATCAGCACCCTTCAAAATATTTCAGTTCACAACAGTTGTCTACCTCCAATGAACACATTCTCAGCGCTGAAAGACTGTGAAAGGGTTGATGAATCTAGCAATGCATAAAATGGCCAACAAATAAAACTGTTAGTGTGCAAAAATACTCACAAAAGTTGACGAAATATTGTTCGTTTTTTGGGGGTGGAAAACGTGACTGCGTTTTGACGTTCCACGTTCCGTTTCAGTTGACCTTCACCTTTCCAGCGAGAGACCCCCGAAATGATGACGTTTACCACAACTTCAAAACGAAACGTCCCGACGTTTCGTTTATTAAATCTCCCTAGTATTCAGTTTCAGGTGTTTATCTGTGGCCTCTGGTTTGCTATAAGTGGGTGTTGTTTGACGTGGGCAATCGGCGAAAACAAACGCCGAAACTTATTTCAAATCGCACAAAACTTTACCGTTAGGAAAACGTAACTTCAAGGACTGTTGAAAACGTTCAAAAAATTGCCGACACTTTTGTGTCCATTTCTGAAGAAATTTCAGGAGAAAGTATAATTCCCAGCAAAATCAGTTCTTTTTTTACCGTCGTCGGTCGATTGAATTGTTGCAAAAATAGCACCTTTTGAAAATGAGTAATCATGTTGGTTAATACCATGATTTCTTAATGAGTTTATAAGAGTTTTGTTGACATTATTGTGGTAGTCGACATGATAATCTTAGCTTTTGTAGGTTTGTTATTGTAATTTCTTAAAACGTTTGCAAACATGTATGTGCTTGCATTGTGCGTGCGTGCATGTGCGTGTGTGTGT
>NC_090253.1:16600616-16631618 GCF_037325665.1 Littorina saxatilis | reverse complement strand
CTCTCTCTCTCTCTCTCTCTCTCTCTCTCTCTTTCAGTCTCTTTTTTTTCTCTCAGTCGCTCTCTTTCTCTCTACGTGTGTGCGTTCATGCGTGTGTGCATGCGTGCGTGATTGCGTGCGTGTCCGTGTCATCGTATGTGTTTGTGTGAAACCGGAACGAACAATAGGCTGATACAAAAAGGTGGCGGGGGGGGGGGGGGGGGGGGAGGAATTCAAACATAACGGGCATAACTGCACAGAGGAAAAGGAAAATAATATCCGTTCTACAAGTCTTCTCTAGGCTGATTGCCCTGCCTTGCCCTAAAATCCCTCAGATAATCAGAGACACGAAGTTTCCATGTGTGCTCTAACACTTTCTCCACGGCAAGGGTACTTTCTGCAGGCAGGGGCGGCTCCACTTTTTGCCCGTATTGAGACCATTTGGATGATGTCCCTTGTTTTAGCTGCTCCGCCGTCGTTCCACCAGGGGGCGGTCGTGTGCCTTCCTCGTATCCTTCCGGATCCGGGTCATTTGCTAGAGACTTCTTGTAGAAACCAAGGTCAAGGACGAGTTCGTCTAGCCTGGCCCTGCTGAATTTTCCGACCTGTGTTTTCTGCAATAAAGACGGACAATGCTTTCAAGAATCAATACTCCTTTTTTTTCTCAATTTTATAGAAAACCACATGGTTCCTCTACCTGTGAATAATTTCTCAGTGTTGTGCGGACAGTACCGAGAACCTTCAATATAAAATCTAGATATGACATCGAACTAGAAAGGAAAGCGGTGTGATTTGAAACTTGAAAAATCACACTCAAAAGTTAACAGTTTTGAACATTTGTTTACTGGTCAATTATCTTTAAAATTACAGGAACATGGACGAAGGAAAGACAACGGTTTGATGCTCCCGGAAGTGTTCATGGGCGAATTGCCTAGCAATTGACAGATGCCGCTCAGTTATAGGTAATTGTTTTAAACACACACACACACACAAACAAACACACACACACACACACACACATATACACACTACACACACACACACACACATAAATACACATTTACACACACAAACACACACAAACACACACACACACACCCTCACACACTCACTCACACACAAACACACTCACACACAAACACACACACCCTCACACAAACACACACACACACACACACACACACACACCAAAAACCCAGTTTTCAGTTTTACTGACATAAAAGATGTTGCCATGGTGATCCATCAGAGCCAGGTAAGGCGGGTCTGCAGGCGTCCCTTTCACAGCGCTCAACTTCATGTAAAACAATGGAGGAGCACTAAACACGGGGTCAAGGTCATTCCGTTTTCATGAAAACCAAGAAATAAATACTGTACGAGCTTGGAGAGAACAGAAGTGCTCAGTTCAACAACAATGATAAGAAGAAAGTACAACAACAAAACGTGAATGTACAAAAGTATGTAAAAATATGCAAATCTATTAAATTTAAATTATATTGTTCATGCCACAATTTCACTATTTTTGCACTGAAATACATTAATCGATCATCGAAAATATCCGAAAGAAACCGTACGTATATTAGATATTCAGTGAGCATGTACATGGTAATAATGGCAAACTTAGGTAGCTTTGGGGTGTGCACGTTAAAGATCCCACGATTGACAAAAGGGTCTTTTCTGGCAAAAATGTTTAGGCATAGATAAAAATTGTCCACCAAATACCCGTGTGACTTGGAATAATAGGCCGTAAAAAGTAAATATTCGCCGTAATGGCTTGAGATTTACTGGCCGATGTGAATGCGTGATATATTGTGTAAAACATTCCATCTCACACGGCAGAAATTAATATGTAAAGCGCTTAGAAAACGTCAAGCGCTATATAAATCTCCCATTTAAATAAATAAATAAATAAATAAATGTGTATTACACATGTAAAAACATTAATATGCAGATATATGCATACAAATCACAGCGTATACAAACAATCGAATAAATGAACATATATCAGACACTTGGACATTTATTATTCAGGTATTTATGCAAATCTCTATCGGAATCAGCCAATCAGGGGCGCTGTTTGAAGGATACAACCTGAGAAGGGTTCTTCTGAACTCCGCATGGCCCGCGTACTGTGTGTCGTACCCTCATCCCGTCTTGCCCTGTAGTGTAGGACAAAATACATTTTTTCTCCTCACCATCTCAGATGTGGCGAGGCTTTCACATCGGATAAGACCATCCCTCCACTTTGATACTTACCAAGAATCAACATTCAGTCACTGCTTCCTGTGCTGTGAGTAAAAAAAAAAAAAATAAAAAAAATAAAAAAATCTGAGATATTGTCACTAGTGTCCGTTAAGATATTAGTTTATGAAAAAAAACCTGTGTACAGGAAACAGCCAGGTTGTTGATTTTTGGTGTGTGTCCACATGGAGGCGCGTGACGTCATCCTAAACTTGGCCAAAACATTATTGCAACAGATTTCAAACCCAAATTAAAGCATTAATCCCCGTGTCATTTCATTAAAACTTTATATGCCAGCTGAGGCCGTTCACTTAACCTTCAGGATTACCTTTTGGATTAAACTTGTCCTAAACAGGGATCACGTGACCGCCGCTCAAGTAAGGGTGCCCTAAAAATCCACCAGACACAAACGGAAGGGCCAATCTAAAATCTAAAACAGGGTTTAGCCTGGGAGAAAAAGGCAATGGGACATTCGTCCCCCTCAAACAAATTCCGAAGGAACATAGTCGAAGGCAAGGAGCGCAAACGAGGCCTGTGCGCGTTTTTGACCAAAGATGCAAAATGGTGCAATATATGGTGCCATCTGAGAATTAGCCACTATATCGTGTTATCTGTGTGTTTGTGTGTGTGTGTGTGTGTGTGTGTGTGTGTGTGTGTGTGGTGTGTGTGTGTGTATGTGTGTGTGTGTGGGTGTGTAATCCGATGTAAAGTGTACATTTGGTGGCGCAGTGGTACGTAATCTCAATGCGCCCTTTGACGCACTGAAGGGAATTATAATGGGACATTTTCAGATTCAATGCGCCAATGGCGCAGGGCGCACTAGTAAATAAAACCCTGCTAAAACGGCTTCAAGGGAAGCACTGTGACTTTGAACTAACACGCTAGCACAAGACCAAGTGCGCACGGAAAAGATCCTGTAATCCATGTCGGAGTTCGGTGGATTATGGAAACACGAAAATACCCAGCATGCCTACTCAACGAAAGCGGAGTGAGCTGACTATGCTCTCAGAGTATAGTGCGAGGGCGGGGACGTAGCTCAGTTGGTAGCGCGCTGGCTTTGTAGCCAGTTGGTCGTTATCAGCGTGGGTTCGATCCCCACGTTCGGCGAGAGATTTATTTCTCGGAGTCAACTTTGTGCAGACTCTCTTCGGTGTCCGAACACCCCCGTGTGCACACATGCGCACGAAAAAGATCCCACGTTCACAGCGAAAGTCTCAGGGCTTGGAAAACACGAAGACACGCATGCATCATCTCTCGTCTCCGATTATCATGATCGTATTTCGATACTTTGACGAGACAAACCCAATGCTGGTGTGTCGAAGAAGACAGCCACAGCGGGCTTGTTCGAATCAAAGTATCACACCATATCTTCAACGTATTACCAATACCTGTCCCAATATAGACCAGTTGGTCTAAGAGGACGTTAAACCCTAATAGTCAGTCAGAGTATAGTGTGGGGAACCCAAATGGGCAAACGAGCTCACACGTAACCAGAAACATTCTGGAACGCTGCGAAAATCACAAATAGCTCTCTGAAAATAAACTACACAAAATGATACACACATTAATGAGCTTTGCCGCCTGGTACCTGGGACAGCAAGAAGCATTGGAGGAACATGCGACTTCCATAACCAAACAAGGTTCACCATTCAGTGCAACCATGATAGGCTTCTGTCTTGATTGAGGGCAGCCTCGTTTGATGATAACAGTCGCTTGCTCATTCAACCCATCCTATGCTTACATATTCTATACGAGTGTTCATAAAAAATGTGCAACAGTAAAAACAACACACAAGAAAGACGAAGATTAAAAATAAGAGACAGCAAACAAACAGTAGAGCACCGGAAAGAGTGGGAGATGATCCAACAATTAAGCTAGAAAATCAAAAACTGCAAACTCTCGCTATGTACATTGCTGTATAACCATGTCAAAGGAAGCACGCGCGCGACATAGAGGCAAAAACTAACGAACATTTCAACGATCAAACAACCGGCACGGTTGGCCTAGTGGTAAGGCGTCCGCCCCGTGATCGGGAGGTCGTGGGTTCGAACCCCGGCCGGGTCATACCTAAGACTTTAAAATTGGCAATCTAGTGGCTGCTCCGCCTGGCGTCTGGCATTATGGGGTTAGTGCTAGGACTGGTTGGTCCGGTGTCAGAATAATGTGACTGGGTGAGACATGAAGCCTGTGCTGCGACTTCTGTCTTGTGTGTGGCGCACGTTATATGTCAAAGCAGCACCGCCCTGATATGGCCCTTTGTGGTCGGCTGGGCGTTAAGCAAACAAACAAACAAACAAACAAACAAAACGATCAAACAAATAGACAGACAGACTTACGATAAGAAAGCCGGCAACAATCCTCGTGTCGTCTGCGGAGATCTTGGCAAGTGTGACTGACGCTAACATCATTTTCAACAACAGCGACGACACCGTGTTCGTCTTCGTCGCCGTCGTCATCTTCATCTTCATCTTCACTCTAAAGCCGCCAAAGACAACCGGTTCACAGGCTGCTCTCACGCTTGAAAAAGCTGACAAAGAAAGTCAGTTTTCAAGTTTGCACAAATCAGTGTCAACGCTCAATTTCGTTTTGTGACCTCCGAAAAAAAGAGAAGTGTGTGTGTGTGTGTGTGTGTGTGTGTGTGTGTGTGTGTGTTTGTTTGTGAGTGTGTTTGCGTGCGTCTCTGGTATTATGAGACGGTTTGGAGAAACGTGTAAACAAACCAAGGGACACTATCCAAGCGGCTACCCCAGAATAGACTTGACGTGGTTGGTGTCCCCTTGCGTTGTTTAAAAAGATGACACGAACCCCACCCCTTTACTTCTCTTCTTTTGTCTTATTTCTGCCTTACCAGTCCTTTCACCTATATTTCCTTCCAAGAAAACTCTCCCTACTATTCCCTGCAGTTTTCCAATTCTTTTCTTGTCTTATTTCTACCTGACTGGATCCATCACCTTTATTTCACTTACCAAAAGTCTTCTTTTCCACATCCTTATTTCTCTGCCCCCCGCATGTCGTAAGAGGCGACTAACGGATTCTGTTTCTCCTTTTACCCTTGTTGAGTGGTTCTTGTATAGAATATAGTCAATGTTTGTAAAGATTTTAGTCAAGCAGCATGTAAGAAATGTTTAGTCCTTTGTACTGGAAACTTGCATTCTCCCAGTAAGGTCATATTATTGTACTACGTTGCAAGCCCCTGGAGCAATTTTTTGATTAGTGCTTTTGTGAACAAGAAACACTTAACAAGTGGCTCTATCCCATCTCCCCCCAGGGCCGGACCCAGGGGGGGTTCCAGGGGTTCCGGAACCCCACCCCTGGAAAAAGCATGTACCTTGCTTTGAGTGTGGTTTTTTTTACTAGTTTTAGCACCAAAACAATGCTGCTCTTAACCCTCAAAACAAGGCCCAGAATGCACCAGATTGCACAGATTTTAACCGTTTTTCAAAAAATTTCCGGGGGAGCATGCCCCCGGACCCCCCTAGTTCGCCCCCGGACCCCCCTAGCAGGCGCGCGCTTGTGGCTTCGCCACTTCGCTGATTTGCCCCCCCAAAAAAGGAGGACCCCCCCCCCCCCTTACAACTCATTTGGTCCGGCCCTGCCCCCCTTTCCCCTATCCCATCTCCCCCCTTCACCTCGTCGCGATATAACCTTCGTGGTTGAAAACGACGTTAAACACCAAATAAAGAAAGAAAGAAACAATTACCATTGACCAAAACACGACAACCACAGTTTGTAAACGTTTAAAGATGATCATCAATGCTCGTTTCTGTTCAAACCACGTCGACTTCTATCGGCCATTTTTCGATGTGTCTGAACCTTTGTACCACAAACTGTTATTACTATGTTAATAACATCATACACCATCTGCACGTCAATAAAGTTTTGATTTGGGCACAGATGGTCGTCAGTGCCACAGTTGAAATCGAAAACCCCATTTTTGTTCTATCCCTAAAACTTCGATTTGAATACGTGCAAGGGAAAGAAATATTTCGGTCCAGCATCCGTTGCATGGTTTTAATCAAAATGTCAAGATCAATTTAAACCATGTACACACACCGACCAAAAGGATTTTTTTTGCCGGAGTGTGTGTGTGTGTGTGTGTGTGTGTGTGTGTGTGTGTGTGTGTGTGTGTGTGTGTGTGTGTGTGTGTGTGTGTATGTATGTGTGTGTGTGTGTGTGTGTGATGTCATAATTATTTCCTTTCAAATGCACTTAACACATGCCATATGCTGTTTTTACGATAATCTCACCGCTTGCTTGGCAAAATACATTTTAAATGAAAGTTTGTCACCTCTCACCCCCAAACCAAACCCCCTTCATAGATTGCCAATGCTCACATCACTGTCGATTAAAATTGGGTAGCTAAGCTTCCTAATTGTATGTGCACATTATACTTGATTGTTGCTACTTTCAATTCAGTGGTACATGTACATGCATGGGGAGAGTGCGGCCATCTGACTGCAGCCGTAACGGGATGGTCAGACGCTGGAAAACATGATCATTCAACCGATGTCAATGAGAGAAAATACAGACACAACTCTCAAGCATCCACAGTCTCCAATCGTCATCGATTTGTTTTCATGGCGTGCATGGACAAAGTTTCGGATACAAGTTTACAAGGTCAAGGGTGTGCCACCTACATTCTTCATTGCATGTAGCCTTTGGCGCGATTTGAAAGATCTTGTTGGAAGGGAAGATCTTTTTCAACTGACGCCAGGCCCAACACACAGTCTGTGCGTTTCTTTCGGCCACGTAACCACATAATCCAAACCACTGTGTTAATCAATAAAATGCAAATCTGGTTTCGCATTTCACAGTCTGTCGGACAATCCTTTCTCCGATTTGAACATTTTGCGTTGCACCAGTGAGAGTGATGATGAAGAATTTAGCAGTTTTGGTTCTGATCTTCGCTGGCTATTTCGAATCCCATCAAGTGACCGGAATGAATATAGTGAGAGGAGTCCTGATGGTAAAGCAGTTTAATTTAGTTTTAATTTTCTGTCTTATATATATGTATATCGAGGTGTGTTTTCTTTCTTTCTCGTTTTTTTGCGGGGGGAGGGTACGTAATTTAAGTAAATATGTAATTTGTGTAATAATGTAATGGGGGGGGGGGGGGGGGGAGGTGGAAGGGGTACGGTTGCATTTCAGATTTGAAGCTTAAAATTTGCTCGATTAATTTGTTAATCGAAATTGCGCTTGGAATCGACATTTCTATCGCAGACACAATACAAAATTAAATATTGATGCTTTAATTTTTTCCTGAATCCAAAAAATGAAAATGTTGGGTTTGAATTGATATTTAAACTCAAAAACAATGTTTTATGCAAATTCTATACAAATTCCTTTGTTGTACATGATCGTGAGAAACCGCTGTATCGGTAGACGGGTTTCGGTCAGCCAGGACTCAGTCTCGGTGAACACTTTTTAGTTCAGTTTTATAGGCCGATAGGTTGACCAAATGTTTTGATATCGCTTTACGTGACTTGCTTATTCTGATACTTCTGTCAGAAAAACGATCAGTGAGGGTACGACGCAAAGTATCCAGGCGTCCGGCAGCTGAGAGCAGATGAACTTCTCTAGTATCCTTTGTTTTCGTAAAAATGTATGTGTGTGTGGGGGGGATGCGCGTGCGTATGTGCGTGCCTGCGGCCTGCCTGCACACACACACCCACACACTGACACACACACACACACACACACGAAAGCTCACACACACGCGAAAGCACGCAGCAAGATTTCCAAATCATCAACATCATCATCATCATCATCATCATCATCATCATCATCACCATCGTCATCATCGTCATCGTCATCATGTGACGTCATCAGTATTATCATTATCATCATCATCATCATGCTGTATTGCAGATTTAACACTGAACATTAGGAATTGACCTTGACCTGGTACAGCAAGCCCGGCCTGGTTATGTATGACCTCCTGACCTCCCCTGAGCACGTGGCTCCTCCTGTTATAAATCTGGAACACGATGAAGCGGGCGTCATTGTAAGTACCATGTATCTTATACGTTATTTGTATTTTTGATTAAAATATCACACTTTACACAGATCTCGACAGTCATTGTTCACCTCGCCCGTGAGTTGTGACTGAACGCACACTGGCCGCACAAACACTGTAGGTCTACTCTATGTTTTTTAGTTTGGGCCAGCCGCCTTTTTTAGTCGGCCTCTCTCTCCTCGGCAAGCTGATAATGTGTCTCTAACTTGAGGACGTTTTCTCGCGTTTCACACACACACACACTCACACACCGGCACACACTGACACACACACAAACACCGTGCACACACACACACACACACACACACACACACACACACCAACAAAAACAACAACAACAAGACAAACAACAACAACAACAAAAACAAAAACAACAACAACAACAAACAAACAACATTAACAACAACAACAACATCAAAACACTGACGCACACACACGCACACACAAAACAGAAGAAAATAAGAAAAACATGCACACGGACAGCAATTCATTTCACTCTGTCAACAGGAGCTGGACGTGTCTTCAATGACCTACGATGACCTTGTCACGCTCCTTCGTGACCTTGGCTTTCACCGGAAGTCGGCTTCAGATGAGTCCGTGCCAGAAGAATATCAAAATGGCGCCAACCCGCCGTCTGACGGTACAACACTGCAACAGCTTCTAGATGGAACATCCAAGTGGTCCAAGCTCGTAAAGCATCCCGAATAGATTGCCCCGCTTCGTCGTGCTATTGGTTTCCCTTTCGGTTATGTTGAACTTTAGCGTTGTACATTCAGGAATGGTTTTTTCCGCTGCAATCTAAGCCTCTGAGTTCGCAGAACTTGCTCTTGCAAGACATATAAGACATAAAGCCATAAGATTTTATTTCAACCACGTGCATTACATAGGAATATATTTTGGTTTGAGTTCACTCAATACATAGTACATTCAGACACAACAACCAAAGAGAGTGCTAACAGAACTGCATACACACACTCACTTACACCCACACGCATACTAAAACACACGTACACACACACACACACACACACACACATACACACACACACACACACACACATACACACACACACACATACACACACACACACACACACACACACACACACACACACACACATCAGGGCCGGACTAGGCGAAGAGGAGGGGGGGGGTTGCCAGTGGTGGCCCAGGGGGATGTCCCCCCTGGCGGCAGGGGCGGATCAGTTTATTTTATGACTTGTTTTTTTCAAAAGTATATTGTGAAGATATGGGTGTGAAGGCGCGAAGCGCCGAGCCGACGGCGCGAAGCGCCTAGCTTGCTAGGGGGGTCCGGGGGGGCATAATTTTGAAAAAAAAGGATGCAAAATGGTGCAATCTGGTGCATTCTGAGGATGATCATTACCAGTTTCAGGCAGCAGATTTTGTCACTGATTAATACCCCAAAAATGGAAACTCAATGTAAAATAAAGAAATGTATACCTCATTCAATATTTTATTTTTTGGCTGGGGGGGGGGGGGTTCCGGAAACCCTAGAACCCACCCCCCCTCCTCGTTGTGGGGGTCAGGGGGCGAAGCCCCCTGAAGCTGACGGGTAGGTCATATTCTGAGATAGGAAAATGGTCGCTCCTTGCATGAAACGGCATAAAATAAGCAATAATAAAAAAAAAATTAAATAAGTAAGGTACATGTTTAGGCTAGGGGGGGGGTTGCGCAACCCCCATAACCCCCCCGGTAGTCCGGCCCTGCACAGGCATACCCACACACTAACACACACACACACACACACACACACATACACACACACACGCCGCGTTCACATCTTGTGTAAGCATAAAAAGTCATTTTAAATACCAATCAAGTAACGGAATGAACGGTACGGAAGGAAGCGGCGTTTCCTCATAGAACAATATCCCACGTTTCTTTTACATGAGGTTTAGAAGAAACCTTTAAAACGTTAGCGCAATTAGGTAGGGAGACAACCATGTCGATCTCACGATGTGACCCCAAAGTTAGATAACCGTCGCAGCTATTTTTAAGTCCTCGATCAAATGACCAAATTAATCAGTTTTGGGGCTCAATCCGTCGATTAATTTCACAAGAATTATTCTTTACTTCTGCTTATATTAGTGACTTGTATCAAAAATACGTTAACACTGCCGATTGGTTTGTGAGAGCTCTATGAATCTACAACGCTAAAGCCGGTGTAACACGAAATTTTTACTCCACGAAAAATTTACTCCGGAGTAAATATTTCGTACGAAATTCTTACACCGGTTCAACATTACCTTCCTTTCTTCCTGTACCATGTGAGCTCTGTTGACTGATCCGAATGATGTATCCGGCCTCGCTCAGTCCTATTTGTATCCAACTAATGATGTCACAAAACTGTCCCGTCTCACTCTTAGCCTCTATAAGCTCGTACGATCCACTTACGTGTTCCATCTTTCTGGACAATACGGACTCGATCTCTGATTCAACTAATTGTCATCATTTTCACGACTTTTCATTCTTAACAAGCTGGGTAACAAAAACACTCTCTCTGTCTCTCTATCTCTCTCTCTCTCTCTCTCTCTCTCTCTCAGTCTCTCTCTCTGTCTCTCTGTCTTTCTCTCTCTCTGTCTCTCTCTCTCTCTCTCTCAGTCTCTCTCTGCCTCTGTCTTTCTTTCTCTCTCTCTCTCTCCCTCTCTCTCTCTCTCTCTCTCTCTCTCTCTCTCTCTCTCTGTACCCCCAACCCCATCCATACCCCTTCTCCTCCCCCCCCCCGGTTCTGAAAACTCGTACGGCCCAAAAACATGTTTCCATAAGACTAGCTACAGACGGCGGTGTGACCTTCTATGCCTTACATTTCTTCACTGCATTTTACTTTTATGCAGCATACCTCTGGCCCTGATTATCTTCGGTCTAAAGTTACGAATGAGGACTGAATCGATCTATTTGGCATTGATTTGCGTATTCGGACGGTTTGGCGTTGAATGGCGGCATTGTGATGAAACTTGTAGAAAAAAATGGTCATATAATTATGTCCGATTCTACTGGTTGACGGCCCTATGCAGCCATTTTGACGTCATGCTTCAATTAAGTGTGGAAACACATCACTTTCACACTAATGTCCGTGAACCGCTTTTTTTTCGTTGTGCATTCAGGAAGCTGTTTACACTATTGTTAATTACTGCGTTGATTTGTAACCAATGGACGAAATAAAGAGGCATTTCTGGCGTGTTGCATTCTTTGTGATATATTTGGTCAACTTCAAGCTGACTAGTTCCGTTAAATAAATCCTGAATAAAATAAATGCGTTCGTGTGTCGTGTGTGTAATCAGTGTGCGTGGTGTGTGCGTGCGTGCCGCGTGTGTGTGTGTCAGTGTGTGTGTGTGTGTGTGTGTGCCAGTGTTCTTGCTTGTAACACACGTCTTCACTGAGACTGAGAGCTCAGTTTTTCCCAAACAAAACTACTGTTGAGTGGAACAATGAACCGGTGTAAGACGAAATTTTTACTCCACGAAAAATTTACTCCGGAGTAAATATTTCGTACGAAATTCTTACTCCGAGTACACTTTTCGTACGAGAAAAGAACTCCCAAGGCACGAAAAAATTACTCCCTCCACGAAATTTTTACTCCCCATTTTTATATTTAGTCAAGTTTTGACTAAATATTTTAACATCGAGGGGGAATCGAAACGAGGGTCGTGGTGTATGTGCGTGTGTGCGTGTGTGTGTGTGTGTGTGTGTAGAGCGATTCAGACTAAACTACTGGACCGATCTTTATGAAATTTGACATGAGAGTTCCTGGGTATGAAATCCCCATACGTTTTTTTCATTTTTTTTTATAAATGTCTTTGATGACGTCATATCCGGCTTTTCGTGAAAGTTGAGGCGGCACTGTCACGCCCTCATTTTTCAACCAAATTGGTTGAAATTTTGGTCAAGTAATCTTCGACGAAGCCCGGACTTCGGTATTGCATTTCAGCTTGGTGGCTTAAACATTAATTGATGACTTTGGTCATTAAAAATCTGAAAATTGTAAAAAAAAATAAAAATTTATAAAACGATCCAAATTTACGTTTATCTTATTCTCCATCATTTGCTGATTCCAAAAACATATAAATATGTTATATTCGGATTAAAAACAAGCTCTGAAAATTAAATATATAAAAATTATTATCAAAATTAAATTGTCCAAATCAATTTAAAAACACTTTCATCTTATTCCTTGTCGGTTCCTGATTCCAAAAACATATAGATATGATATGTTTGGATTAAAAACACGCTCAGAAAGTTAAAACAAAGAGAGGTACAGAAAAGCGTGCTATCCTTCTTAGCGCAACTACTACCCCGCTCTTGTCAATTTCACTGCCTTTGCCATGAGCGGTGGACTGACGATGCTACGAGTATACGGTCTTGCTGAAAAATGGCATTGCGTTCAGTTTCATTCTGTGAGTTCGACAGCTACTTGACTAAATATTGTATTTTCGCCTTACGCGACTTGTTTTTACTTCCAGTAAAAATCTCGTACGCAAAAATGGGATGCGGGCGAAGGGATAATGCCAATAAGTGATCTCGCGCACCAAGACTAACAGGGGACAAGAGAGTAACAATTTCGTACACCTGGCATGGGAAGTTAAATTGCTTGTGTTTGGGTGAAGTAATTTATTCGTTATTTATTCGTCATGGGAGTAACATTTTTGTACGAAATGTTTACTCGGAACTCACCTGTCTTGGGTAATTTTCTCGTGAAATGGGGGAGTGCTTTTTTCGTAAAGGGAGTAACTTTTTCGTACGAAATGTTTACTCCGGAGTAAAAATCTCGTGGGAGTAATTTTCTCGTGTTACACCGGCCATGATCACTTTTCGGGTGGTGGGTAAAGGGTACAAATTGGTTTTGATATCCCAGGTCAACTTATGTGCAGACCTGCTATTGCCTTATCCCCCTTCGTGTGTACACGCAAGCACAAGACCAAGTACACACGAAAGATCCTGTAATCCATGTCAGAGTTCGGTGGGTTACAGAAACACGAAAATACCAAGCATGCATCTTCCGAAATTGGCATAGGGCTGCCTAAATGGCGGAGTCAAGATGGTCATACACATAAAAACCCACTCATACCGAAAACATGAGTGTACATGGGAGTTTCAGCCCACGAACGTAGGATAATCTATACAGGCGTCTCCTTGTCCTCATCTTCTCCCTCCTTTTGCTAGTTCGTCTTAGAATGTGATTTAGATTTTTGTTGCCATTTTCACTAGGTGATGTCAGTGACCAGTGGTGCTCATCATTTAGAATTTTGTTGCTTATCAGTTTTACATTGCATTGTCGGTGAAGAAAAGGTAACATTGGTTAATTTTTTAAACAAAATGAATATTTAAAAAATATATTTTTGAGGCTGTCTTTTTAACTGTTATTTCAAAGTGTTGTAATTCTTGCAGCATCCAATATTTTAAAAATAAATATCGGCTGTTATTTTAAGTTATTTCATTTAACAATTTTGTTTCGAAGCATTGAATTTTGTATTATACTTGCCGCATCCAACATTTCTATACATTTTCTCTGCTTTTATTGTAATAAAAAAGAACAACACAAAGTTAGATCTGGTGAAATAAAAGACTTTTTTCACTTGACTGCAGTTGAGTTGTTCTAATGTTACGGTTTTTCTTATGTTGGTTGGGGACTGTGAATCAATACTGTTCAGAACTTTGCTTGGTTAACAAATTATTATGTACATTCTGGTTTTAGATTTTGCTTTGTTTGTGTTGCAGCAAGAAGATTCTGGGGTGGAGTCTGAGAGCGGGGAAGAGAGTGTACCAGGATCGACAGTGTTTGTGAAAAATCTCAACTTTGACACACAAGAAGATGCCCTGAAAGAGGTCAGTACAGTGCAATCTCCCTTTTAAGAAAATCAGTCGCGTGTTTCTTTCAGGCGAGATATTCTTTCGGCTAGCCGCTCGCGAAGCTAGGAGGCGAGATTGTGGTTTAATGGCTAGCTACGCAAGAATTAAACACCATTGGTCGATTCCGAAAAGGTCGTCTGCACTGGCCGGTAAAAAAACATGGACAGCCAATCGGACGGGCAGCTGCGTGGCCGCCATGTTTTCTCGCCAAGCGAGCAAGCCCAAAGCTACCTAGCGTCGGCTAGCGTCACTCGCGGCGAGGTGTTCCCAAGAAACGGTACTTCCTCGCCCCACTCGCCAATCTCGCCTATTCTCGCCTGTAAGAAACAGGGGACAGGTCTTATAAAGGAGGGAGTCTTAAAATGAACGTAAAATGGGGGTACATTTATAGAGGTTATGAACGTAAAATGGGGGTACCGCTGTAATTCTCTTTTTGAAAACAATAATTGTCGGGGAGTTTGCTGCGGTATGTTAGCTCCCTTTGGTTGTCTCACCAGTTTGATTGATGGAATGGTTGGTGAGGGAACTCGGTTGGTGGGAGGTTGCCTTTCTTGCTCATTCATTGATAAGTTACGGGAAGTTATGGCAACAAGTGTAGTTTTTCATGCATTTTCAGAGTTTTGCTCGACACAGACCATACAAACAATAACAGCAAGCTAAAGCAGTGCAAATGCAATGTTTTGGTGGCTGGAAAAGTTATGTACTGGCTGCCGAATTCGCGAAATGGGCAGTGTTTTACTGATTATGCAAAATCAGCAATTCCTGGCATTGGGCATGACCTGTACACTTACACTGTAGGGGTTCTTTTTCTTTTGTTCTTTTTTCAAAATTGTCTAAATAGATGATGACATTGTGCTTTTCTTTGCAGTTGTTTAGTAGGGCGGGAGATGTGCGGAGAGTGACCGTTGCCAAGAAAAAAGATATGAAACATCCAGGTAGGCTTTCTTTGACAAGTATGGCTGATAGAACAACAATGACTGGATTGCTGTGTGAGAAAGTGTGCAGAGGTGATAGAGAGGTAGACAGATAGAGAACAAATGTGACCCTCCACTACGGAATGAGTCGGATGTCACCTTTGCATGATTTTCATATTTTTACATTTTCCTAAAGAGTTTTTTATGCTCTATCCAGTGGTGAAACCCGTTTTAGAAAAGAGCGAAAACTGTTTGAGTTATAAGCCTGTGACTAAGGTGACCCTCATACTGTCACCAGACACTCCCCGGATATTAAGCCTAGCGCAGAACCCCGCGAGGTGACATGCGACTCATTTCGTGGTGGAGGGTCACAAATCTGATAAGACTGCTTCATTAGCAGTGTGTAATAATTATAAGGGAAAACTTGAAGGTAATAACTGTTTCGTGAAAGAGACAGTGATAAAAATAAACAGACAGACAGGCAGTCACTCTGTCGAAATTGTTATGAATAATTCATGATTAATTCTTGAAGTTACATGAATTAAAATTCATGAATGTTCATGAAACATTCATGATCAATAAATGGACCTTCATCGACTAATCATGATACCAGACAGACAGTCTTCGGAAACAGTCAGACAGAGATTCTTTGATTTGACATCTTACAAGCTTAGTATACAACCAGAAGGTGAAAAGAAGAAAAATAATAATACAACGTAGTTTGATGGCAAACATTATTAGATTTGGTAAGGGGCACAGGAGAGGAATCAGATTTGAAAAAATGTTATTGTTTGTTGTGCAGGCAAATTCCTGTCCATGGGCTACGGATTTGTGGAGTACAAGAAAGCAACCTCAGCGATGCAGTCCTTGAAAACTTTGCAGAAAGCCGAGTTGGATGGACACACACTGGAGCTCAAGATTTCCAACAGAGAAACATTGTGAGTCGACAGAGAGAGTTGGGACAGACAAGAGATAGAGAGACACACATACACAGACACACAGAGAGAAAGAGTGTGATGCCCCGACATTAAAGAAAAAAGCATCAACTTTTTCGTTGGGTATTATAGAAATCCACTGGCCTTGTGATCCTAGGGTTGCGGGTTCGGACACGGGTCAACTTGATGTGCAGACCCAGAGACGGTAGCCATGTCCCACCCCTGTGTCACCACAGTGGCACATGAAAGACCTCGGTCATTCTGCCATAAGTGCAGATGGCTGATACCACCTAAACACGCATACACTTCAATATCTCATCTTTATCCGAGATTCTTTGTTTTTTGTTAGTCATATCTTGGCTAGTTTTGTGTGTTTCAGTTACCTTGTTTGTTAAAGATAATGTACATAAAAAGTTTAATTTCCCGTTTGCAGACAGCCCAAGTCTGGTCGCAAGAAACAGTCGAGCAGCCAGCAGGGGTCCACAAAGATCCTGATCCGAAACATCCCCTTCCAGTGCAACAAGAAAGAAGTGGAGGAACTGTTTAAGTAAGTTGCAACTATTCATTATATGGTGACAGGTAAAGGGAAGCAATCCTGATCAGTTCATACTCTTCATTATCTTCCCTTTCTTTCTTTCTTTCTTTCTTTATTTGGTGTTTAACGTCGTTTTCATTATCTTCCCTTCACTCTTCTAGAATTCTATATGTTAGGTCACAATGACACTGGTGGTTACTGTTACGTCACGATGACGTCAATTGTTGCGCATGTGTTGTTGCTGAGAAACGGACACCTTGTTGGAAGATGTTTTTCTTCAATAGAGAAATCTGTGAAATGATCATGCACCTGGCTTGTGATATGCTTTGAGAATGTGTCCACATACACGTGGGATAACACAACAGCTTCAATTTACAGCCCTTTTGACAGAAAAAAACCCACTGCTGCCATACGCTCAACTAGTAATAAGAAATCCCCCCGCAGGTTAGGGGGAAGAATTTACCCGATGCTCCCCAGCATGTCGTAAGAGGCGACTAACGGATTCTGTTTCTCCTTTTACCCTTGTTAAGTGTTTCTTGTATAGAATATAGTCAATGTTTGTAAAGATTTTAGTCAAGCAGTATGTAAGAAATGTTAAGTCCTTTGTACTGGAAACTTGCATTCTCCCAGTAAGGTCATATATTGTACTACGTTGCAAGCCCCTGGAGCAATTTTTTGATTAGTGCTTTTGTGAACAAGAAACAATTAACAAGTGGCTCTATCCCATCCCCCCTCCCCCTTTCCCCGTCGCGATATAACCTTGAACGGTTGAAAACGACGTTAAACACCAAATAAAGAAAGAAAGAAAGTAATAAGAAAGTAATAAGACTTTCGGACATGTCTCTTCTTATTCTCGATCGCCTTTTCACTTGAAGTCCAGCTCTGGGTATGAAGCTGGTGGTCTTTTGTAGAGCTTCCACGGGACCGTGCAGCTTCTCTTGGAGGGTCGTCGGCCTGGGCCAAGTCTCTGTCCTCTTCTTCTTCTTCTGCGTTCGTGGGCTGAAACTCCCACGTACACTCGTGTTTTTTGCACGAGTGGAATTTTACGTGTATGACCGTTTTTTACCCCGCTATTTAGGCAACCATACGCCGTTTTCGGAGGAAGCATGCTGGGTATTTTCGTGTTTCTATAACCCACCGAACTCTGACATGGATTACAGGATTTTTTTCGTGCGCACTTGGTCTTGTGCTTGCGTGTACACACGGGGGGGTGTTCGGACACCGAGGAGAGTCTGCACACAAAGTTGACTCTGAGAAATAAATCTCTCGCCGAACGTGGGGACGAACTCACGCTGACAGCGGCCAACTGGATACAAATCCAGCGCGCTACCGACTGAGCTACATCCCCGCCCGTCTCTGTCCTCAAGGGCTTGAGGTTCTTGCAGTCCTGTAGAACATGTTATTTCCAGATACAGTCAAATCTGTCTATAGCGACTCCCCCAGGAACAGACCAAATATGGTCATTATGGACAGGTCCAGAGCTGCCAACTGTTATCTCAAAGTCATATTGCGTTGTTTTCAGAGTATTTGGGGAGCTCAAGTATGTGCGGGTACCAAAGAAAAGCAGCGGTCCTGGCATTCAAGGTTTTGGCTTTGTCGACTTTTTGACAAAACAGGATGCAAAGGTGAGCATTAGAAGATGTTTGTGTTGTTGCCTTGTCATCTTCATGTGATTTATGCGTAAGTGTATATGAGTGTGCTTGAGTTGTTAATGCAAAAAGAATGTGTATGAGTGCGCCTTGACTGGCTTGAGTCGCCTTGTGGTGAGATATGTGCGCGTTATAAATTCTCGTTTTATTATTATTATTATTATGGTTGCCTTTGACACAAAGTCTCACAACTGGTCATGATTCTGTCAAGCTTTCTTTAGAGTTTTATTTTAGAATAATTAGCTACTTTATTTTCAGGACAGTATTTTACAAGGCATACTTCACAATGTTCCCCAGAAAAAACATTGTCATGCACAAAGCGCTTCGATTCTGTCAAGCACAAATATGAAGAAAAACGATGCACAGAGAAGCACACAGGGGAAACCCCCTTTTCTGACCTCTAGACATCTCCGAAATTCAGGTCTTTAAAAGGAGGGAGTCTTACAGTGGTGGTAAATGTACAGAGGTTATGAACAGAAAACCTTTAAAAAGCAAGGTGTTAAAAGGGCAGAGGTCTTACATTGGGGTGAGGGGGGGGAGGGAGAGGGGGAGAAGGGTTCCACTGTACTGGAAAAGCACGGAAAGCAGCTGGCTGGAGAGTAAAGAAGTCGCAGTTAGAACTTGAGAACTGAAACATGACAGCAGTGTAAAGCAACTTCACTTGCTGCACTATTGCGCACAGCATAGAGAGATGTGACTGTGGTGTGAATGAACTATCCCGCTTTGTTCTTTGATTTAGCGTGCGTTTAACGCCCTGTGTCACTTGACCTATTTTGTGATGTGAATGTGAATGAACTATCCTGCTTTGTTCTTTGTTTCAGCGTGCATTTGACGCCCTGTGTCACTCGACTCATTTGTATGGGCGCAGGCTAGTACTGGAGTGGGCCAATACCGTGGAGACCGTTGAGGATCTGCAGCGCAAAACGGCACAGAAGTTTCATGATGGTAGGTGGAAGTTATGTGTTGGCAGACGTAAGATTTGTTGGTCATTTGGCAGATTTTAGACGTTTTCAAAGCTCAAGGTATGATTCTTAAAATCCCCAGATTGCGACAGACTGCACAATTTTGTGTTATTTTTTTTAAGAAGAAAAAACTATTTTAGGGGGATTGTTTAGACTCTTGCTTGTGTGAGTAAGGGAGAGAGTGTGTGTGTGTGTGTTTGTGTGCGTGTGTGTGTGTGTTTGTGTGCGTGTGTGTGTGTGTGTTTGTGCGCGTGTGTGTGTGTGTGTGTGTGTGTGTGTGTGTGTGTTGTGTCGGTGTACATCGCTGTGAGGTCATTTGTGGGAAGGGGTGATTAATAGTCTTCATTATTATCATTATCATTATCATTATTGTTATTATATTACCCAATATTGACGGACTGTGTGATGATATCTTCTGCTATGGTCTGTTGAGACAGTGATATCAAAATCGAGACCGGAGGTCGAGATTTTGATATCACTGTCGAAACAGACCAATAGCAGAAGATATCATCACACAGTCAGTCAATGTTAGATATATTGCTAATTCTCTAGACATTTTGTATTTACTGTAAAGAAATTACAAAAGTATTTGTCTCAGTTTTGGCTGTTCCATATCCCTCCCTCTGATTATTATTTCTTTTTGTTCACTCTTTTCTTGTACTTTTCAGTATTTAAAAATGTCTTTCCTTTCAAAAAGTCTTTAGTCACTTGCTCAACTAAATTCTGGGATCATTACATTTTCATATATATTTGCTTGTTTTTAAATTTAGGTGTTTTTGTTTTTGAAGTGGGGAAGCAATAAAGAGGTCGTCGATATCAAAACTGATATCGACGGAAATGTCGTCGATATCACTTTTACAATGAGCTCAGTTTTGCCCAATTGACCAATGGAAATCCACGTAACATAAGAAATAGCAATATATCCTTATATTGCTCTTCAGGTGGTCCCTCAAGAAAACTGCGGAAGAAAGCTATCATGGATGCACTGGAGTGAGCTGAGTGTCTGGCTTCTTTGCTTTCGCCTGATACGCTTGGAGAGTTTTCAAGTGAAGTAAGCAGTCTCAGCTCTGTTCCCACAACACTTTGGAAAGGAAGTTCTACTGCCAACTTTCAGCAATAGTGAGGAGCCAATCATGATCGATAGGCTCGTGCTAGATACAAGGTTGTTGAGGCCGTCTCTGTTGATATGACTTTCAAAACAGTATCATTCTGGTCAATTGGAATACCCTGTTTTCTTTTTTTGCAAAAGCTTAACTTTTTCTTGAATTGGAGGTCGAGTTGTGTTCTCCTTGTGATGAAAGGTTTAACTACGTTTTGTGTGTGTGTGCACAGCAGAAAATATGTTGTAGAAGGATTTAGAAGATGTGTAATTGTGTCAAAGAAAGAGACAAGTGTGTGTGTGTGTGTGTGTGTGTGTGTGTGTGTGTGTGTGTGTGTGTGTGTGTGTGTGCGTGCGTGTGCGTGTGTGTAAACTTTTGTGAGTCCCTGATACTCGGTTGCATATGGGATTTATCTTGCTGTTATGGCCGAAATGCACTTCAAATAAACAAGATATTAACCTGATGTTAAATGTATGACAAATGAAATTGTTTGATTGCAAGAAGTGTGTGTGTGCGTGTGTGTGTGTGTGTGTGTGTTTGTGTGTGTGTGTGTGTGTGTGTGTGTGTGTGTGTGAACTTGATGTGTGTTTGTGTGTGTGTGTGTGCTTTCTACTGTATGCTTGTTTTAAATAATTTAAAACTTTTTCACATAATGTGATACGACTGCTATGAGTATGACTTTGTTCATCAAAACGAAAACATAAAAAATATTTCATGTACATGTACACAAAAACGCGGACCCATTAACCTATTTCAAAAACCAATGACAAGCAGTCAGTACAAACTGACTAAAAAAAACAACTTAAAAAACACAAAGCTAAAAAATGAAAACACACAACAGAAACGATACAAACTAAAATGTATCTTGCTAACAACACACAAATACTTACACATAGTACATTCCATTTCCTTTGCGACTAATGATCCATTTGTCCAAGTAAAGGATACTGCAGTGTTAACCAATTCCAGATGTCCGGAGAGATGGACTAAACTGACCTCCAGTATTAAAGATAACATCTTGCTCAGAGAATATGCACATCAGTTTTACAGCGGATGAGAAAAAGTTACACAAAGGATAAAGACAAACTTGGAGCTCAGATTACACGAAATTGCACCATTTGGGTTCTTTGGAGAGAACAAAATTCCGGGGGAGCATGCCCCCGGACCCCCCTTGTAAGATTAGGCCCTTCCCGCCGTCGACTTTACTATTATTTGTTCAATTCCCATGCCTGATTTAATCAGCTGTGCGGACACCGGGCCAGACATGCTCGGATGGTGCTCTAATCATCTCTCCTACTGTTGTTCAAGTGTCACTTCCTGATGGCATTACAACTCTGGAATTGTTATTGCTGTGAAGTCTCTTCCAGAGTGTTTGCCAGTGCTCAATCAAAGTTTACAAGTAACATACACACACACACACACACATAGGTGGTTTTACAGTCATTTGGGGTCGGCTGTGTATCAAAATGCCATCTTGCTCAAAACACAGGCATTTGGGGTCTCTTTTGTTTTAAGTGTTAGAAAGTTTCTTAAAACTTCAATGAGCGTTAAATGCCATTTTAAAGTGTGAAAACTCATTTCAGGAGGTTATTACATAAAATGCAACCTCCAGCGTGATTTTTAGAAAAACAGACATTTGGGGACGATGTTTGCTGTACAGCAGTGAAATGGGGACGTATGTGTACACAAAGTGCAGAGCTAGAATTACGTTATCGGTGCTATGAATGTTTTAGGTGTTAGAAAGTTTGTTAAAACTTCAATGAGCGTTAAATGCCATTCTAAAGTGTCAAAACTCATTTCAGGAGGTTATTACATAAAATGCAACCTCCAGCGTGATTTTTTAGAAACAAACAGGTATTTGGGGACGATGTTTGCTGTACAGCAGTGAAATGGGGACGTCCAAAAGTGCAGAGCTCCCGCAGAGCTATATGAATGGTTTCATCACATACATGGCGCTAGGCGACATATGTTGTGAAAAATTTTACAAATCACGTTTTTGCGCCCGATATTTTCTTGTCATCTCCAAAGTCAAGGGACAAACACGAAATTCCTTGACTTTTGGGGTAGCGCGACTCTGTTAATTTTAAGAATTAAAAAAAAAAATTAATTACTAGGATGTCCCATCGTTGGGAAATTCCGGTCGCTTCCTCCGAGTGGAAAGCTAGCAGTGACAGAGTCGCACTACCCCAAGTCAAGGGATCTATTAGTCCTGTTTCGCCGTTATCCCAATTCGCCCCCATCCCATTTTGGCGACATTCCTCAGGCCAAGTGTCATTTTACCACCATATCATGTACCATTAGCTCCACATCCCATTTTGGCGCAATCCCGTTTCGCCGTTAGCCCATTTCGCCCCCATCCCATTTTTGCGACATTTTACAGGCCAAGTGTCATTTTACCACCATGTCATGTACCATTAGCTCCACGTCCCATTTTGACGCAATCCCGTTTGGCCGTTATCCCATTTTGCCCCCATCCCATTTTTGCGACATTTCATAGGTTATGTGTCATTTTACATGCCATTCTAAAGTGTCAAAACTCATTTCAGGAGGTTATTACATAAAATGCAACCTCCAGCGTGATTTTTTAGAAACAAACAGGTATTTGGGGACGATGTTTGCTGTACAGCAGTGAAATGGGGACGTCCAAAAGTGCAGAGCTCCCGCAGAGCTATATGAATGGTTTCATCACATACATGGCGCTAGGCGACATATGTTGTGAAAAATTTTACAAATCACGTTTTTGCGCCCGATATTTTCTTGTCATCTCCAAAGTCAAGGGACAAACACGAAATTCCTTGACTTTTGGGGTAGCGCGACTCTGTTAATTTTAGGAATTAAAAAAAAAAAATAATTACTAGGATGTCCCATCGTTGGGAAATTCCGGTCGCTTCCTCCGAGTGGAAAGCTAGCAGTGACAGAGTCGAACTACCCCAAGTCAAGGGATCTATTAGTCCTGTTTCGCCGTTATCCCAATTCGCCCCCATCCCATTTTGGCGACATTTCTCAGGCCTAGTGTCATTTTACCACCATATCATGTACCAATAGCCCCACATCCTATTTTGGCGCAATCCCGTTTGGCCGTTAGCCCATTTCGCCCCCATCCCATTTTTGCGACATTTTACAGGCCAAGTGTCATTTTACCACCATGTCATGTACCATTAGCTCCACTTCCCATTTTGGCGCAATCCCGTTTCGCCGTTATCCCATTTTGCCCCCATCCCATTTTTGCGACATTTCATAGGCCATGTGTCATTTTACCACCGTGTCAAACCACTAGCGCCACATTCCATTTTGTCGCCATGCCGTTTTGCCGTCATCCCATTTTGCCGCCATCTCTATTTCGCGACATTTTGGATTGTGGCAAAAATGGAATTTGGCCTAAACGGAATGTCTTCCTAGTTGAATAACGCAGTATAGTAGTATAGTGAGGCTTGGCAAGAAGAATAAATAAAAAATGTGATGGCGGCCAAATGGGATGGTGTCAAAATGGGATGACGTGCTATTGTTATGACACGGTAGTAAAATGACGCTTGGCTTGTGAAATGTCGCGACAATGGGATGGGGGATAAATGGAATACGGTGAAACGGCATGGCGGCCAAATGGAATATGGTGTCAAAATGGGATGTCGCGCTATTGTTATGACATGTTAGTAAAATGCCCTGTCACGTAGTCTCAATCCAAATTGGAAATCCATAGCATCATCATTATAATCATCCTCATCTCATTAATCATCCAAAATTATAAATTTTATAAAATGACGCTTGGCTTGTGAAATGTCGCGAAAATGGGATAGGGAAAAAAATGGGACGGCGGCAAAATGGGATTGCACCAAAATGGGATGTGGATCAGCCACTAGATTTCCAATTTTAAAGTCTTATGTATGACCCGGTGTGACGTTTTCATCTTTCGCCGTGTTGATATTTCGATTTTCGGCCTCGTTGATCTAGTATAAACTCTACACTGAACAAAAAAAACACCCTTCGATAGTACTGATGAGCGACCTTGTGTACCTTACATTCATGGGGCCAAATTTGTCCAACCAATTATTTTATTTAACTTAGAAATTTGATTCATCCTAAAATGTTTCCCTTCTTACTCAAGGGACGTAACCACTCGGTACACGTTTTCGAAGAATTCGATTTTGGGAGTGAAATCTATTTAATTTCACAACCAATTTTTTTCACATGCAAGAAACTGACATGCTTTTCGTCCATAAATAATTTCTCTTCTTAATTTTACCAGGAAACAACATTTCGGTCTCGAGTAAATATCGAGGGGGAAATATGTACACAGGCGAAAGATGAAATCGTGACACCGGCCGAGGTTCAAACCCACGACCTCCCGATCACGGGGCGGACGCCTTACCACTAAGCTAATCGTGCCGGTTTACCCTTGAGTGACAGACGGACAGACAAAAGAATATACAGACAGACCGTAATTAACACAAACACACACACTCAGCAGAGCAAAGCGGTATAACACACAAACTCAGCAGAGCAAGGCAGTATTACACACACAGACTCTGCAGAGCAACTAAGTCGGTGACACACAGACACAGTTATTTGGGGACGATGTTTGCTGTATAGCAGTGAAATGGGGACGTCCAAAAACCGATAGCTCTGCGCTGTGCTATGAATGGTTTCATCAGTTACATATGGCGCTAGGCGACATAAGAGTATTTCCAATCCAGTCAGTAGCTAGCATTCACGACCCTGACAACGGATGGTTTGAGTCTGATTTATGAGAATGAGAATGAGGGAGAGAGAGTTGTATTAAATTGAATTGAATTAAATTGAATTGAATTTATCTTTATCTTAACACTGTAACAGAACAAGAAATGCTAAAATGTTTTTTTTTCCATCCCGCCCTCGCCCATTGAGTTGAAATAGAAGTTAACCATATTATGTTTGAAAATGTTCCAGTGCTTTATGTACAATAATGTTTCAATACAATCATAGTGTATTAACATTTTACCAGTATCAGCTGCAAAATAGAAGTAGTGCTTTACAAGTTTCGAAAGAGAAACAGCATGTAATGATACGTAAATGGTGTACAGCAGTGAATTGGGGACTGTTTCCCAAACAGCAGTCAGATGGGGTCTGGTTGTTGTACAGCAGTCATTTGGAGGCACAAGCTAAAACTGCTTCAGAGATGTGTGTTTTTCATTGGCTTTGATCTCCGCTGAGAGGGAGAGAGTCAGAAAGAGCGACATAGACAGATAGACAGAGACAGAGAGACAGACCGAGACAACAAAGGAGAGGTTAAGGACACCCCCTTACCCTTGAATGACAGACGGACAGACAAAAGAATATACAGACAGACAGACCGTAATTAACACAAACACACTCAGCAGAGCAAAGCGGTATAACACAAACTCTGCAGCAAGGCAGTATTACACACACACACACACACTCTGCAGAGCAACTAAGTCGGTGACACACAGACACAGGTATTTGGGGACGATGTATGCTGTACAGCAGTGAAATGTGCTTGTTTGTTTGTTTGTTTGCTTCACGCCCAGCCGACCACGAAGGGCCATATCAGGGCGGTGCTGCTTTGACATATAACGTGCGCCACACACAAGACAGAAGTCGCAGCACAGGCTTCATGTCTTACCCAGTCACATTATTCTGACACCGGACCAACCAGTCCTAGCACTAACCCCATAATGCCAGACGCCAGGCGGAGCAGCCACTAGATTGCCAATTTTAAAGTCTTAGGTATGACCCGGCCGGGTTTCGAACCCACGACCTCCCGATCACGGGGCGGACGCCTTACCACTAGGCCACCGTGCCGGTATGGTTTGAGTCCTATTTATGAGAACGAGAATGAGGGAGAGATGATTGTATTGAATTGAATTGAATTAAATTGAATTGAATTGATCTTTATCTTAACACTGTAACAGAATAGGAAATGCTAAACTACTTTTTTTTTTCATCCCGCCCTCGCTCATTGAGGTGAAATAGAAGTTAACCACATTATGTTTGAAAATGTTTCCAGTGCATTATGTACAATAATGTTTTAATACAATCATAGAGTATTAACGTTTTACCAGTATCAGCTGCAAAATATAGTAGTAGTGCTTTACGAGTTTTGCAAGAGAAGCAGCATGTAATGATACGTAAATGTGATACAACAGCGATCAAAGTTCAAGTCTGAAGGTAGGCTCTGAGAAGTGTAACCAGTGCATGCAAATCCTTGGCGATATGATTTATCTCAATAAGGTACAGTGTTCGTCGCACATCCGCAGGCTCCTCAATAAATGCCAGTCGTTCTGATTCATCATAACTCATGTCTGCTTTGTCCCTGAATAACGTCCAGTACAATGTTTCAGCTTTGGTACAATCGTAGGTGAACATGAAGTCATCTGATTTTGCAAGCAGCTGTTTGGATGAAGCATTGTACACCATTCTAATCACTTTCTTTCGTGTTCTGGGGTTCGTAGTAATTTCTAAAGCAAGTGCTTTTACTTCCCCTAGACTGTACTCCCTTTCCAAAGCATCCTTTTCAGCTTTAGTCAACTGCTTTTCCACTGGTTCCTCTGTATCACTCTCTGACGTAAAATATCTGTCCTTGTCACTGTCAGTGGCCACGCATGTGGAGTCAACGGATTGCTGCAAGGCAGGTTCCGTCAGCTTGGATGGAATGTGGCTCCGTGATTCACGTGCTTCAATGTTCACAACACAGCTTGCCTCGCTGTCAATGCGTTCGTCGGCGTGTAGTCTCATTTTCTGTTTGTGCCTAACGTCGGGAACTTTGTCGTACGTGTTTGTGTGAATTATGCCTGATGTTGTGCTGGCATGATTTCGCAGATGATCGATCAGCTGTATCAACAGAAGAAACGCATACCTCTTTGCTGTTAAATTGTTGGGATCATTGTCTGTCACGTCTGAGCTGCGAAGGGGTTTTGTTTACGTTGCGTTGACTAGCTCGGCAAATGGCGGCCTGTTGGTTCTCTGTGCTGAGCAGTTGAAGTGTGACTATTCTGGCTCGCGGATTCTTGCGCTCACGCCCCAGATAGTTTTACCAAGATTCTTTATTGTAAAGTGAAGTGAAGACGGTAAAAAACTGAAACATATATAAACAAAAGAAACCATAAGAAAAAGTACAAACTAATATGAAAAGAATCAAAACACAAAATCGCAACCTCTAAACCACCGCAGTCGCGACCGAAAAACCAACGCTTGGTGGCAAATGGCGTACACAAAAAATCGAATTATCCAATTACACAAATGGAGCACTGGGGCCTTCGTTCCGAGTCGTTTTCTTTTACCATAACTTAAAACCAACAAAATACTACATCGACCGAAGTCGGCACGCTTCTTACTTCTACTATAATTCCTACAACAACACTAACAACACTCTCAAATGAACAAAATCACAAACTCAAAAAACTAAACCAGATCTACAACAAGGAAAAAATGGCGGAATAGCTCGACAACCACGTGGAAGACTGCAAATCTTACTCTACCAAAAAATGTGTGTCAAGAGCGATCACACAAATGATTACAACCTCAAAAACAATGTAAATCATAATAGAGTCGGATCCTTTATTAAAAGAAATGAAAATTACTCACACTTCGTGGGCCACCAGACCTCTTAAAAGAGAGGGAGAGAGAAACCGTCCAAGGACAGATTCAGGGGAAACTACCAAATAAAACTTTACAAAGCACAATGATCTCCCTTATACTTCTGCACATATTCTTTCAACTGGAATGAACGAAACGAAATTAAAAGAAAATTAAAAATACTGTCGGAGACAGAACACCCCCCGCCTGATATCTACTCGATATCACTAATAAGACAGGAAAGGAAATCAGTAGTAAAATAAAGGAAGAAGTCCTGCACTCAAAAGTAGGTAGGCAAGCAAACAAAAAATGTGTAGCAACGGTAACTGTCTGTTCTCAGTCTGTGGTTCACAACCGAGTCAGTCATCGGTGTAGGCTTACTAGAGAGGAATCAGTTCTGTGATAGGCCTGACGTAGAGTTTGGCCTGATTGTCTTTGATCACTCGGATCTCAACCGACCGAACAAGATTGTCGCGGTCAGTTGGGAAGGTGCGGACCACCAAACCGACCGGCCAACTGTTGCGAGGCACCGAAGGGTCCCTGAGAAGAACCAGACTATTCTCCTTGAGGTTCTCTTCAGTCTGCATCCACCGCCTCCTCTGCTGTAGCTCCTGCAGGTACTCCTCTTTCCACTTCTTCCAAAAGGCGTTGGACAGTACCTGAACATGCTTCCAGTGTTGTTTGTAACAGTCTTTCAAGTTGCTGTAGTCAGGTAAAGGTTGACTTTCGCCACTCTTTTGCGTCAGCAGCATTGACGGGTTCAGAATGAGGGGGGAATCAGGTTCATGGAGCACCTGAACGTAGGCCACCGAAGAGATAGCCTTCTCTGAAGCATCGCAGAAGACGTGGTATTTAGCATCGGGTGACTGGGTAAGGGATGTTGAAAGAAACATGCGAGGTGTTTCGAGCCCTTTGATGTCTTGGAGGGACTGCTTCCACAGCTCCCAACGGTGGCGGAAGTTGTCCGGGATGGGTTTGTCCCAGGCCTTGCCATCTGGAGACACCTCTCGCAGGAAAATCTTGCCACTGATGGTTGCTGGAGCGAGGAAACCAAGAGGGTCATAAATCCCGTTGACGGTGGATAAGACCCCTCTTCGAGAAAAATCTCCATTGGAAACCTGGGGGGAAATGTCAAATGTATCTCTTTCCAAGTTCCAGCTCAAACCCAAACATCCATGAGTTGGTAAGGGGTCAGTAGGCTGGAGGTTTTGCAGCTCCGTGGACAGTTCTTCTCTGGGAAAGGCTGCCAAAACACTCCTGCTATTTGAAACAACCTTGTGGAGATTGATCCCGCCGTTTTTTTGAAGTTCTCTTTGCGTGCGCTGCATGAGGTGGACAGCTTGGTCGACTTCAGGAACGGAGGTGATCCCGTCGTCAACATAGAAGTCCCGCTCGACGAACTTCTTCACATCTGGTGCACTGTGGGCAATGCTCTTCCGGAGGCCGTAGGTAGCAACCGCTGGAGATGGACTGTTGCCAAAGACATGGACACACATCCTGTATTCCACGAGGGGTGCGTCAAAGTTGTTGCCTCGGTACCAAAAGAAGCGTAGGAGATCTCTGTGTTCTTGGTCAACGAAAAACTGGTAGAACATCTGTTCTATGTCCCCAGCTATTGCCACTGCATCTCTGCGGAACCTCAGCAGAATGCCAAGGAGGCTGTTTGTCAAGTCTGGCCCAGACAGCAGCAGCGAGTTCAGAGAGACGCCTTCGAAGGTCGCTGACGAGTCGAATACACCGCGGATTTTGTCAGGTTTTTTGGGGTGGTACACTCCGAAAAGTGGAAGGTACCAGCAGTGTCCAGCTTTACCCTGGGGGACCTCTTCAGCGGAGCCACTCTTCAGGATCTTCTCCATAAACTGGAAGAAGTGTTCTCTTTTTACGGGGTTCTTCTTCAGTGATGCCTCCAAGGCCTTGGCACGACTGACAGCTTGGGACCGATTGCAGGTGGGGATTGGTTTTTCCGATCTCAGGGGAAGAGGAGCCGACCAACGCCCTTCTTCATTTTGCTTGAATTTCTCATCCATGAGAGCCAAAAATGCTTTGTCCTCCACGGACAGCCCAACCTTGTCATCTTCTGGCGTTCGCTGGAAAACTTCAGCTCCGACATCTTTGGCGACGTCAACCTTCAAGTTGAACGGGCAAGGTTCAAAAATGGTCCTTCTTCCATCAATGACGTTCGTCTTGGCAACTCTGATGGTCGATGGTCTGTGGACTTTGTTGAGGCACACATCCCCGATGATTACCCAGCCAAGAGGCAGTCGCTGTGCAAATGGCGATTTCGGTGGGCCAACAATTTGCTCCAGCACGTGGTGGGCTTCAGGGAGGTCCCGTCCAATCAGCAGTGCGATGGGGATTTCTTTGTCGAGAGGAGGGATTCTTTTCCTTATGCGATTGAGATGGCCATGATGTTGGGCCACTTCAGAAGAAGGGATTTCTGATCGATCGTTTGGAATGGTGTCGCATTCAAGTACGTGGGGCAAGGTCAAGGACCTTCCGTCAGTGGACTGGACAGTGATGTTCCGGAGCTGACGACCACTCATCGCTTGTGTTCCGCCGCAGGACGTTAGCTGATATTCAATTTCACTGGGGGACGAGCCTAGCTGATCCATCAGCTCCGGCGTTGCCAGGGAGGCGTTGCTTTGGTCATCCAAGATCGCGTAAACCTGGATCCCCTTGGTCTCATCAGGGGGAAAAACTTTGACCTTCACCACCTTGCCGCAGGATCTGCTCAGGTGACCCCCTTTGCACAAGGTGGTGCACTTTGCGGACACCTCCCCGCCATGCTCTCTGATGGGATTCAAGGATGCTGATGGTCTGTCCTGATGCATGGTGGTGTGGTGCCTTCCAGAGCAGACACTGCACTTGACCGACATATTGCAGTCCTTTGCCCTGTGGCTGGTGGAAGAAAGGCATCTGTAGCACACTCCTTTCTCCTTCAGGGTTGCCTTCTTCTCACTGAGTGATTTTGCTGCGAAGCCTTTACACTCCAGCAAAGAGTGCCTTGCGGTTGTGTGGATTGGGCAAAACTCGGGGTTTGCTTCAAGGTTGGTCTTTCTGGAGAGCACTGGCTTGGCCTTTTTGTCATTCTCCAAATTGAAGGCCGGGTCGTTCTGAATTGTGGCGCAAGTTTTAACGAAGTCCACAAAAAACTCAAAGGGGGGGAATGGGACGCGGTGATCGCTTTTGTATGTCGCTGCACGCATGACCCACTTCTGTCTGAGGTGGTGAGGAAGC
>NC_090253.1:16590616-16595616 GCF_037325665.1 Littorina saxatilis | reverse complement strand
GCTTGCCTGGGAATGTTGCTCCAGGCCTGCCGGACGGCCCGATCAAGATCAGCGACAGTTGTGGGCCTTGGGACCACCCTGTTGAGCTGTGTCTGGAGCAAGTCCCAAAATTGCTCAATAGGATTCATGTCAGGAGATAACGCTGGCCAAGGCATCACCTGGATGCCTGAGCAGTGCAGGAGATCCTGAGTGGCCCTGGCGGTGTGGGGGCGCGCGTTGTCGTGCTGGAAAACCCAGTTTCCATGGGCTTGAAAAAAGGCGACCTTGACCCTGAACTATGGAAGATAACTGTTTCAAACTTAAAAATTATGTGGGGCACATGTTATGCTTTCATCATGAGACACATTTGGTCACATATGATCAAGGTCAAGGTCACTTTGACCCTTATGAAATGTGACCAAAATAAGGTAGTGAACCACTAAAAGTGACCATATCTCATGGTAGAAAGAGCCAATAAGCACCATTGTACTTCCTATGTCTTGAATGAACAGCTTTGTGTTGCATGACCTTGGATGACCTTCACCTTGGGTCAAGGTCACATTGTATTTTGGTAGGAAAAATGTCTAAAGCAGTTCTTAGTGTATGATGTCATTACTAGGTTTAGTTATTTGACCTTGACCCTGAAGGTCAAGGTCATGTAAAGGTCAAGGTCAAGCATGTGAGTCGTATGGGCTTTGCCCTTCTTGTTTTTGTTTTGTTTTAATAAACTGAGAGAGTAAGAAAAAGACAAAAAGAGAGACAGAGCTAGAAATACAGAGAGACAGACAGAGAGACGGACCGACCGACAGAATTAGTGCGAGATAGAGATAGAGAGACACACAAACAGGGACAGACAGACAGAGACCGACATTTTGAGAAGAATGAAGAGAAAACCAGCAGTATTATATGCATAGTCTTAAGCTGTGTTTCCATATCGCGACGCGATGGCAGCACGATAGTTGCGGCGAGGTGGCGGCAGCGTCAAAACCGATCGCAACAGTAATATCAAAGAACGCATGTTTCCATATGTGCGACGCGACGGATGCTTCATCTGGGGATTTAATCAAGTTTGAGTGAATCTTTCTTGAAGGCTTTTCTTTGTATTCATAAATTATGAGTAATCTAAGCTTAATTAGTTTGGACAACATTTTGGATGAAATTATTGCTGCTGCAGGAACATTGAATTGGCAAGTCTGTAACAGTAATCGTCTCTCTGACCCCCCCCCCCCCCCTTGCTTGCTGAAAAATAAAATTAACTCTCTTCCCGTCCTCTGTCACATCCTCTGATTCTTTTGCTGTATCTTTTCCTCTTTTTTTGGGTAAAAATTGTATCTTGTCTGTCTTACATTTATAACAAGGGGATAAGCGATTCTCTGACCTTGACATAACGTGAAATAATAATTCCTATCTAGATGTACATATTTATAACCACATTTAATATAAGCTTAGCTTATTGTGTGGTTACAAATGTTTATATCGCATATATATGCAAGTTATCCAAAGAATGACATTGTTTTGAGACCTATAGCACCGTTAGTTTGTCAGAACAGGAGGTGGTCCATATCAGGCAGTTGTCCATGTTAGGCTATTTTCCCTTACGACCAGGGTGTGCTTATTGCGTGTCTTATGAGAAACAGACCGCGTGCAGAAACACACACACACTATGATGTGTTGTCGTATTATTTTTGCTTTGGTCAATCGTAGGACCCTATTCTGAGGTCTCAATATTTTCCCACGGTCTTCCCAACGCATGCGATGTCACTTTCCATTGAGCGTTTTTGCCACCATTTGGCAAGGAGTTATCAGCTGAGATAAAACGACTGTAAGTAGAACGCGAAAATCACACCTGGACTCGATCCGACCGCACTTGATAGTCTCTGCCGCGGATCATAAAATCGTATAATCTGCTGATTTTCGCATCCCGAATCTACTCAGCTTCGTCCCAATAGGCCCACTTAAAACATCACACGCGGAATTTAAATTAGCTAAGATGGACAACTGGACACCACATGTGAGAACCACGCACCAAGACATTGTCAGCATTGAGAGAATGTTTTCACGGAATTGTTTCACGATTCTGTGACACTGTTATATTGCGGGGTTATGATATTTTCTTCGTTTCTGATTTGAATTCATGTAAATGAAATCAAGTTAAAATTAAACACTATTGTTTTTTTAGAAACCAATGCGGACCCTGAAAGAAATAACGTTTCACTCAGATAAATTTTATCCAGCCTGTCACGTTTTTCATTTATACATTTTGACAGAAAAAAGAAAATAACAAAAGAAAAATTAACACATCTGTGTGGGATTAAAATCAAACGTCGATTTGTGTTACTAAAGTTACTGACCACCATGTGCATGCGAACATTTGCTGCCCCCCCCCCCCCCCTCCACATCGTAATCGTATCGGCTCTGTCTCATTTTGCCCACCACCCCTCCACCTCTCCCCAGGACCCCCCCCCCCCCCCACCTTCCTTTTCAGTAAATAGCCCTTCAGTCGGAGCGGCAGTTGTCGCCACGCATCAGACTTTTTTTGAATAATTATGTGCGGTTTTTAGTATCTCCTTTACAAAGCTGATCTGATAATTAACTATCTTTTTTTTTTGCAAGCAAACGACAAATTCGCCTCAAAAAATGTTATTGACAGTGCATATAGAAAAGGTAGCAAAAAAACTTGCGGGGACAAAGTGGGCGAGGGAGAGCCTGGGTGGTCAAACGGGGGCCGTGCCATGCCATATGTCACCTGCTGGTTAAACGAAAGGTTTAAAGGAACAGATATCGCACACAATATTTTGATCTTTTGATCAGTCAACCATCAATTTTGTACATCAACCCCAACAGTGTTGTTGTCCAAAAATAAAAGAATTGCATTCTGTCCTCAAACTGAACGGTAGTTCAAAGTTAAAGGGATATTGACCAAAGTGCTTTTGAGGAACAATAAAACACTCTCCCCAAAATAAACACGCAAAAAAACACCCCACACAAATAAATAAATAAAGAAAGAAGCAAAACAGATTTACAAGGAAATTAATTATGTTCATGGTATGCTAGCGCTGTTTTTATTTTATTGTATAATAAGCATGCTGATACCGGGATGCAGTATACGTTAAATGTAAATGATATAATGCTGACTATCTAAATGTGAATCAAAAAACAAGAAAGGTAGTTTTTTTTATTTTTTTTTTAATTTAAATGTGAACCAGAAAAGATGCATTTCTTTTAAATTGATGGCGCCGTCAAAAACAAAAACTAAATTATTGGTTACAAAATCAAATGAATCTTAGTAGTCGATAGTTTAGTACTATTTGTCACTTTATTAGAGGTGGTTTGACTGAGTTGCCGACTTCTCCGCTTTAATTCCTTTTCAGTTTTATCTGTACACTCTTTGTTTTCATGCGATACGTGTAACACTTTTCCCGACCTCGCACATGATGGACAGCATTCATTGGAGCGATATGTTTTCACCGGGTTTTCGCAAAATTGTATTTCATGCCACGCTATTATCGATTACCTCAAATTAAAAAAGAAACAAAGAAAAACTCCGGACAAGCGCACAAGGTAGAACCAGCGGTCAGTGCATGGGACTGCAAAAGTGCACGTGTGCGTATGCGTGTGAATACATTTTTTTAAAACTAGTTAGTGTCAATATCGATCGAATGTCATTTCGATCACGTTTCAGTTTAGCGGACAAGCGTAATCGGATTCAACATACGCATACACACTCACATAGTCGGAAGAGTCGTCGAACAGGGAAAAAAATGACAAAGTAAAATATTGTAAATTGAAAAATGTTTGTGTAATTTTGCGATGAGACAGAGACAATCTGGGAAGGAAGTTTATACCCAAGTAATACTATCGAACGGGTTAGTCCGTAAGCTGCGGACAAATATTCTTACTCAAAGAGAAAAATGAAACAGGATTTTTTTCAGTAAATGTAAGCTTACAGGGCTGCCGATGGGGAAAGACTGAACCACCTAAACAAATAGCAGTTCACATCGGTTGATGATTCTTCAGTCCCACAGAACTTCGGTCCATTAGGAAGTAGCCCTGTTGATTTGCTAGATTAACATCACATCGCTACCCGAACCGATTTTTATTGAAAATAAACACTTTTTTAAGCTCAGATATAATTTATCTGTAAGTTACATCACGTCTACAGTCGTTGACACAATCTAAAAACTCTATCAAATTACTCCGCCAAAGTTCCGACAAACTTACTACACATATATGCGTCGTCTGCATGTGTTGCGCGCGCAGTCCGGGGCGTGGCTTATTAAAAAAAAAATAATAAAAAAAACCCGTATTAGTCTTTTTTTTTTTAAGAGTTAAATTCAGATAGCACTTCATTTGGACAGCCTTGAGAAAACGGCCGTACAATACGTGTATATCTTCTTTTATCGAGAAGGAGATTAACAGCGGTGGGGTTTCAGTCATGCTTTCTAACGCCAGCTTCAATTTCAGATAATGTTAGGAGATTTCAAAATGCAAGGGGGTGGGGGTATAGAGTGGGGGGGGGGGGGGGGGGGGGGGGGGGGGGAGGGGGATTTTCTCTGAATCGTTTATAAGGAAGGAATGTGTTTTTTAGACCCCAATCGTCAATGTTGAAGGTCCGGTATTAAAACTTGCCCAGTGTCTGACAAAATTAGACTCAGTTTAAAATTACCCTTGACAATTTGTGCGTGAGACAGACTGATTGCCGAACGGAAAATGGAATCACTCATGTGGCGCAGTGAAGTGTAGCCAAGTACCTGCTATGTCCTTCAGCAGAAGTGGCGGAGTGCCTGTCATCTGTTTCTCATTTAGTGGCCTCACAGTGGCCGAAGATTGGATTTGATGTGACTTTTAGTACACACTTGTGAGCGTGATCTGGTAATTTCCCTTCGCTTGCGTCTGACTTTCCCGTCTTAAGCTAACATACGAGAACAAACATAATATGCAAAATTGCAAGGATCGACCTCCTTGCATGAAAAGTCAACAACACTTTGTTATTTTCTCATTGTATAGAAACCTAAAATGTG
>NC_090253.1:16566514-16586514 GCF_037325665.1 Littorina saxatilis | reverse complement strand
GCGTTCAGTGACAGTTTTATTCTGTGGGTTCGACAGATTGACTAAATGTTGTAATTTCGCCTTACGCGACTTGTTTTGTTTTCATTTAGAACAAAAGGATCAACAACAAAAAGCAACAAAAACAAACAAAGCATGTTCAAGAAAATGAACGAGGGGAAGATCTAAAGACACGTATGTCAAACAGGACGAACACATTTAGAAGAATATGAATTAAGGCGTTCCCCTCCCAAACCACCCCCCCCCCACACACACACACACACACCGCCACCATCCCGAACCCGATTCGGCCCCGATATACTCAAAGAGTGCGAGAGATGTGTGGGTGAGCAAACAGGAAGAGATGGGGGGGGGGGGGGGAGGGAGGGGGGACTTGAAATGAGCTACAGCAAGCCGTCATCCTTGATTGATGACCTAGTTATATAACCACAAAAGAGTAACACCCACATCATTTGACGTCCAACCCTTTAAAGCTTGTTCGGTACTGTACCGCTCTGTCTCTGTCTTTCTCTTCCAATCTGCGCGTTCGTCTGTCTGTCCGTTTTTGTTTCTGTCTGTCTGTCTGCCTGTCTGTCTGTCTCTCTCTTTGTCTCTCTCTATGTCTCTCTCTCTCTCTCTCCCTTTCTCTCTCTCTCTCTCTCTCCCTTTCTCTCTCTCTATGTCTCTCTCTCTCTCTCCCTTTCTTGCCTGTGTGATAGGGTGGAGTGGAAGGGGGTGAAATAGGCCAGGAAGCATAAACGAGACGCCAAGACAGAGGTTGCGATAACGTGACTTTTACTTAACGTATACCAGAAGCAAACACCAGAAAGTAGTGTAGATTCTCCTCAGTGAGCACACTTGGAACCTAAACTGCTGCTGACGCTAGTCGCGAAACACAAGAGCACGAATTCACAAGTCGCGATAAATTTGGGCAGAGGTTCGACACTTTCACGACAACAACATATATGAGCAGCACACAGCTCACTCGATGATCGGTCTCACTAAACGCGTCTCTCCTCTAGAAGAAGAAATTTAAGGGGCTTATTGTCCGTCAGGTCTTAAATGCCTATAATTATTGGACATGAATTGGTTTATACGATAAAAGAAACAAAAAACATAAAAAAGAAGGTGGTCAAAAGAGGGAGGATGACGGGAGTGGGGGTGATAAGATATTTAAGGGGATCTGTTAAGATTGGATAAGGACGAGTACTTTGTATCACTTGAATATAGGTGGGATCCACATACGTATTCTGGGGGGATGGGACGATAAAAAATGAGTGTTTATTTCATCCAATTGATGTCTAAATGCTCAGTCTTTTAAAGGCTGGCCACTTACGATAGCCAATAGGGAGGCTACCTAGGTGTCAGACAACGGGGGGGGGGGGGGGGGGGGCGTTCTACTTAAGATTGCCTGAAAGGGATCGTTAAAAAGGCAGAAATCGTTACAGAGGTGTCACACACCGGAAATATTACAAGTAGTTACACTAGCTAAAGGGGTGAAGAGGGCCCTGTCTGCCGTGCACACCGGATAAGGCTCATTAGATTACAACCGGTTACAAAGAAGGGGGGGGGAGGGGTAAGAGACTAAAACCTTCAAGCCACCTGGCATCTTCTATGATGTACCCTGTCAAAAGAAATGACACCCACTTGACAAAACGCCGTCCAACGATACCCAGACAGGCTGTCGGCACATTACATAACGACCACCTAAATCTGAGATAAGAGATTAGAAATGAATCCGGTCAGGAGTCTACCCTACGATAGTAAACACACAATAATCCTGGCGGGAGACACAACTTGGGTCAGGGGAAGATAATAGACAGGGGAGGCAACTGGGTCGGGCAGGAGATAATTACACAAAAAGACTGGATACGCCACTTGACTACACCTGCAAGGCATCAGAGATGTTTCGCACAGCTGCACTATACAAATATATCTTACAGTGCCTGCAAGGCATCAGAGATGTTTCGCACAGCTGCACTATACAAATATATCTTACAGTGCCTGCAAGGCATCAGAGATGTTTCGCACAGCTGCACTATACAAATATATCTTACAGTGCCTGCAAGGCATCAGAGATGTTTCGCACAGCTGCACTATACAAATATATCTTACAGTGCCTGCAAGGCATCAGAGATGTTTCGCACAGCTGCACTGTACAAATATATCTTACAGTGCCTGCAAGGCATCAGAGATGTTTCGCACAGCTGCACTATACAAATATATCTTACAGTGCCTGCAAGGCATCAGAGATGTTTCGCACAGCTGCACTATACAAATATATCTTACAGTGCCTGCAAGGCATCAGAGACGTTTCGCACAGCTGCACTATACAAATATATCTTACAGTGCCTGCAAGGCATCAGAGATGTTTCGCACAGCTGCACTATACAAATATATCTTACAGTGCCTGCAAGGCATCAGAGATGTTTCGCACAGCTGCACTATACAAATATATCTTACAGTGCCTGCAAGGCATCAGAGATGTTTCGCACAGCTGCACTATACAAATATATCTTACAGTGCCTGCAAGGCATCAGAGATGCTTCGCACAGCTGCACTGTACAAATATATCTTACAGTGCCTGCAAGGCATCAGAGATGTTTCGCGCAGCTGCACTATACAAATATATCTTACAGTGCCTGCAGCCTTGATATGTTTCGCACAGCTGCACTGTACCGTTATCACACTATGATATTCATCTCACCGGGACAGCATATTGCGCAAAACGCGCTCATCGGCACTTTCAGAGTACCCCATAAATATACCCATGCGTGAACTAAGAAGGAAAATACAAATTGCTTGCCACAATGTGTATTTTTTCTGCTTGAAAAACAGTTCGCTGATGTGGATCTGAAATGCGTATTTATTCGTTACATTTCCTGGGTTACAGTTTCTTTGAGGCAAAAGTCGTCGCGGGGAAACCCTAATTAGAAGTAAATTATATGAAATGTGTGTGTGTGTGTGTGTGTGTGTGTGTGTGTGTGTGTGTGTGTGTGTGAGTGTGTGCGTGCTTACGTGCGTGCGTGCGTGCGTGCGTGCGTACGTGTGTGTGTGTGTGTGTGTATGTGCGTGTGTGTGTGTGTGTGTGTGTGTGTGTGTGTTTTCAACCGTTCGTTATTCGACCTCACCTTACCTTACCTTACCTTATCTTATGTTACCTTACCTTTTCTTACCTTACATTTCTTCCCTTACCTTTTCTTAGGTTAACTTAGCTTAACTTACCTTACCTTACATTACCTCACTTTATCTTACCTTATCTTATCTTACCTTACTCTACCTTACCTTATCTTACCTTTCCTTACGTTACCTTATCTTACCTTACCTTACGTTACCTTACCTTATCTTACCTTACGTTACCTTACCTTATCTTACCTTACGTTACCTTACCTTATCTTACCTTACGTTACCTTACCTTATCTTACCTTACGTTACCTTACCTTATCTTACCTTACGTTACCTTACCTTATCTTACCTACGTTACCTTACCTTATCTTACCTTACGTTACCTCACCTTATCTTACCTTACGTTACCTTATCTTATCTTACCTTACGTTACCTTATCTTCCCTTATCTTATCTTACCTTACCTTCTCTTACCTTACCTTATCTTACCGTACCTTACCTTACCGCACCTTACCGTACCTGATCTTATCTAACTGCAGATGCACGTGGTGAACTACGCAGCGAGGTATGACACTCTGACAGAAGCAGTGGACCAGGACGACGGACTTGCTGTGCTCGGCGTACTGTTTCAGGTCAGTCCCTGTACCATTTTAGGTATACACATTCTGGGTTTGGTTAGTTCATTTACTACAAACAAAATCTATGAACACCACCCAAAATCTTCTTCAAACATTTTTGAATACGATTAGGTCACGAGAATGATAGTGACGATGGTATTGTTTTTCTTTATTTACTTTGTAAGATTGGTTGTTTGTTACTGTTTAATGTAGCTTTTGGTTTAAAGATACGTCACGTGCCTTCCCGTGTTGACGATCACAGATCTGTCCAGGGAACAGGAGCATCCCGCAAACTAGTCACATTCCAAAAATAAACAGCCAGGCTGCTTCTTGCGCAAATTGGGAACTGTTTGCTTGATAATTTGGTGACCGACAGCAGTGTCATCTAAAAATTAAGATAAACAAAAATGAATTAAAAAACCATGATATAAAACATCAAAAAAGTATTTAAACTGTGATCAGAAAGCAACAAAGCGCCAGAATGTATGCATGTCAGTGTCCTAATTGGAGGACGCTGTTATTTGATTTGAAGGCTTGGACAGATCTGAGAATTTGTTTGTTTGTTTGTTTGTTTGCTTAACGCCCAGCCGACCACGAAGGGCCATATCAGGGCGGTGCTGCTTTGACATATAACGTGCGCCACACACAAGACAGAAGTCGCAGCACAGGCTTCATGTCTCACCCAGTCACATTATTCTGACACCGGACCAACCAGTCCACTAACCCCATAATGCCAGACGCCAGGCGGAGCAGCCACTAGATTGCCAATTTTAAAGTCTTAGGTATGACCCGGCCGGGGTTCGAACCCACGACCTCCCGATCACGGGGCGGACGCCTTACCACTAGCCCAACCGTGCCGGTAGATCTGAGAATACATCGAGTACATTATTGTACACATGAGAAGAAATGCATTTTGTTTCTCCAACAAATAACATGTTACAAAGGAAAACGTATGATTATTCTTCTAATGACGTACATCAAGATACAATTTTATACTTGTTTAGAAGACTGTGGTGAGTGTGTCTGGGTTTTGAAGTTCGTGTTTTCATTACTAGCAATCACAGGCAAACATTACCCAATATTGACGGACTGTGTGATGATATCTTCTGCTATGGGCTGTTGAGACAGTGATATCAAAATCGAGACCAGAGGTCGAGATTTTGATATCAGTGTCGAAACAGACCAATAGCAGAAGATATCATCACACAGTCCGTCAATGTTAAATATATTGCAATTTCTCTGGACATTTTGTATTCACTGTAAAGAAATTACAAAAGTATTTGTCTCAGTTTTGGCTGTTCCATATCCCTCCCTCTGATTATTATTCATTTTTGTTCATTATTTTCTTGTACTTTCCAGTATTTCCAAATGTCTTTTCTTTCAAAATGTAATTAGTCACTTGCTCAACTAAATTCTGGGATAATTACATTTTTATATATATTTTTTTGTTTTTAAATTTAGGTGTCTTTGTTTTTGAAGTGGGGAAGCAACGGAAATGTCGTCGATATCACTTTTGCAATGAGCTCAGTTTTGCCCAATTGACCAATAGAAATCTACGTAACATATGAAATAGCAATATAAAATACTAAAGCATAGACTAAACATATAACAGCGACAAATACAAAACCACCTGGGGATACATTTTACAAAAACGACTAGAACTAACAAACAACCACTAAAATAAAATTAAAATAAAATCTCTATTCTCCCCTAGAGTATTACCTGAGGTGCAAAGTGCTTCTACTCTAAACCAAAAAGAACACCAAACACAGGAGGAAAACAGGGCTCTCTAAATTAAACATAAATAAACATCACCATGTCCTCAGTGAAAAAAGTGGCTATATTGCTTCCACTCAGACACGAACTGCATATAACGCCCATTAATTATGTGTTGATATTTTTCTGCTTCACCCCAATTTTTCGCATAATTTATAAAGGCTGAGACAGGAATGCATATTTAACTTGAAAGCTTATAATACCATTATTTCAGATATCAGACCGGGACAACCCAGCGTTCGAACCCCTGGCGGAGTCTCTGCAGTACATTCACAAAGCTGGTATGGTTGTGTGTGTGTCTGATGTACCCTGTGAAATTGCATTCCATATGTTTTGTCCAGTGGGTTTGAAAGGGAAAAACACGCACCCCAGTACATACACAAAGCTGGTATGGTTGTGTGTGTGTCTGATGTACTGTGAAATTGCATACCAGGTGTTTTGTCCAGTGGGTTTGAAAGTGATACAACGCACCCCAGTACATACACAAATCTGGTATGGTTGTGTGTGTGTGTGTGATGTACTGTGAAATTGCATTCCATATGTTTTGTCCAGTGGGTTTGAAAGGGAAAAACACGCACCCCAGTACATACACAAAGCTGGTATGGTTGTGTGTGTGTGTGTCGGATGTACTGTGAAATTGCGTACCAGATGTTTTGTCAAGTGGGCTAGAAAGTGATACAACGCACCCCAGTACATACACAAAGCTGGTATGGTTGTGTGTGTGTGTGATGTACTGTGAAATTGCATACCAGATGTTTTGTCCAGTGGGTTTGAAAGTGATACAACGCACCCCAGTACATACACAAAGCTGGTATGGTTGTGTGTGTGTGTGATGTACTGTGACATTGCATACCAGATGTTATGTCCAGTGGGTTTGAAAGTGAAAAAACGTACCCCAGTACATACACAAAGCTTGTATGGTTGTGTGTGTGTCTGATATACTGTGAAATTGCATACCAGATGTTTTGTCTAGTGGGCTAGAAAGTGATACAACGCACCCAGTAAATAAAGATAATCATCAGCAAACCAAATCAGTTAAGCAACCAATTCAATAACTTCACTAGCAGTCAATATAGTGCAATGAACATGATTGCATTTCTATGGTTTGTGGTGTTTTCTTTTTTTACGTTTATTTCTTCGGGGGGGGGGGGGGGGGGTAATACAAAATGATACCATAATTTTGATACTTACCGATTACCGTAATCGACACCAGTTCCATCAACAAAATAGATTCAGCTATTAAAAAACACGTTTTTGTTGTGTTGTTTGGTTTCTTTTCGTTGCTGTTGTTCTTTCTGGTAGTGCTCAGTAACTTTTTTTGAAATGTGATTTTGGGGATACTTTTTACTAAAATGATCAAAGTCCTGTTATCTTTCAGTGTGTCAAACTGATTTGTGATGCATACAATACAAGCAAAAATGTGTGTACTCAGCAAACCAAAGGTGGCGGAGACATGGTTGTAAAATAATCGTCATGCAGCCATTTTGGATTCCTGACTCACAAAATAATAATAATGATAATACGAGAATTTATAAGGCGCACATATCTCACGACAAGGCGACTCAAGGCGCACAATATATAGCGCGAACCACAATTGACTGTGCTCTCCGCGCTTTACATATTAAAGGACCAGACCACCCTGTTTTAAAGGTTATTAGAACCACTAACCGATGACTGAAGGTTAGAGAAATGCACCTAAAGATTCCAAAAATGTAAAGAAATTCACCGATTCGTAGCTTTATCATTGTGATTTAATTAAAACCGTTCCGCCAAATTCGTCTGCTAAACGAGACTTCGAAATGGCCGCCAGTAGACGAGAACCGGATGTGACGTCATTTCGTGTACAGCTTAGGCTCAAGTGCCAAGTGGGCGTTTGCCTACATCGAGCATCAACAACACGCCGAAGGAATGCGCACGGCTGCTGATAGCTATGAAGTATAGAAAAAAGGTTCAGGCATCAGTTGTCACCTTTTTCCGATGGGCTTACAACTTCTGCAGCAAGACTGATTAACTGGAAACGGCCAACACGATGTGCTGTGTTTCGCGACACTTTCTTCCAATGTGAACGCAGTTAAGCCGGCAAGAAAACCTGGCACACACAAAACAGCTGTTGCCTGACGCAGTTCCAGTTCCGACAATTGTTGACCACTCACAGGAGGTCAGAAACCGGATACCAATGTCATCAGAACGATCTGCTTTCACTAAACGCAAACGAAAGGAAGTGAGTACATGTATACTGAATGTGTTCTGTAAGGGATAGGGGTTCAGTGTCACTGGGCGTTTTTGTCAGACTGACAGTATTTGTAGTGGAATGGCATCTGTTCCTAATTTTAAGCACATGTGTTAAGATTACAGATTAAAACATATATCTGTTACTACATGTCCGTCCCCATGCACCCACCTTAAAGTTCCCTCTCTCTCTCCCTCTTTTACACTCACCTGGGTAATCGATGAGTCTCAGGTTTAATCAGTGTCCGTCCATATACACATAGACATTCACACAAACACACACACGTTGTTATAGTTGTTATCTTTTAATTCAGTGTTGTATTAAATGGATAAAGAAATCGTTAATACAGCAAGCTTGCATGAATAATTTGCTGTTGTCCTTTTTTTCAGATCAGGTTCTGTAATACAGTAATTATAATTAATACAAGTACAAATTCATGTTTGCAGTCATACTCATAGTGTGTGAGTGTGTGTGTGTGTGTGTGTGTGTGTGTGTGTGCGTGCGTGTGTGTGTGTGTGTGTGTGTGTGTGTGTGAAAAGCACTTTGATACTTAAAACATCTGTGTTATTTGATTTTATTACAAAACTGCAGTCAGAATATTAAGCAGACCTATTCCAACAATACATTTTGATCAGCAGTAAATGTAATGTCAAATTATGAACAACAATCATGTGAGCAGATATATCTAACAGAAACAAATAGTCTAGCAAAATAATACAACCAAGTACATGTTCGGACATCATCATCCACATCAAAACATTGATTGTAGGAAGAGCACAACTCTGTGTTATTACCACTGCTTCAGTCAAACTGCCAGTTCAACTTTATCTCTGTGGGTTTTTTTTTCTCTCAGAGTAACATGGGAAAAAAACCTTTAAAAAACTTGCATGCTACAGAGCTGGATTGTTTCTAGTGATCATGCAGCATGATTTTTCCGCATAGAAAACTACTGAAACACCTAAACAGAAATAACAATGTCTACAGAAAAAATCCACTGTTTGATTGCTGTCTGTAGTAGCTCCTCTTGCTAACAGTGGCATTAAAATAATTAAAACTAAGCTATGCTCTCTTGGGGGGGGGGGGGGGAAGTGCTCTAAGTACTTTTTGTGTCTACATAGGCAAAACAAAACTATGCAATGTTTCAGATTTCCTGACCCACCCTATGTTTTTCCTCCTTATCCTGGACTATTTTGGACTTTTACAAAAACTTGTGTACTTCAAAAATGACAAATCTTAATTTTGCAGGCTTACAAGGAAATTGACTCTTCTCTTACAACCAGAATACACCATGATTTCATTCAAATAAAAAACTACATGCACCTGAGAAAAAAACACTTTAATTCAAGAAGTTAGACCTCCTAACCCCAGCTTTTCAATTCAATTCAATACGTTGTTGATGTTGATTATGGAGCTTAACGTCCTCCCAGGTAACTAGGGACCTATATTGGGACATGATTTTTTATACAATGTTAAAAGTGTAGGGTGTAATGGGGGGGAGGGGGACTGGAGGGTGACGGGGTGTAGTCGCTAATAAATTTAAAGGTGCGTTTATTATCTAATATGCCAGACATTTTGTTTTGGCTTGTGTACAGAATAACATCACATAAAATCGCACTCGCAAAACATACAAAACACATAAAATGTACACATCAGTACACACATAACCCAAACCACACATATCCATACCAGCACCATCACACACATATCCACATACATACTCTAGTTTGTACATTATAAAAATAAATACATTATGATTAATATCATTACTAGTCAACTTAAATTAAGGCTCAAAATAGGTCTTAAGATGGATGTTATTTAGTGTAATGAAGAGATTATAAAAACCAAAAAAAGCTATGAGAAAGAAAAGTATGAAAGAATTATGCCCATTCTCCAGTGAAAGTTCTGCTGATTGTGGTAACTTTTTTTTTCTGTCTAAAACAGGCATCAGGTTAACTGAACGAGCTGTTTGAGGGGGTGGTGATCCTAACACTGGCCTATGGCAACACTGGCCTATGGCAGCTACAACAAAGCTCTGCATACACAGCAAGACTACAATGCAACAGTGCCCAGACTTTGACTGCTACAGCTAGACCAGTTGACAAAGCTCAAGTTGTCACCAAGCAGGACGCCCCAACTGGCAACCAACTATATAGACTGAGGCTGCCTATCTCCAAATCTGACAAAGCAAGAATTGTTACGCAAGCTCCACATTTCTGTTTGCAGTTTAAGCCGACCTTAAGTATGCAATGGTTATGCACATCCCCCCCCCCACACACACACACCCCGCAGTTGAGAGTTGTAATGTACCTTTTATTTATCTTACATACATTTGAAGCCTGTGTAGCTCTGTGACAGAAAGAGGTCTCTGATGGCAGCGACCAGACAGCCAGGAAGAACTTTTCTGTTCTTTCGGAAAGTCAGTGAGTGTGCAACTTGTCAGTATGTTCTGAACACATCAAAACATTTTCTTTAATTTAAGCTACATAATATCATGTGGATGCACTGATTGGGTGTAAATAATAACAGCAATTGGTACAGTCAATTCACTAAATGTGCAACAAAACCCTAATCATCAGACATTTTACAACAGCAAACTTCAACAGTCCTTTTACTTTCCTGAATGTCATTACCCGCTATTACGAGCTAGTCGTGTGACAGAGAGTTTTCTTGCACACGAGACTGTAGATGTTTCACGACGGCTTTAGCCGGAGTGAAACAGCAGCATTCGAGTGTGCAAGAACACTCTCTGTCACACGACTAGCTCGTAATGGCGATTATGTCTCACAGCTTCAACAGAGGAGAGAACAAACACGTTTTGCGTACTCACGCTTGATAAACCTAAACACAGGAGCAGCCATTGTGGAGAGATCTACTTTTTGACGAAAGTGAACGAACAACTATGAATGACGTCTCGGTATATGTGAATGACGTCACAGTCATCGTCACAGTCTGTATCTTTTGAAGCATTCCATTCTTCATGACGTCTTTCTGTGTCTGCATCCGCAAAATGTTTGTTCTTTCCGGGGTCTTTGTCATCTATGTTCAGAACTCTGTCCTTCTAGTTTCAGACTAACAGGCCTCCTGAGCGAGCCACTTTCCAAGGGAAGCTAAACTCGCGTATGGAAACAGTACTGTAGTCTGGGATGCCGTTTTCAGTATTCTCAGCGTTGAAGAATTTGTAAAGAGAAGACACGACAACAGCAGGAGAAATAAAAGTCGTGTGTGCATTTTGGGGCTTTTGGAGGGACGATTTCGAGTTTGAATCCGTTCTTGCACATGCTCCAAAGCGTGCAACATACAATCTTGCACACGTTTGCTTTAGTAGTGGCAAAGAAGGAAAGCGTGTGACATTATTATTTATTAAAACATGCATCTAGAGCAACATACATATAAATCTTCTTTTATTAAAGTTCACCTGAAATTCAGGCTGCTTTCCCATGCAAAGTACAAATGCAAGTGTCCATAAACCAGGGTTTAATACATGTAGTATGTGAGTGAGTTCTGATGAAAAAGTGATTGTGTTGTAATATTGGTTATTACTGAGTGTTGATGTTACAATGATTACATTATAAAAACAACAACAACAGAACAATGTGAAGAGCAAACTTCTTCTGTGGGCATGCAAGTGAGTTAATCTTGTGTGTGTGTGTGAAACTATATTTGACTGAGTGTCACATTTAAATGACAACAGTTTTCTTGATAGCCTTTAAAAACAACAACAAATACATACATTTAAAAATCAAACAAATATAGGCACCTCAAAAAAAGTTGTATGTACACCTTCGTGGCTGGTGATGCATTCTTGCTCCCCTGCAAGTTTTCATTCTACAATGTACCTCAGGCTAGCTTCCTCTCTCTCTCAAATCTGCCCCTCCCACACAATACAACAGGTACAGTGGCCACTCTGACACCAGTCTCTGAAATAATCAAGAACAGTTAAAACTGCGATGAGCCGCTGTTGTTCTTTTACTCGTGAATGCAATGCATGAACACTTAAACAATATCCCACTTATTCGCGAGTGCGTTGACAAGGCGAGAGTGAAAAAATAGCACAGACTCGAAAGCAGACGATAAGTTCAGCACAGAGAGCGGGCGTGTTTACCTTTGATCGCTGAGACAAACAGAGTCGCAATTTTCATCGTCACTGTCTTTTCACTACTGCTGGAAGTGGCCTCCGCTCCTTATCTTTCATGCTAGATTCGAGGAGAGAAACTGGTAGTTCGAACATGTACGGTTCAATTTTGTCTGCAGTCACGCTTGTTGCCATGTTGGTAAACGGCATCTTCACACTGTGTGACGTCACGGATAATTTATTCATAAGCCAGTCTCGCGAAGATCACGCGGCACAATGGCGGGTCGTTTTGGAGAAGAAATCCGTCGCTTCGGTCACAAAATTCGTCGGATTACGGCCTTACAAGATTCCGAAGTAAACCAAACATTGTTGAAGACGGTAAGAAAGTGGTTTTCTAACTAACTGCAAACATCGGGAAGTGTTCGGTCGCGCAGGAACACGATTCGAAGCGTTTTTGACGCTAAAACAGCATGGTCTGGACCTTTAATTTCTGCCGTGTGAGATGGAATTTTTTACACAATCCCTCACAGTACCTTGATAAATGTCATGCGAAGAAATGTCTTCATATATTTCAAGAAATCTTCTCTGCTTGAATAAAAATTTATTTCAAATCTGTTGATACAAAACTGTGGGAGCAGTATGTACATGGGTACATTTTATGTTTAGAACGCCCTGTATATTTAAAGAGAGACCGGCACGGTTGGCCTAGTGGTAAGGCGTCCGCCCCGTGATCGGGAGGTCGTGGGTTCGAACCCCGGCCGGGTCATACCTAAGACTTTAAAATTGGCAATCTAGTGGCTGCTCCGCCTGGCGTCTGGCATTATGGGGTTAGTGCTAGGACTGGTTGGTCCGGTGTCAGAATAATGTGACTGGGTGAGACATGAAGCCTGTGCTGCGACTTCTGTCTTGTGTGTGGCGCACGTTATATGTCAAAGCAGCACCGCCCTGATATGGCCCTTCGTGGTCGGCTGGGCGTTAAGCAAACAAACAAACAAAATTTAAAGAGAAATGAAATTGTCTGTGTCACATTTATTTCTCTCTCTTTCCCCCTGTCAGGTGAGTTCCAAATGGTAGGCGGTGTACGCCTGCGTTCTTTGCTGCCCAAGGATACCTCCCGTTTCTACCGGTACAGCGGAAGTCTCACCACACCGAAGTGCTTCGAGACGGTCACGTGGACAATCTTCGAAGAACCGCAGAAAATCTCCGCTCGGCAAGTAAGTGGCTGAATCTATCATTTGTAACTGTTGTTGTTGTACGCGTCTTGCTACCTTGGAAAGACTGCCTCGCTGACCTTGCATCACAATTCACACAGCTCATCCGTCCAGATGTAGTGATGAACATGGAGAGTTATTAATTGCCCCTTCTTGTAAACGCGCGCGCGATGTACAACAACCACACACACACACACACACACACACACACACATATATATATATATATATATATATATATATATACACATACATACACACTCACACACACACATACGCACACACACGCACACACACATACACGCACACACACATACACACACACACACACACACAGACAGACACACACACACACACACACACAGCACCACAACCACCACCCACCCCGCACCCACACCACACAGACTTATCCTCCCACCCAACCACCTACCTCTGCTTATCTGCGTGTTTCACTGATGTCCAGCTTGCCCGGCTGCGCGACCTTCTCCACGAGGACGGCCACTACTCCGACGTCACCAACGACCCGAAGAGCGGCAGTGTCGGCGGCGCCCACAACGCTCACAACTATCTCGTCGACAACTGGCGCCCCCTGCAGGCTTTGCACAGCAGGATTATCAAGCAGAGCTTTCCCTTCGCGTCGCCAAGAACGGGTTAGTGACAGCTTCAGGCTTCCAAACTTCCAATTTCTCTTCGCCCCCTCGCGAGTACGTTGAGTACACGGGAGAAAAAACACAAAGGCGTAGGACAACAACTACTTTGGATTACGACCCTGAACGGAACTGGACTGATTTGTACTTTTTTTTCTCTCTCGAGTTTATGTGTGTGTTTTGTTTGTTTTGGTACGGAAACGTGCGCTGCAACTGTATCTAAGCCAGATTTACCGTTCAGAAGCAAGTTAAGGTCCAGTCAAGAAAAAGTATCAGTTTTCGTCGTGGAGGCATGTTGCTACGGTCCATCATTTCGTCAGTGGGTCAATTTTTAAACACAATTTGTTTAGGGGCCAATTATACCTGCGCAGAGTCAGCGGCGCTGCATGCTGCGGTAGGGATTATGACGATTATGACAAGTCCTGTTTTCTTTTCACGCAACGTCTAGCGGGATGGGAAAAAAAGAATTACCGCAATAATCTGCAGTGCGTCGTCGGTGCCGCTGACTCTTCGCAGATGTATTTTGCCCCTTAGCACCGATTATGGACCCTTTGCGTCGATTTCATCACACTTCAAAATCAGAATCTTTGCAAGGATGTCGCACGGCACAATAAAGCTGTCTGCTAAAAATGATCCTCGAGAAACAGTCCTTTTGTGAATTCTAAACAAGTCGCGTAAGGCGAAATTACTACATTTAGTCAAGGTGTGGAACTCACAGAATGAAACTAAACGCACTACATTTTTTCACAATGACCGTAGTCCGCCGCTAGTGCAGTGCAAAAGGCAGTGAAAGTGACGAGCCTGTTTAGCGCGGTAGCGGTTGCGCTGTGCTGCATAGCACGCTTTACTGTACCTCTCTTCGTTTTAACTTTCTGAGCGTGTTTTTAATCCAAACATATTATATCTATATGTTTTTGGAATCAGCAACCGACAAGGAATAAGATGAAATTGTTTTTAAAACGATTTCGGAAATTTAATTTTAATCATAATTTTTATATTTTTAATTTTCAGAGCTTGTTTTTAATCCGAATATAACATATTTATATGTTTTTGAAATCAGAACATGATGAAGAATAAAATAAAAGTAATTTTGGATCGTTTTATAAAAAAATAATTTTAACCACAATTTTCAGATGTGACCAAAGTCATTAATTAATTTTTAAGCCTCCATGCTAAAATGCAATACCGAAGTCCAGCCTTCGTCGAAGATTGCTTGGCCAAACTTTCAATCAATTTGATTGAAAAATGAAGGTGTGACAGTGCTGCCTCACCTTTTACAAAAAGCCGGATATGACGTCATAAAAGACATTTATCGAAAAAAAAGAAAAATAAGTCTGGGGATATCATACCCAGGAACTCTCATGCAAAATGTCATAAAGATCGGTCCAGTAGTTTACTCTGAATCGCTCTACACACACACACACACACACACACACACACACACACACACACACACACACACACACACACACACACACACACACACACACACACACATACACCACGACCCTCGTCTCGATTCCCGCTCTATGTTAAAACATTTAGTCAAAACTTGACTAAATGTAAAAAGGCAAATTTCAATCAGATTATTTGACCCTTGATTTTTTAGCACATTTTCAAAGATTGTATACATTTTCTTGACTGGTCCTTAAATATTTATTGAAGAGTGAAATATGCTAGATATTTCGCAGAACGGTGAATGGTTATTCAGGGAGGTGCATTGTTATGCAGAGAAGGGCATGGTTATGCAGAGAAGGGCATGGTTATGCAGAGAGGTTCAAGATTATGCAGAGAGGTGTATGCTTATGCAGAGAAGTGTTTAATTATGAAAACATATGGATGATTGTGCAGAATGGTGTACAATTATACACATACGTGGATGATTTGATACAGAGAGAGGTATGATATAAGTTACACAGATTGGTGATTATGCAGAGAGGTGGATTCTGGGATATTGGTTTTGAATCTACGAGGAAAAAATCAATGTTTCGGAGTATTCATGTAAGTTGGGAACTACGGAACTGTGGTAACTACTCAGTTTTTAGCTTTACACAGCAAAAAGTGTTTGTCACTTTTCAATCAAACGTAGTATGACTGTAAACCCACAACATCATTTGGCAAAAGGTCTTTTTTTCATTTTTTTTTCAACATGGTTTTATTTCTTTTTGGTAGGTACTTTTTTTATAATGCGTCCACAACGAGCATGATATTACAACCAACAATGTAATCTCTCTACTTTCAAGCCTCTCATAGTTACAGAGTTTGACAGTGGTATTAGCAACCAAAAGATATATTTACTCGAGAATTTGTCCTCAAACCTTTTTATTTGTTTGAAATTAATAAAACAACGCATCACGGAATGTCATGTGTATTTTATAACAGATATGACTGGAACAGTGTAAGAATGATTATCATGTGGCTTTAGTTAAAAAAATCCAGATAACTTCAAACTAAGTATCACAAGCACATATTTGCCACCAACGACTGTAAACGAAGATCGAAATTTACGTTCACGCCATTCTTCTTCTTCTTCTTCTGCGTTCGTGGGCTGAAACTCCCACGTTCACTCGTGTTTTTTTTGCACGAGTGGAATTTTACGTGTATGGCCGTTTTTACCCCGCCATTAAGGCAGCCATACGCCGCTTTCGGGGGAAGTTCACGCCATTCAAAGTTAATCCTTATTTCACAACAGGAAAGACGATTTTTTTTATCTGATCGTTAATTGTGTGGTAAAAAAGATGGAGATAATATCTGGTATTTTTGTGTGTGTTACACTTAGCATAATAAACATTGTATTTGTGTCTATTTTTCCTCTAAAATTCCAAACAAAAAAGAGGCAAAGCAAACCTTGTCCGTTTAACCCTTTCGCTGCCTGTAGCTCCACAGACAAAAAAACCCCACATTTTAATGATTACGAAAATAAAACAATAACAACAACAAACTAAAATGTAAGTGTGTGTGTGCTGCACTCATTTATACACCAAGGGCACGCTGTCAATACAGGTATAGCTTTCTATACACATATTTACTGGCAGCAAAGATATTATATTAGCCAACACGCAGTTGAATCGGCTGTATTTTGCAGAATCTTCTCTGCCTTGTCTTGCTTTTCTTGCCAAGTTTGACAAAGTTACGCTTACGGAGTTTGACTTCGTACACTTATTCTAAGCCCACTTTTACATTGCTTAACACAGTGTTCGGTTGGTGTCAGCTTTCTGTACTTAAGCAACGGCTTTGTTTCGATTTGGATTTTCAGAAGCAGCAACATTCTTTAAATCAATGCAGGGTTACCTTCTCCGGTAGCCCAAAAACACACTACCTTTGTGATGGATGAAGGCAACACTTTGTGTTCAATTTATTAGATTGAATCTTCAGATCCTATGGCTCTGAGGAAGGGACGCAGACAGATAATTTCAGTTCCCCAGGTGCCCGGACTACTGGACAACATGGCGCTGGGAATGCAGAGAAGTGGAACTCTGGGATACCACAATGCGGGCGCATCTCCTCAAGGGAGGCAACTCATTTAAGCAAACTGTAAAAGAGTTGAAGATACCTTGCTTCCAATGTAAATCGCCACAGATCTGTCCAGGCTTCTACATGGGATACACGTATCTTTCTGCTTGGACATATATCATATTTGAACAGCCTGGTGGCTCTTTGTGCAGAGTGGAAGTTTTTGTTGTTGTTTGAGTTTTCACAAGTGGACACAGATCTTTGTTACAAAAGTAAATCAGAAAACAATTAGCTCTTTACAGAAAGAAACCAGGCCTGGGATACACGTATCTTTCTGCTTGGACATATATCATATTTGAACAGCCTGGTGGCTCTTTGTGCAGAGTGGAAGTTTTTGTTGTTGTTCGAGTTTTCACAAGTGGACACAGATCTTTGTTACAAAAGTAAATCAAACAACAGTTAGCGCTTTACAGAAAGAAGCCAGGCATGGTGTGCACAAGAAAGTTACCCAAGCGAGTGAGAGCCACCCGTGGCGTCGGATTGGTTGATACTGAGGTTTGTTTGTTACTTCTTCTTCTCCTTCTTCTTCTTTTGTTCATGGGCTTAGACTCCCACGTTCACTCATGTTTTTAACACGAGTGGATTTTTACGTGTATGACCGTTTTTACCCCGCCATTCGGGCAGCATACGTCGATTTCGCGGGAGGCATGCTGGGTATTTTCGTGTTTCTATAATCCACCGAACTCTGACGTGGATTACAGGATCGTTTCCGTGCGCACTTGGTCTTGTGCTTGCGTTTACACACGAAGGGGGTTGAGTCACTAGCAGGTCTGCACATAAGTTGACCTGGGAGATCGGACAAATCTCCACTCTTAACCCACCAGGCGGCAGCGACCGGGATTCGAACTCACGACCTCCCGATTAGGAGGCCGACGTCTTACCACTACGCCACTTCAACCCATCCGATCCCACGGCTGGCTCTCACCCGGTTGGTAACCTTCTTGTGCACACCACCCTAGGTCGTAAAGTTTTGGTGTGTGCTAAAACAGAAGAAAGCTCTGGGCACAAGCAAAACCTTGCACACATCTGTGATTTTGTATATGATCGGTGACGCTGGAAGATACAGGTATCTCATAACCGTTAGCCACTTTCAGAGTGCACTGTGGTCTTTTCTGACGGCAGTCTATTTGACAATATTTGTGCGTATAGCTGCTTACCATCTATTGTTTGATACCATAAGTAACATATTTTTTCTTCTCGTGTAACACACTGTATTTGTGTACAGGCTCTTGCGATTGTATAACTATTATTTTCCTCACACAAAACGTATTTAACGTGTGTATCCAAAAAGGATGTTCGTAATAAGGCGTGAATGTTGCTTGCCACTTACTAAGGAGGCGTGCGTGCTAATGAACATCTAAGAAATATATGTCCTCTGAATTTCTGTTTACAAAGCTTCTTGGGTCTTATATTGTTATATCTGCTTTTAAAGGAAAAGGAAAATGCTATTCGCAAACTTTTAATTATTGCAGCTTTGAGATTTTAACTTTGGAAAAGTATGACTGTTCTCACTGCTCCTGCGCAAATATTCTGAATCAGGTTGGTTTTTTTAATGAAAAAACAAACATGGTTTAGAGTTCACTTCATGAACATTTAATTACAAGACTTTTCTTTAAAACATTGAAAACGCTTTTTCAAAGCAAGGTTTTCGAAGTTGACCACGGTAAATAGTTGACATCCCAGCCGAAATTGGGCAACAGAAACATGACAGGCAAAGGTTTAAATTGATGGTGAACTTCTGCACACAACAATCTATCTCCTATCTCGAGACAGCTATTTTGTGGGAAATCAAAAGAAAAGAAAAGGAAACAGTGCACTTTGAAAGTCGTAAGATGTATATTAACTTTTATGACTGTACTGTGCACTGAAAATGAACTAGTTAATCCAACTATGATGCTTCGTGTGTTTGTAGTATGTACTTTCGTACGAAGAAATTGAAAGACTGTATCTTGTTTCAATCTACTTGAATGTAAGCAACCGACGATTTTCGGAAAGAACAGTGACTATGTCGAAGGTTTTTAAAAGCTTTGAAAGAGAAGCACCTCTTAAAAATATGCACATTGGAGCTTGTTGTTCACTTTGACGCTATTGATTTGTTTACATCTCACCTCACACACACACACACACACCCCCACGCACCCCCCCCCCCCCCCACGCACACACATACGCAAAACAACTACGAATGATCGAGTTATTTCCGGAAAACGTATATTGTGTCTAGTTAACCGATGTCGGGAGCTGTAACTGTTGTCTAAGATTGCAGTGAGGGGTTATTTTGCAATCCGTCAGGAAGGAGTAACATTTTGTGTGTGTGTTTTAACAGGCCGTCGTGTTCTTCACGTAATTAGTTACATGTGTTTTGCTTTGTTTTTAACAGGCACGTCGTTTTCTTTCACAGTTTTGTCTGATGGTTGAATGATTGTTAACTTTTGTCTGAGTTAACGGCTTCTGTCGTTGGGGGTTTACTGACTTAATAGTAAGGCTGGCTCAATATTTGTGCGATTAGGTGTATATCACACTGATCAACCAGCTTATTCTCTCGAGCTTTTTGTTCCCCGTATGACCATGCACGATTTCTTGCATGGTCATTAGGTTTTATATTATCATTAGCATCAGAGTTGTTTTAATGATACTACAGTGGTACCTGCGATGATGTCAGACCCTTTGAAGAGAAGACACCTCCCATGAGCAGGGCCGGACCCAGGGGGGGGGTTCCAGGGGTTCCGGACCCCCCCCCCCACCCCCCCCCCCCCCCCCCTGGAAAAAGCATGTACCTTGCTTTGAGTGTTTTTTATTTATTTTTTTTTAAATAAATTTTGTGTGTGTCTCTAAC
>NC_090253.1:16449251-16566314 GCF_037325665.1 Littorina saxatilis | reverse complement strand
TCTCTGTCACACGACTAGCTCGTAATGGCGATTATGTCTCACAGCTTCAACAGAGGAGAGAACAAACACGTTTTGCGTACTCACGCTTGATAAACCTAAACACAGGAGCAGCCATTGTGGAGAGATCTACTTTTTGACGAAAGTGAACGAACAACTATGAATGACGTCTCGGTATATGTGAATGACGTCACAGTCATCGTCACAGTCTGTATCTTTTGAAGCATTCCATTCTTCATGACGTCTTTCTGTGTCTGCATCCGCAAAATGTTTGTTCTTTCCGGGGTCTTTGTCATCTATGTTCAGAACTCTGTCCTTCTAGTTTCAGACTAACAGGCCTCCTGAGCGAGCACTTTCCAAGGGAAGTTAAACTCGCGTATGGAAACAGTACTGTAGTCTGGGATGCCGTTTTCAGTATTCTCAGCGTTGAAGAATTTGTAAAGAGAAGACACGACAACAGCAGGAGAAATAAAAGTCGTGTGTGCATTTTGGGGACGATTTCGAGTTTGAATCCGTTCTTGCACATGCTCCAAAGCGTGTAACATACAATCTTGCACACGTTTGCTTTAGTAGTGGCAAAGAAGGAAAGCGTGTGACATTATTATTTATTAAAACATGCATCTAGAGCAACATACATATAAATCTTCTTTTATTAAAGTTCACCTGAAATTCAGGCTGCTTTCCCATGCAAAGTACAAATGCAAGTGTCCATAAACCAGGGTTTAATACATGTAGTATGTGAGTGAGTTCTGATGAAAAAGTGATTGTGTTGTAATATTGGTTATTACTGAGTGTTGATGTTACAATGATTACATTATAAAAACAACAACAACAGAACAATGTGAAGAGCAAACTTCTTCTGTGGGCATGCAAGTGAGTTAATCTTGTGTGTGTGTGTGAAACTATATTTGACTGAGTGTCACATTTAAATGACAACAGTTTTCTTGATAGCCTTTAAAACAACAACAAATACATACATTTAAAAATCAAACAATATAGGCACCTCAAAAAAGTTGTATGTACACCTTCGTGGCTGGTGATGCATTCTTGCTCCCCTGCAAGTTTTCATTCTACAATGTACCTCAGGCTAGCTTCCTCTCTCTCTCAAATCTGCCCCTCCCACACAATACAACAGGTACAGTGGCCACTCTGACACCAGTCTCTGAAATAATCAAGAACAGTTAAAACTGCGATGAGCCGCTGTTGTTCTTTTACTCGTGAATGCAATGCATGAACACTTAAACAATATCCCACTTATTCGCGAGTGCGTTGACAAGGCGAGAGTGAAAACATAGCACAGACTCGAAAGCAGACGATAAGTTCAGCACAGAGAGCGGGCGTGTTTACCTTTGATCGCTGAGACAAACAGAGTCGCAATTTTCATCGTCGCTGTCTTTTCACTACTGCTGGAAGTGGCCTCCGCTCCTCATCTTTCATGCTTGATTCGAGGAGAGAAACTGGTAGTTCGAACATGTACGGTTCAATTTTGTCTGCAGTCACGCTTGTTGCCATGTTGGTAAACGGCATCTTCACACTGTGTGACGTCACGGATAATTTATTCATAAGCCAGTCCTCGCGAAGATCACGCGGCACAATGGCGGGTCGTTTTGGAGAAGAAATCCGTCGCTTCGGTCACAAAATTCGTCGGATTACGGCCTTACAAGATTCCGAAGTAAACCAAACATTGTTGAAGACGGTAAGAAAGTGGTTTTCTAACTAACTGCAAACATCGGGAAGTGTTCGGTCGCGCAGGAACACGATTCGAAGCGTTTTTGACGCTAAAACAGCATGGTCTGGACCTTTAATTTCTGCCGTGTGAGATGGAATTTTTTACACAATCCCTCACAGTACCTTGATAAATGTCATGCGAAGAAATGTCTTCATATATTTCAAGAAATCTTCTCTGCTTGAATAAAAATTTATTTCAAATCTGTTGATACAAAACTGTGGGAGCAGTATGTACATGGGTACATTTTATGTTTAGAACGCCCTGTATATTTAAAGAGAGACCGGCACGGTTGGCCTAGTGGTAAGGCGTCCGCCCCGTGATCGGAGGTCGTGGGTTCGAACCCCGGTCAGGTCATACCTAAGACTTTAAAATTGGCAATCTAGTGGCTGCTCCGTCTGGCGTCTGGCATTATGGGGTTAGTGCTAGGACTGGTTGGTCCGGTGTCAGAATAATGTGACTGGGTGAGACATGAAGCCTGTGCTGCGACTTCTGTCTTGTGTGTGGCGCACGTTATATGTCAAAGCAGCACCGCCCTGATATGGCCCTTCGTGGTCGGCTGGGCGTTAAGCAAACAAACAAACAAAATTTAAAGAGAAATGAAATTGTCTGTGTCACATTTATTTCTCTCTCTTTCCCCCTGTCAGGTGAGTTCCAAATGGTAGGCGGTGTACGCCTGCGTTCTTTGCTGCCCAAGGATACCTCCCGTTTCTACCGGTACAGCGGAAGTCTCACCACACCGAAGTGCTTCGAGACGGTCACGTGGACAATCTTCGAAGAACCGCAGAAAATCTCCGCTCGGCAAGTAAGTGGCTGAATCTATCATTTGTAACTGTTGTTGTTGTACGCGTCTTGCTACCTTGGAAAGACTGCCTCGCTGACCTTGCATCACAATTCACACAGCTCATCCGTCCAGATGTAGTGATGAACATGGAGAGTTATTAATTGCCCCTTCTTGTAAACGCGCGCGCGATGTACAACAACCACACACACACACACACACACACACACACACATACATATATATATATATATATATATATATATATATATATACACACTCACACACACACATACACACACACACGCACACACACACACACACACATACACGCACACACACACACACAGACAGACACACACACACACACACACACAGCACCACAACCACCACCCACCCCGCACCCACACCACACAGACTTATCCTCCCACCCAACCACCTACCTCTGCTTATCTGCGTGTTTCACTGATGTCCAGCTTGCCCGGCTGCGCGACCTTCTCCACGAGGACGGCCACTACTCCGACGTCACCAACGACCCGAAGAGCGGCAGTGTCGGCGGCGCCCACAACGCTCACAACTATCTCGTCGACAACTGGCGCCCCCTGCAGGCTTTGCACAGCAGGATTATCAAGCAGAGCTTTCCCTTCGCGTCGCCAAGAACGGGTTAGTGACAGCTTCAGGCTTCCAAACTTCCAATTTCTCTTCGCCCCCTCGCGAGTACGTTGAGTACACGGGAGAAAAAACACAAAGGCGTAGGACAACAACTACTTTGGATTACGACCCTGAACGGAACTGGACTGATTTGTACTTTTTTTTCTCTCTCGAGTTTATGTGTGTGTTTTGTTTGTTTTGGTACGGAAACGTGCGCTGCAACTGTATCTAAGCCAGATTTACCGTTCAGAAGCAAGTTAAGGTCCAGTCAAGAAAAAGTATCAGTTTTCGTCGTGGAGGCATGTTGCTACGGTCCATCATTTCGTCAGTGGGTCAATTTTTAGACACAATTTGTTTAGGGGCCAATTATACCTGCGCAGAGTCAGCGGCGCTGCATGCTGCGGTAGGGATTATGACGATTATGACAAGTCCTGTTTTCTTTTCACGCAACGTCTAGCGGGATGGGAAAAAAAGAATTACCGCAATAATCTGCAGTGCGTCGTCGGTGCCGCTGACTCTTCGCAGATGTATTTTGCCCCTTAGCACCGATTATGGACCCTTTGCGTCGATTTCATCACACTTCAAAATCAGAATCTTTGCAAGGATGTCGCACGGCACAATAAAGCTGTCTGCTAAAAATGATCCTCGAGAAACAGTCCTTTTGTGAATTCTAAACAAGTCGCGTAAGGCGAAATTACTACATTTAGTCAAGGTATGGAACTCACAGAATGAAACTAAACGCACTACATTAATTTTTTCACAATGACCGTAGTCCGCCGCTAGTGCAGTGCAAAAGGCAGTGAAAGTGACGAGCCTGTTTAGCGCGGTAGCGGTTGCGCTGTGCTGCATAGCACGCTTTACTGTACCTCTCTTCGTTTTAACTTTCTGAGCGTGTTTTTAATCCAAACATATCATATCTATATGTTTTTGGAATCAGGAACCGACAAGGAATAAGATGAAATTGTTTTTAAAACGATTTCGGAAATTTAATTTTAATCATAATTTTTATATTTTTAATTTTCAGAGCTTGTTTTTAATCCGAATATAACATATTTATATGTTTTTGAAATCAGAACATGATGAAGAATAAAATAAAAGTAATTTTGGATCGTTTTATAAAAAAATAATTTTAACCACAATTTTCAGATGTGACCAAAGTCATTAATTAATTTTTAAGCCTCCATGCTAAAATGCAATACCGAAGTCCGGCCTTCGTCGAAGATTGCTTGGCCAAAATTTCAATCAATTTGATTGAAAAATGAAGGTGTGACAGTGCTGCCTCAACTTTTACAAAAAGCCGGATATGACGTCATAAAAGACATTTATCGAAAAAAAAGAAAAATAAGTCTGGGGATATCATACCCAGGAACTCTCATGCAAAATGTCATAAAGATCGGTCCAGTAGTTTACTCTGAATCGCTCTACACACACACACACACACACACACACACACACACACACACACACACACACACACACACACACACACACACACACACACACACACATACACCACGACCCTCGTCTCGATTCCCGCTCTATGTTAAAACATTTAGTCAAAACTTGACTAAATGTAAAAAGTCAAATTTTAATCAGATTATTTGACCCTTGATTTTTTAGCACATTTTCAAAGATTGTATACATTTGTTGACTGGTCCTTAAATATTTATTGAAGAGTGAAATATGCTAGATATTTTGCAGAACGGTGAATGGTTATTCAGGGAGGTGCATTGTTATGCAGAGAAGGGCATGGTTATGCAGAGAAGGGCATGGTTATGCAGAGAGGTTCAAGATTATGCAGAGAGGTGTATGCTTATGCAGAGAAGTTTTTAATTATGAAAACATATGGATGATTGTGCAGAATGGTGTACAATTATACACATACGTGGATGATTTGATACAGAGAGAGGTATGATATAAGTTACACAGATTGGTGATTATGCAGAGAGGTGGATTCTGGGATATTGGTTTTGAATCTACGAGGAAAAAATCAATGTTTCGGAGTATTCATGTAAGTTGGGAACTACGGAACTGTGGTAACTACTCAGTTTTTAGCTTTACACAGCAAAAAGTGTTTGTCACTTTTCAATCAAACGTAGTATGACTGTAAACCCACAACATCATTTGGCAAAAGGTCTTTTTTTCATTTTTTTTCAACATGGTTTTATTTCTTTTTGGTAGGTACTTTTTTTATAATGCGTCTTCAACGAGCATGATAGTACGCACAACAATGTAATCTCTCTACTTTCAAGCCTCTCATAGTTTCAGAGTTTGACAGTGGTATTAGCAACCAAAAGATATATTTACTCGAGAATTTGTCCTCAAACCTTTTTATTTGTTTGAAATTAATAAAACAACGCATCACGGAATGTCATGTGTATTTTATAACAGATATGACTGGAACAGTGTAAGAATGATTATCATGTGGCTTTAGTTAAAAAAATCCAGATAACTTCAAACTAAGTATCACAAGCACATATTTGCCACCAACGACTGTAAACGAAGATCGAAATTTACGTTCACGCCATTCTTCTTCTTCTTCTTCTGCGTTCGTGGGCTGAAACTCCCACGTACACTCGTGTTTTTTTGCACGAGTGGAATTTTACGTGTATGACCGTTTTTACCCCGCCATTAAGGCAGCCATACGCCGCTTTCGGGGGAAGTTCACGCCATTCAAAGTTAATCCTTATTTCACAACAGGAAAGACGATTTTTTTTATCTGATCGTTAATTGTGTGGTAAAAAAGATGGAGATAATATCTGGTATTTTTGTGTGTGTTACACTTAGCATAATAAACATTGTATTTGTGTCTATTTTTCCTCTAAAATTCCAAACAAAAAAGAGGCAAAGCAAACCTTGTCCGTTTAACCCTTTCGCTGCCTGTAGCTCCACAGACAAAAAAAACCCACATTTTAATGATTACGAAAATAAAACAATAACAACAACAAACTACAATGTAAGTGTGTGTGTGCTGCACTCATTTATACACCAAGGGCACGCTGTCAATACAGGTATAGCTTTCTATACACATATTTACTGGCAGCAAAGATATTATATTAGCCAACACGCAGTTGAATCGGCTGTATTTTGCAGAATCTTCTCTGCCTTGACTTGCTTTTCTTGCCAAGTTTGACAAAGTTACGCTTACGGAGTTTGACTTCGTACACTTATTCTAAGCCCACTTTTACATTGCTTAACACAGTGTTCGGTTGGTGTCAGCTTTCTGTACTTAAGCAACGGCTTTGTTTCGATTTGGATTTTCAGAAGCAGCAACATTCTTTAAATCAATGCAGGGTTACCTTCTCCGGTAGCCCAAAAAACACACTACCTTTGTGATGGATGAAGGCAACACTTTGTGTTCAATTTATTAGATTGAATCTTCAGATCCTATGGCTCTGAGGAAGGGACGCAGACAGATAATTTCAGCTCCCCAGGTGCCCGGACTACTGGACAACATGGCGCTGGGAATGCAGAGAAGTGGAACTCTGGGATACCACAATGCGGGCGCATCTCCTCAAGGGAGGCAACTCATTTAAGCAAACTGTAAAAGAGTTGAAGATACCTTGCTTCCATTGTAAATTGCCACAGATCTGTCCAGGCTTCTACATGGGATACACGTATCTTTCTGCTTGGACATATATCATATATGAACAGCCTGGTGGCTCTTTGTGCAGAGTGGAAGTTTTTGTTGTTGTTTGAGTTTTCACAAGTGGACACAGATCTTTGTTACAAAAGTAAATCAGAAAACAATTAGCTCTTTACAGAAAGAAACCAGGCCTGGGATACACGTATCTTTCTGCTTGGACATATATCATATTTGAACAGCCTGGTGGCTCTTTGTGCAGAGTGGAAGTTTTTGTTGTTGTTCGAGTTTTCACAAGTGGACACAGATCTTTGTTACAAAAGTAAATCAAACAACAGTTAGCGCTTTACAGAAAGAAGCCAGGCATGGTGTGCACAAGAAAGTTACCCAAGCGAGTGAGAGCCACCCGCGGCGTCGGATTGGTTGATATTGAGGTTTGTTTGTTACTTCTTCTTCTCCTTCTTCTTCTTTTGTTCATGGGCTTAGACTCCCACGTTCACTCATGTTTTTAACACGAGTGGATTTTTACGTGTATGACCGTTTTTATACCGCCATTCAGGCAGCATACGCCGATTTCGGGGGAGGCATGCTGAGTATTTTCGTGTTTCTATCATCCACCGAACTCTGACGTGGATTACAGGATCTTTTCCGTGCGCATTTGGTCTTGTGCTTGCGTTTACACACGAAGGGGGTTGAGTCACTAGCAGGTCTGCACATAAGTTGACCTGGGAGATCGGACAAATCTCCACTCTTAACCCACCAGGCGGCAGCGACCGGGATTCGAACTCACGACCTCCCGATTAGGAGGCCGACGTCTTACCACCACGCCACTTCAACCCATCCGATCCCACGGCTGGCTCTCACCCGGTTGGTAACCTTCTTGTGCACACCACCCTGGGTCGTAAAGTTTTGGTGTGTGCTAACACAGAAGAAAGCTCTGGGCACAAGCAAAACCTTGCACACATCTGTGATTTTGTATATGATCGTTGACGCTGGAAGATACAGGTATCTCATAACCGTTAGCCACTTTCAGAGTGCACTGTGGTCTTTTCTGACGGCAGTCTATTTGACAATATTTGTGCGTATAGCTGCTTACCATCTATTGTTTGATACCAAAAGTAACATATTTTTTCTTCTCGTGTAACACACTGTATTTGTGTACAGGCTCTTGCTCCATAAGGGTGTGCAATTGATTGTATAACTATTATTTTCCTCACACGAAACGTATTTAACGTGTGTATCCATAAAGGATGTTCGTAATAAGGCGTGAATGTTGCTTGCCACTTACTAAGGGGGCGTGCGTACTAATGAACATCTAAGAAATATATGTCCTCTGAATGTCTGTTTACAAAGCTTCTTGGGTCTTATATTGTTATATCTGCTTTTAAAGGAAAAGGAAAATGCTATTCGCAAACTTTTAATTATTGCAGCTTTGAGATTTTAACTTTGGAAAAGTATGACTTTTCTCACTGCTCCTGCGCAAATATTCTGAATCAGGTTGGTTTTTTTAATGAAAAAACAAACATGGTTTAGAGTTCACTTCATGAAAATTTAATTACAAGACTTTTCTTTGAAACATTGAAAACGCTTTTTCAAAGCAAGGTTTTCGAAGTTGACCACGGTAAATAGTTGACATCCCAGTCGAAATTTGGCAACAGAAACATGACAGAAATTGATGGTGGACTTCTGCACACAACAATCTATCTCCTATCTCGAGACAGCTATTTTGTGGGAAATCAAAAGAAAAGAAAAGGAAACAGTGCACTTTGAAAGTCGTAAGATGTATATCAACTTTTATGACTGTACTGTGCACTGAAAATGAAATAGTTAATCCAACTATGATGCTTCGTGTGTTTGTAATATTATGTACTTTCGTACGAAGAAATTGAGAGACTGTATCTTGTTTCAATCGTTTCAGTCTACTTGAATGTAAGCAACCGACGATTTTCGGAAAGAACAGTGACTATGGCGAAGGTTTTTAAAAGCTTTGAAAGAGAAGCACCTCTTAAAAATATGCACATTGGAGCTTGTTGTTCTCTTTGACGCTATTGATTTGTTTACATCTCACCTCACACCCACACACGCACACCCCCCACACACCCCCCCCCCCCCACGCACACACATACGCACAAAACAACTACGAATGATCGAGTTATTTCCGGAAAACGTATATTGTGTCCAGTTAACCGTTGTCGGGAGCTGTAACTGTTGTCTAAGATTGCAGTGAGGGGTTATTTTGCAATCCGTCTGGAAGGAGTAACATTGTGTGTGTGTGTTTTAACAGGCCGTCGTGTTCTTCACGTAATTAGTTACATGTGTGTTGCTTTGTTTTTAACAGGCACGTCGTTTTCTTTCACAGTTTTGTCTGATGGTTGAATGATTGTTAACTTTTGTCTGAGTTAACGGCTTCTGTCGTTGGGGGTTTACTGACTTAATAGTAGGCTGGCTCAATATCTGTGCGATTAGGTGTATATCACACTGATCAACCAGCTTATTCTCTCGAGCTTTTTGTTCCCCGTATGATCATGCACGATTTCTTGCATGGTCATTAGGTTTTATATTATCATTAGCATCAGAGTTGTTTTAATGATACTACAGTGGTACCTGCGATGTCAGACCCTTTGAAGAGAAGACACCTCCCATGAGCAGGGCCGGACCCAGGGGGGGGGTTCCAGGGGTTCCGGACCCCCCCCCCCCCCCCCTGGAAAAAGCATGTACCTTGCTTTGAGTGTTTTTTATTTTATTTTTTTTTTAAATAAATTTTGTGTGTGTCTCTAACAAATTTTATTCAATGTGAAATCCGATGAGAAAAAGGTAACCCCCCCCCCCCCCCACAATGCTGCTCTTAACCCTCAAAACAAGGCCCAGAATGCACCAGATTGCACAGATTTTAACCGTTTTTCAAAAATTTTCCGGGGGAGCATGCCCCCGGACCCCCCTAGTTCGCGCGCCTGCTCAGTTTGCAGGCGCGCGCTTGTGGCTTCGCCACTTCGCTGATTTGCCCCCCCAAAAAAGGAGGAACCCCCCCCTTACAACTCATTTGGTCCGGCCCTGCATGAGAGGACACTTTTGTTATCTTGACCAAATTGTTCATGCAATGACAGGCCGCCTGCAATGTAGGGACACGTGTTCAGGTCCCAGTGATGTCTTAGCATCTCAGGTCCCAGTGATGTCTCAGCATCTCAGGTCCCAGTGATGTCTCAGCATCTCAGGTCCCAGTGATGTCTCAGCATCTCAGGTCCCAGTGATGTCTTAGCATCTCAGGTCCCAGTGATGTCTCAGCATCTCAGGTCCCAGTGATGTCTCAGCATCTCAGGTCCCAGTGATGTCTCAGCATCTCAGGTCCCAGTGATGTCTCAGCATCTCAGGTCCCAGTGGTGTCTTAGCATCTCAGGTCCCAGTGATGTCTTAGCATCTCAGGTCCCAGTGATGTCTTAGCATCTCAGGTCCCAGTGATGTCTCAGCATCTCAGGTCCCAGTGATGTCTTAGCATCTCAGGTCCCAGTGATGTCTTAGCATCTCAGGTCCCAGTGATGTCTTAGCATCTCAGGTCCCACTGATGTCTCAGCATCTCAGGTACCACTGTTCTACTTTTTGAGTAGAGCTTTCGAGGTGATTTAGTAAGTGGTTAGATCAAAACGTGCTTGAATGTTCATGCATTTAAATGTCTTCAGTGCAGATGTATTTGTGAAACGTTCAAATGATAAGTCAGAATGGTTGTTTTCACCCACACCGGACCCGTTGAGATGTTAGGGGCGATGTTATAAAGTCACGCATTCGATTTAAAAGATAACACATTAATCAATTTGAAATGTTTGGACCCGGAAGATTTCTAATAGTTACAGTGTGAAAAGTGCAGAGTGCTCGTTTTCGAAGGTGTTTTGTTTTTGTTTTTATTTGGAAAAAAAATCTTATTGATACCCATTTACTTTTCTCCAAATGTTCAGGTAAAGCATAAACATAGAATTTAATCATTGTCCCATATTTTTCCTGACTGCATAGGTCACGAGACTGTAACGAAAGATGCTGGACTCGCCTTCACCTCCGAGCCTGCTTTGCCAACCCCAGTGGCCGTGCCTGCACCCACCCCACCCCCTGTGTCGTCATCGCCGTTACCCATGCCGTCATCGTCTCTACTTGTTGCGTCATCACCAACACCTGAAGCATCTCCGATGGTTCAATTGACGACAACGACAGACGCTGGGCCGAACCCTTCCCCGTACACCTATAGAAATACCAGTAAGTTTGTGTGTGTGTGTGTGTGTGTGTGTGTGTGTGTGTGTGTGTGTGTGTGTGTGTGTGTGTGTGTGTGTGTGTGTGTGTGTGTGTGTGTGTGTGTGTGTGTTTGTGTGTGTGTGAGTGCTCTTGAATGTGAATGTTGGAATAACGCAGTCTTAGACAAATAATATTTCTTTTTTAACCCCTCCCCTCCCCCCCTCCCAACAAGAAAGCTTTGCTTTTAACAATGATTGTATTTCAGAAATAGTAGAAGCGCGTTTAATAGCAACACCGCCACCACCACTACCAACAACAACAGAATCAACAACAACGACGAAAGCAACGGTATACAATAAAAGTAAGCAGAAAAAGAAGCCAGAAGAAGAGGAAGAAAAAGGAGAATACAGCACGCAAATTCACACCCCCTGTGTAACTTCAACTCAGCTCATAGATTCTCAGCCTCATCCTCGACGAGATCACAATCTGACTTTAATTTTAATCAATCTACTTGGCGATCAACACCTAGTTGAACACACCAGTATCAGTTCGCATTAGCAGTGCAGAAAGATGCGTATCCAGGTCTCATGTCTCGGCGATGCACAGGCTGTGGTGTCGGCGTGCCCACGTAGACAGAATGGCACGTGAGTCCGGAGGCACAGCCACAGAAACCGTTCAGCACATCAAAAGAAACGCAGCTTGCACCCTCTGTTTTGTATTTCTGGCACGTGCCTGTGGATAATAATAATAATAATAATAAAGTAGATGTGTACTGCCGGGCAGTACATACCCCAAGCGAAGTCGTCCATCTGTGTGTACATGATTCTCTCTCTCTCTCTCTCTCTCTCTCTCTCTCTCTCTCTCTCTCTCTCTCTCTCTCTCTCTCTCTCTCTCTCACTCTCTCTCTCTCTCTCTCTGTCTTAAAATGTGTCATCGATGACGTGTTTTCATACTTGCTAATGCGGCAGGCTAATCATGACGTCAAATTGAAACTTCTTGAAGTCTCTCAGAAAGGGACATGAAAACCATGTGGGGGTTACTGGTTTGGGCTGAAAAAAACCCCAACTCCACCTAAAATTCAAGCGCCTATGGGGCTGAATTATGCAGCATAAATTGTGAAACATCAGGATATCTCACACTTTCAATTCTGCCATCATGTCAAATCTGACAACAAACCTACCCACAAAATGTCATAAATATCGGTGTAGAATTGAGACTTAACGGTTTTTAACTGCCAAAAATAAGTTTTTTTGACTGGAATAGTTTGTCTTGAAATTCAGTTTGGGACAACGGACCCACCCACTAAATTTCATAAAGATAGGTGAAAATTTAAATGTAACGGTTTTTAACTGCCAAAATTATGTTTTTCTTCTGGAAAAGTATGGAGTGAAAATCAGTTGGGGACAACGAACCTACCCACAAAATTTCATAAATATCGATGAAGAATTGAGATTTAACGGTTTTTAACTGCCAAAAATAAGGTTTTTTGTCTGGAAAAGTATGTCTTAAAATTCAGTTTGGGACAACGGACCCACCCACTAAATTTCATAAAGATAGGTGAAGAATTGAAATTTAACGTTTTTTAACTGCCAAAATTATGTCTTTCTTCTGGAAAAGTATAGAGTGAAAATCAGTTGGGGACAACGAACCTACCCACAAAATTTCATAAATATCGGTGAAGAATTGAAATTTAACGGTTTTTAACTGCCAAAATTATGTTTTTCTTCTGGAAAAGTATGGAGTGAAAATAAGTTGGGGACAACAAACCTACCTTTAAAATTTCATAAGAATCAGTGAAGAAATAGGATTTAACGATTTTTTAACGGCCTTTAAATCATTGGTGATGTCATCATAACCCAGTCGTTGTAGTTGTCGTCGTAGTTGTTGGTGTTGTTGTTGTCATGTTCGTTGTCGTGATTGTTGTTGTTCTCGTGTTGTTGTTTTTGTTGTTGTTGTTGTTGTTGTTGTTGTTGTTGTTGTTGTTGTTGTTGTTGTTGTTGTTGTTGTTGTTGTCGTCGTCGTCGTCGATGTCATTTGTTGTTGTTGTTGTTATCGTCGTCGTCGTCGTCATCGTCGTCGTTGTCAGAGGTTATTTCTAAAGATTTCATTGATAGTCTTTGTTCTCGTCACCAAGACTTGCTAAGAACAAGCTTGGAACAGCAAGAGTTCCAAGAACAAGATTAGAACAACTCATTACATCATTACCAGTACGTCATTTGTATTTAGAACACACTTTAGAAAAAAACTCTTCAGCTACAAACCAGTCACCCTCACATGTCGGAGGTGTTTGTCTAAACCACTTACTGAAATGTTTTGAGGTTTAATGACCATACACATGTTGAACCGGTGAGAGTCTTCCGCTGCTTAATTCGCAAATAACTATTTTATTAAAGTCCGCTTGAAACGCTCAAAGATGAAATTCCATGTTAAAAAGTGACAAAAGTTTCACATTTTCCCGTTGTAACAGCTTCCGATGATATTATATGAAAATTCTGATCCTCTGAGAGGATTCCCCGAAACAAAATCAGTTTGTACGCCTAATTTTAATAGAATTGTCCAAACAGTGTCGCTAATATTGTGCTAAAAGATGAATTCTAGAACAATGTTCACAGACAGACACCACTTGGCAAAAAAATTTTCAGTGCTGGGAGATGAAAAAAAAAACTACCTCGCTACGCGCGGGCTTCGCCCGCGCTCCGCTTGGATAACAGCAACAATACACAACATAAGCGCCTTAAATCAATCTTAAATATAATCATCTTAATAACAGCAACAATACACATTAAACCTAAATAAACTTTAAAACGGATATAAACGCATGGCAATGGATACGAGCGTTTAGATGGGGTTTTAAGTCTGGCTGTATCGCTTTGAGAAGTATTGAGTTAGATATTCTGATTGTGTAAGCTTAGTTCTGCAGTGTATCATTGCATTGAATCTGTATGACGTTGATGGCAATCACTGTGAATGAGCGCTTCCGGGGTGATAACGCGAGACAACTCCTGTTATCTTGCCGCGAGGTGGCGTCAGTTACCAGCCGAAAGAAATAAGGGGCATAACCTCACCAGAACTGACCATTGTCTGTTTACCGTATAAAATGCACGACTTACACACGAACTGTTACCAAACCTATATGCTATTTGGGACCAATGCAAGTTTTTTTTCCTTTCTCGTGTGATCTTACCGCGAGGTGGCGCCAGTTACCAGCCGAAAGAAAGAGGGGGCATAACCTCACCAGAACCGCCCATTCACACTCGACCAAATGACAACTCACCTACACCCATGCCTACCCCCCCCCCCCCCCACACACACACACTTATCCACACACACACACACATACACACTCGCACGTACACACACACGCGCGCGCACACCCATCCTCACACTCGCATTTTCAAACCCATCCTCTTCCCTACTACACACGTCCACCCATCCGTTCGTCCGCAATTCTCAACTCCACCGCCCTGTAGCAACATGAATAAACACATTCGTATAATATATATCTGACGACTGGAAACCGACATGCAGTTTGCCAGAGACGACTGACTGACCGACTGACCTCAATTTTGGCTGACGAGACACACCCACTGAAACCTGAATTTGACTCTCGACGCATTGACAGGAGTGGTAGACTGAGGGCTATGGTTGCTAGAACGTCACGTTTCCGCAATTCTTTTCCCAGAGCTATCCATGCTTTCAACCAATCACATGTTAGAGGCCTCTATCATGTTTCTCTGTCATAATTATTACTGTACTCTGTTGCTGGGTTATCTGTAATGTATGTATTTTTAGTAACTGTATTAACGTAGTTCAAATGTGCGGTGTTCTAGTCGACATGTGGTGCTTTGTATACCTTGCGTGTGCGTGGATGTGGAGGTGGACTCTTGGACGTCTTTTTGTTATCGGAATTATGGTTTTTGTTAAATTGTATTGCTGTTGCTGTTGTTGTTGTGTGAGTGAGTTGTGTGTTGGCAGACTTGACTTGACGGATGACGGTTTGCGTTAGTGAGACTGTGACCATACTCATAATAATCATACTCACTTATTTTCTTATGATGTTTTTATTTTTATTATGCATTCTTATTCTTTTGATTGGAAATGAGTATTGTTACAATTTAATTTCCATATGGATTAATAAAATTGAGTTGAGTTGAGTTGACTCTTAATTACCTTCTTCATTTCCGTGGACGGGACGAAGAGGATGTAGCTGTCTCTTTTTGCTGGCGACTACAATGTTGATGATTTGACAGCACTCATCCGCCGCACATTCCGATTTGGCTGTGCATTTGTGTCCCACTTCTGCCTGCATGGACAATGTGTGCGTTCTTCTTTTAGCCAGCCAAGCATACAACTCAGAGAACAACATTGATTGAATGGCTTTGGTCCGTCTATAAAAAATAAAATTGAAAAATGAGACGGCGAGGTGGCGAGGTGTAAAAAAATGTAAAATATCATTCAGTTTAAGTAACCGTTTCGAGGGTTGAAAGCAAATCATGACGTCAATAATAACATAATATGAATGATACAACAACAACAACAAAAACCGAAAAATAAGCATTTGCTTGAGTGCGTGTCCTCGTTTGTTTTTTCCCCAATTGTTTCATGTGATGAAGTTTGAATACAATTGTGTTTAAACCACCACCACCACCACCAACAACAACAACAACACCACCACCACCAACAACAACAACACCACCAACAACAACAACAACATCAACAACTTCGTCTACTACTACCCCTACAACTAAATAATAATACATTTGTTTTGAAATTTTTTTTTTACATCGTATCCTTACCTGACATAAGGCGAAGAGCAACACCAAACCACAGGCAGCCCCTGTCAATACAAACGTCCTCATCTTGCTGGTCACATGTGCAAGTGTTCTCTAATAATGCTCAGCTATAATGAGTGCCGAGTCTTGGCAAAAGGGGTGGAGACATGAGTTATCTAATGTACAACACGCAGGAACATGTCGTCCATGCTTATCTTGTCTGAACTTATCTCAGACGACGGGGATAGAAAATCGTGTGTTTGATAGGGACAGGTTCGAGACAATGCCGTGTCCATGCATTTTGAGATTTTTTTGAAAATTTTAGAAGAAGTTTGAAAAAGTTAGAATAAGTGTTTTGTTGAATTGAATTGATTTTTTTGCCACGCGCGTATCTCTCTCTCTCTCTCTCTCTCTCTCTCTCTCTCTCTCTCTCTCTCTCTCTCTCTCTCTCTCTCTCTCTCTCTCTCTCGCCCTCGGTGTCTATATGCGCGCGCGCGCGCGTGTGTGTGTGTGTGTGTGTGTGTGTGTGTGTGTGTGCGTGTGTGTTTGTGTGTGTGTGTGTGTGTGGTCACCGATACGACAAGATGTTGCACGCGCGCGCGTGTGGGTATGCGTGCGTGTGTGTGTGTGTGTGTGTGTGTGTGTGTGTGTGTGTGTGTGCGTGTGTGTGTGTGTGTGTGTGTGTGTGTGTGTGTGTGTGTTGTCACCGATGTGACAAGATGTAACACGCATAAGTGCAACAGGGACGCTATTTTCCAGGGATAAACGCTTTTGTTATTTCATAACGAGAATATTACATTAAAGTAAACTTTCATATAATGCATTGCTATTCCGTGTTCAAATATAACATCACCTCTCTGTGTCTCTTGCAGACCCAGAGGGTGTTGCAGATCCATCCCTCGAGTTCCTCACTTCCGGCAATAAACAAGGGGCACCACCCACCGTGCCGAGTTTCAAATCCATGACAGAATTTAACAATACGAAAGGTCAAAATACGGTGCTGTCTGGTGCGGCTAGAATAATGCCAGGAAATGGACAGCAGCACAGTGTGCAATCAACGGGGTCAAAAGACCAGCTACAGGCTGTAGACAGCAATCTCATGGAACGCCCACCACTGCCAGTTGAAGATCACACTCAAAACAGCAGCACAACAGTTTTGGACGTGCCAGGGGCTTCGGCAGGCCGTCAGCAAGGGTTGGGTAGTGGTAGCAACACTCAGCTCCCTACCTCTGTGGATATAACGTCAAACGCTCAGCCATCCTCCTCAGTGGGACATCCGGCCCTCCATCCACTAGAACCTCAACCACCGTCATCCACCGATGTGTCAACCACACTCGTCCCTAGCGAGCAGCATCCTTCGACGGCTGGAGCTCCATCACCTTCTGCTGAAGAATCTACCACCAGGAACCCATCCCAACCCTTTGCTGGTGTTTCATCTCCCAACCAAGACAACGGTCAGCAGATAGCCAATCAGGAAAGAGGTAATGCAACGTCTACTTCTACTGGTCAAAGTGTAGACACACAAGCCTCCACGCCAGTTGTGGAACGAGTCAGCAGTCCGCAGTCTGCGTCTGCAGCACACAGAATGAACCACGAGACGTCTGAGCCTGCTGTGCACAATACAAGTGAAATAACAAATCAGACAACCACCCAAGAAAGGGGTAATGCAACGTCTACTCATACTGGTCAAAGTGTAGACACACAAGCTTCCACGCCAGTTGTGGCCAACGTGGATATCCAGAAGCTGGCAAGTCTATTACGCCAGATGCTGGTTGAGAAGCAGAGGCTGGCTTTGAACACTACCAGCAGCAGCAGCAGCAGCACGCCCTTGACTGGACGCGGCAGCACTTTACCTCCAGCCTTTGACGTCAACAACCAGCACCGGGCGTGGCAGCAACAGCAACGGCAGATGCAGTTTCAAGCGCGAGAGCAGCAAATACGACAGCAACGCATTAACCAGATCCTGCTGAAACAGCGGCGTCTGATGCAACAGCAGCAAGGCCTCAGCGGAGCTCGTACGCAACAATCCACGCGGAACGTGTACAGCAGCACACCGGCAGGTGTACGGCGAGGAAGCATCAGTGCCTCCCCTCAGCCATCTTCGAACCCCCTGACATTGTCCCAGGCTTTGGGCTCGCTTCGATCCACGTTTTACCGAGACGCGACCACCAATCACATTACTTCAGGATCGGCCCGCGTTCGCTCCTTGGCACGCACCATCAACCCTGGTGCGCACTCAGTTGGCATCAGACCCCAGCTGGTTCCCGCCTACAGGTTGCAAGGGGAGAAAACAGCTCTCCCCAGCGTGGGGGCGTCCAGAGCCACGCCCTACGTTTTTCTACACACCAACAACCGGACCATCAGAATCCGGAGACCTTTTTATGAGAACATGTACCAGACTCCAAGACAGTGAGGCTCAGGTTTCCTAGGTTATTTTGTGGACAAAAAGGAAGAAAGGTGTTTGGGATTTGAGGGGATTGTGGATTGAGGTAGACCGACGAAACAGTCACACACCATGTGAAATTTCAATCTCTGTTGAAGTATGTTTATAAACTTTTGGTGAGGTTCTGTCATTCTATGCGCTGAGGATTTCAAAACTTTGCCTATCATTAACTGCCTTCATAACAGGAGAACATAACTCCGCGATGCCTGTTTTTATGCTTAAATAAGATTCTGTCATTCTATGCGCTAGAGATTTCAAAACTTTGTCTATCATTAACTGCTTTCATAACAGGAGAACATAACTTCGCGATGCCTGTTTTTTATGCTTAAATGAGATTCTGTCATTCTATGCACTGGGGATTTCAAAACTTTGTCAACCGTAAACCGCTTTCACAACAGGAGAACATATTATTATTAACTCCGCGATGCCTGTCTTTATGCTTTAATGATTGGTGAGATTCTGTCAGTCTATGCGTTGGGGATTTTCAAACTCTGTCTAACGCAAACTCTGTTCACAAGAGGAGAATTAATATAACTCCGCGGTGACTGTTTTTATGTTGTAATGTTTTGTGAGATTCTGTCATTCTATGCGTTCGGGATTTTCAAACTCTGTCTAACGCAAACTCTGTTCACAAGAGGAGTTGGTAGCGCGCTGGATTTGTATTCAGCTGGCCGCTGTCAGCGTGAGTTCGATCCCAGGTTCGGCGGAAATTTATTTCACAGAGTCAACTTTGTGTGCAGACTCTCTTCGGTGTCCGAACCTCCCCCCGTGTACACTACATTGGGTGTGCACGTTAAAGATCCAACGATTGACAAAAGGGTCTTTCCTGGCAAAATTGCTTAGGCACAGTTAATAATTGTCTACCTATACCCGTGTGACTTGGAATAATAGGCCGTGAAAGGTAAATATGCGCCGAAATGGCTGCAATCTACTGGCCGTATAAAATTTCATCTCACACGGCATCACTGCAGAGCGCCTAGAACTGTACCCACGGAATATGCGCGATATAAGACTCATTGATTGATTGATTGATTGATTGATTATGTTGTAATGTTTTGTGAGATTCTGTCATTCTATGCGTTCGGGATTTTCAAACTCTGTCTAACGCGAACTCTGTTCACAAGAGGAGAAAATAACTCCGCGGGGACTGTTTTTATGGTGTAATGTTTCGTCAGGTTCGGTCATTCTATGAGTTGTGTACGAAACCTTTGACATGCGAAGTTTCGAAGTTTACGTGTGTCTCCCTGCGGAATTCATTGTTGAGGGGCTTTCATAACCTGCTCAATATTCACGAACCAAGCCCACAGTTGAAACATTTTATAGCAATAAGAAACAGATCACATGTGGAGGTTTGGAATTTAAAACAAGATATGCTTCTAGCATACAACGATTGGTTTGAAATTAGTTCAGGATAAAATGGATTCATAAAAAAATGTTTTTGTTGTGGGTTAATTTGCTCTTTAATTACTGTTGTAGAATATTCTCCACAATTTTGTTTGTTTATTTGTTTGCTTAACTCCCAGCCGACCACGAAGGGCCATATCAGGGCGGTGCTGCTTTGACATATAACGTGCGCCACACACAAGACAGAAGTCGCAGCACAGGCTTCATGTCTCACCCAGTCACATTATTCTGACACCGGACCAACCAGTCCTAGCACTAACCCCATAATGCCAGACGCCAGGCGGAGCAGCCACTAGATTGCCAATTTTAAAGTCTTAGGTATGACCCGGCCGGGGTTCGAACCCACGACCTCCCGATCACGGGGCGGACGCCTTACCACTAGGCCAACCGTGCCGGTTATTCTCCACAATGTTTTGGCCATTATTGTTTATGTTTAATAATAATAATAATAATAATACAAGAACTTATAAGGCGCACATATCTCACCACAAGGCGATTTAGCCCGATTCTTTCCCCGAATGACAATTGACCGATATGAAGTGAACCACTGCGGTGAAAACATATTTGACTGATTTTAGCTGTGATCATGTAGGTTAAGTCTAGTCATCTTTTGGACTGGTTGGAAGTTAACTCTTGCAGTGAAAGCAGTTTGGTACAAGTGTGATCATGTAGGTTAAGTCTAGTCATCTTTTGGACTGGTTGGAAGTTAACTCTTACAGTGAAAACAGTTTGGTACAAGTGTGATCATGTAGGTTAAATCTAGTCATCTTTTGGACTGGTTGGAAGTTAACTCTTACAGTGAAAACAGTTTGGTACAAGTGTGATCATGTAGGTTAAGTCTAGTCATCTTTTGGACTGGTTGGAAGTTAACTCTTACAGTGAAAACAGTTTGGTACAAGTGTGATCATGTAGGTTAAGTCTAACCATCTTTTGGACTGGTTGGAAGTTAACTCTTACAGTGAAAACAAGTTTGGTACCAGTGTGATCATGTAGGTTAAGTCTAACCATCTTTTGGACTGGTTGGAAGTTAACTCTTACAGTGAAAACAAGTTTGGTACCAGTGTGATCATGTAGGTTCAGTTTAACCATCTTTTGGACTGGTTGGAAGTTAACTCTTACAGTGAAAACAAGTTTGGTACCAGTGTGATCATGTAGGTTCAGTCTAACCATCTTTTAGAAGGTTAAAAGACTGGTTGGAAGTTAACTCTTACAGTGAAAACAAGTTTGGTACCAGTGTGATCATGTAGGTTCAGTCTAACCATCTTTTCGAAGGTTACTCTTACAGTGAAAGCAGTTTGGTACAAGTGTGATCATGTAGGTTAAGTCTAACCATCTTTTAGAAGGTTAAAGGACTGGTTGGAAGTTAACTCTTACAGTGAAAACAAGTTTGGTACAAATGTGATCATGTAGGTTAAGTCTAACCTGCGACTTCTGTCTTGTGTGTGGCGCACGATATATGTCAAAGCAACACCGCCCTGATGTGGCCCTTCGTGGTCGGCTGGGCGTTAAGCAAACAAACAAACACAATCTTTTGGACTGGTTGGAAGTTAACTCTTACAGTGAAAACAGTTTGGTACAAATGTGATCATGTAGGTTCAGTCTAATCTCTTCTTCTGTTTAAGTGGAAACAAATAGATTCGAAGAAAACTTTAATAGCATGCATAGTTATTACCTGCGATCATGTAGGTTAATTCTAATCGGGTGTTTTTGTTGGAGGATAAGAAATGGATTGAACGTTCACCATTACAGCAAGAACAGTATCAGCGGGGTAATGGCATAGACAGACCTGCCAGCCATTGTGAAGCCTTCAGTGTAGACATTTAGAATGTTTTGGAATTTTCAGCTTAGAAAATGGTGTTTAAGTGTAGCATTTTCTAACATGTATTTATACCACATCCGCATTTATGCCATCTTGCACAAGAATAGACATTTGTAATCAAGATTCATTAGAATGCAGGAACATCAAATGCCCACAAGAGTACCTGCAGCGCCACTTTTCAGTGTAGGATGTTTTATGACTCATTGTGTGACCACTACATGGAGTAGGAGGCAAAAATGAGTACCAGCACTCACAAGAAAGATGTTGCATCCTTGTGATTATTTGTTTAATCGTAGCAATCTTTAGCTTGGCGTAGCAATTGCTCTTAAAACGTAGCATGCAGTGGGCACCTCTGCATTGGGATACATATAGTACTATACTGCTACGGGTAGCTCAGGTGGGGGGCCCGGGTAGCTCAGGTGGTAGAGCACTGGACTTGTGATCGAAAGGTCGCTGGTTCGAATCCGGGCCGGGACGGACACGGGTCAACTTTATGTGCAGACCCAGAGACGGTATCCATCTCCCACCCCCGTGTCACCACAATGGCACGTTAAAGATCTTGGTCATTCTACCATAAGTGCAGATGGCTGATACCACCTAAACACGCATACATCAAAAGCCGTGAGGGCGTAAAAACTCGAATCGTATAAACCAATTCATGTCCAATATAGGCAATTAAGACCTGACGGACAATAAGCCCCTTAAAATTTACTAGTATAGTAGTGTAACCACTTTTAAAAGAACTTAGTGGTGGGCAGAGGGGTTCGGGACGTGTCTGTACCAGAAAGGGCGATCTTTTTGTCAATAAGTCACAGTGTTTATTTGCTTATAAATGTGAAGTTTCAAATAATAAGCTATTCATCTGTTTTTGATTTGCAGGTTTGAAATATTAAAGTCATACTAAATGTCTATTGCGTGGTCTTCTCTCTTGTTATGTCTGCGTCTCTCAGTCTATCGATGTACGTGTCAGTTCGTGAGAGAGAGAGAGAGAGAGAGAGAGAGAGAGAGAGAGAGAGAGAGAGAGAGAGAGAGAGAGAGAGAGAGCATTCATATATCAATTGCACAAAATAAAGCACACAGTACACAGGTCTTATACAAAGTACTCAAACAATACTTCTTTAATTAAAACATGTCAAACGCAGAAACAAACATTTTCTATAGTATAACCAAACATTATTCTTTTCTTGCACTTCCAACATCTTAAGTAAAGATTTAAAACGTACAGAAAGCAGGCATAGACTTTAGTCAATGGACAAAAGGGTCTTTCCTGGCAAAACTGTATAGGCATAGATAAAAATGTCCACCAAATACCCGTGTGACTTGGAATAATAGGCCGTGAAAGGTGAATGCTCGCCCTAATAGGCTTGAGGTTTGCTGGCCGATGTGAATGCGTGATATATTGTGTAAACAATTCCATCTCACGATATGTGCGCGATATATAAATTGCATAAAATAAATAACATAAATAAAATAAGACAAAAGAAAAGAAGGTGCTTCAGGATACTTTTAGCAGTTTAGGCGAAACCCACAATTTCACATATGATGTTCCCCAGAGTCAGTAACTAATGCCATTGCTTTACAGACAAACATACTATAAACAAACGGGTGACTACAGTAATCACTAGGTGTCATTTCAACACAAGTCATTCGTCAATGCCGGTTACAAAAAAAATTGAATCCCTGACAAACATTAGATAACTCACTGAATACAATGAAATGCTAACGATATGCGGCAGCACACACGCACGCACACACTTACACACACACACACACACTTACACACACACACACACACACACACACACACACACACACACACACACACACACCGCTGACCAGTCTACTGCATTTTAATGCCTGTGTTTCCTTTTCGACGTTCTGGCTGTTTTCTGGGTAAGGAAATCGGAAACACTTGAAACGCACAGATAGATATTTGTTCAATCATTTTCTATGCTTACATTGTACCCTTTGCAATTTCAAGTATGACAAATCGTTGAACAAATCCAGCAACTGAAAGACCACTTCCCTCTACGCATACCCCATTCTCGCCCCTATCATGACATTCTGGTTTAAACAATATTTGCATCGAAGGCAGTGAATCATAAAAGGCAAGTAGAACCAATAACAACAATGCCCTGTAACATCATGCCTATGGTTCGCGTTTATGAATTCAAACCGTAAATTTACAGACTTGTTCAACGCTTTGAGTCAACATGCTCTGTTTTGGTGCGCTGGACAGGAAGCAATCTCTGAAAATGTCAAACTTTTTCACTGTGAAGGGCTACGGCTTACAACAATGCGCAAACCTTACTTTACATTTTTCTCTTCAATTTTGCAGTTACAATTATACTATGGTAAACTGCTTAAAAAAATATATTCACAAAGTAAAGGTAATATGTCAGCAGTTCATTGAACATGTATTGGATTTTATTGATTTTGAATCGGCTTTCAGATATTAAATGATGACAAGCAGCAGTACCTCACTCAGAACGTGCGCGCAGAACAGCAAGCTCATATTCGAGACTAAAAGATCGTTATGTTACTCAACCCAGGGCCGGACCAAATGAGTTGTAAGGGGGGGGGGTTCCTCATTTTTTTTGGGGGGGAAAATCAGCGAAGTGGCGAAGCCACAAGCGCGCGCCTGCAAAGCAGGCGAGCGAACTAGGGGGGTCCGGGGGCATGCTCCCCCGGAAAATGTTTGAAAAACGGTTTAAATCTGTGCAATCTGGTGCATTCTGGGCCTTGTTTAGCAGCATTGTTTTGGTGCTAAAACTAGTTAAAAAAAACAACCTCAAAGCAAGGTACATGCTTTTTCCAGGGGTGGGGTTCCGGAACCCCTGGAACCCCCCCCTGGGTCCGGCCCTGCAACCGGCACTGACAAATTAAGGGTTATAGATTTACGAAACTTGAACTTGTCGCTAATGCAGCAAGGCAAGTTGATATTCAATTACAATCAGAGACGTCTTCGCAATGGCTTTTTTTCTTGGTTTACTGGTTTTGATGTTTTATCCAATCACATGTTTACAAGCGAGAACTTACTCTATCTCTCCAGAAGAAACTAACAGTTCTTCCAAATTGTTGGGAAACTCCAGGCCAAATCTGAGTACGAGTTACACCACAGACCATTGGTCAGCGGAAACTACGACAACCAAATCGGCCCTGAAAACTTCTGAGAGTGTTGTAAATGTTTTGAATCACACGGAAAACGGTACTCTGTTGAAAACAAGTCTGAGTGCATCCCTCCACAAAACGTACTCTTATCACGATTTTGGCGTTCCCATCGACCGTACAACCAGTAGTCAAAATACTGACGTGCTTACGGAAGACGTGGAAAGAAATGTTAATGTTAGAGTTCCTGCCCGAAATGCAGGGGATCTCTCGGATCACACAGACAACAGTCAAAGCTCTTTGGGTCTCCTTGGAGATCATGCTGAAAGAAAGGACACCGTTTCTGGATTGGATCGAGATAGAACTTTCAATAAGGTTACAGGAGGTATTACATCAACACGGCCGAACCCACCAACCAGCCCAGCTCCTGTCCTGAAACGTTTTGCACGGACTTCATCAAAAATTGGTCACCGAACTCTCAGATCAACCATCAATGCTTGCTCTCCGGACAACCTGACTCTAACAACCTCTTATGACCTTACGCTTGAAATCTTGGTAGATCCGGACCAGATTGAACAGCCTGTCGTGGAGTGTGTTTTTACCGCTTACGTAAGTCAGAATCATTATATGAATCTGACGGTGGACCAGCTGACCGATACCTTCAATGAAAACTTAACGATAAGGATCAGCGAAGTGAGTGACTACGAAACTCCAAGCCCTACGGTTATCGACGGTGAGATGCTCAAAAACACTAGTTTTTCGTTGTTTTCCTTTAACCCACTGAAGGTTCGTGTTGAGGGTTATGCACCATTCTCGATGTTACGCGTAACTCTGCACTATCGTGTCCAGAAAGGTCCAAACATGCGGACCTTACCCTCTTCTAAGATTTCTGCCGACGTCACGTGTGTTATGTCACCTGGGTTCATGGACGGACAGTCTTACCCTCACGACTACGATGGCGAATTTGTCATTACGATAACTGCGATAGAGTCGTTGATGATCAGCTTCAGTCAGATTTATATCGCCTACAGCAATAATTACTGTCTACGTGACTTTGTATTGCTTACGGAGTTGCCTCAGAAGAAAAACACTACTTTCTGTGGCGAATCTGTGACAGATGTTATGATATACCACTTCTCGCTCCGTCTCCATTTTCGAACAAATTACCGATTCACCCGTAAAGGGTTTAAGATGCTATTCACAATCTTACCCAGGGCTGAAGAGCCCACGCTTTTGCCAGGTAAAGTCTTCAACTGCTCCGTGCCAAATTTTCACCGTTTTAAACCGTTGATGAGCTGTAACACAGCAGTGGAGTGCGAAGGAGGAGAAGATGAGCAAGGCTGTTCCTACCACAGCGACGACTGTGGAGATGGCTTCGTTAATATCGGCACAAAATGTGTGGTGCGGCCCAAAGAGCCCATAAGCTGGACTGATGCTAAATTTGACTGCATTCGGCATGGGCAAACAATGGTGACCTTTGGAAACTCAGAGGAATTCGAACAATACTTGCGACTTCTTCATTTGTCCAAAAACATGCATTACACTTTTTTTGGAGCACAAACGGTGAACCGACGACAGACAGCTTCGATCGCGACCTTGTATAGATACGTCTGGCAGTGGGCTGATGGCTGGACGGCCTTCTCGGTACAGATGAATGGTTATAAGCTTCCCCCTGCATGTGCCATGTACGATTATCTGGATCGTATTTTCAGGTCAACATCATGCAATGAAAAAAACAATAGAGACTATGTTTGTGTGTTCAATAAACCAAATAGAACCCTTCAGGTTGGAACGGTTACTAAGCATGATGTTCGTCTGTTTGAACACTCTGCAAATATGACTTGGAGCACTGCAGTAAATGTGGTTCAGTGTCCTTCAGGTCATGTAACCAGAGACTTTTTGTAGTGTGACCTCCAGGCAGAATGCCGTGCACCAGATTCTCGCGTGTTCTGCGAGGTAGGTGTCGTGAAGATGCCCATGTTTCAGTGTGGGCACAGCCAAACTAGTCTGCCATACACTTTGGTATGCGACCACGTGCAGCATTGCCTTGACAACTCAGATGAGGACTTGTGTCTGTATCCCAACTGTCTCCATGGTTTGAATCGTGATAGTCAGTGTATTCTAGACCACCAGCTGTGTGACGGCAAACTCGATAGCTATGACGGCTCTGACGAAACGTGTCATCAGGCATCTGATTCAACATTCCGTTCTTCAGTGTACCCTCCAGGTTCAGTCCATTTTGATGGTAAAGGAGGGTATTGGGTGAAGCCTATGAAGGATAATGAGCGCTGTCCAGGTTCAGTCCATTTTGATGGTAAAGGAGGGTATTGGGTGAAGCCTATGAAGGATAATGAGCGCTGTCCAGGTTCAGTTCATTTTGATGGTAAAGGAGGGTATTGGGTGAAGCCTATGAAGGATAATGAGCGCTGTCCAGGTTCAGTCCATTGTGATGGTAAAGGGGGTATTGGGTGAAGCCTATGAAGGATAATGAGCGCTGTCCAGGTTCAGTCTATTTTGATGGTAAAGGAGGGTATTGGGTGAAGCCTATGAAGGATAATGAGCGCTGTCCAGGTTCAGTCCATTTTGATGGTAAAGGGGGGTATTGGGTGAAGCCTATGAAGGATAATGAGCGCTGTCCAGGTTCAGTCCATTTTGATGGTAAAGGAGGGTATTGGGTGAAGCCTATGAAGGATAATGAGCGCTGTCCAGGTTCAGTCCATTTTGATGGTAAAGGGGGGTATTGGGTGAAGCCTATGAAGGATAATGAGCGCTGTCCAGGTTCAGTCCATTTTGATGGTAAAGGGGGGTATTGGGTGAAGCCTATGAAGGATAATGAGCGCTGTCCAGGTTCAGTCCATTTTGATGGTAAAGGAGGGTATTGGGTGAAGCCTATGAAGGATAATGAGCGCTGTCCAGGTTCAGTCCATTTTGATGGTAAAGGAGGGTATTGGGTGAAGCCTATGAAGGATAATGAGCGCTGTCCAGGTTCAGTCCAGTTTGATGGTAAAGGAGGGTATTGGGTGAAGCCTACGAAGGATAATGAGCGCTGTCCAGGTTCAGTTCATTTTGATGGTAAAGGAGGGTATTGGGTGAAGCCTATGAAGGATAATGAGCGCTGTCCAGGTTCAGTCCATTTTGATGGTAAAGGAGGGTATTGGGTGAAGCCTATGAAGGATAATGAGCGCTGTCCAGGTTCAGTCCATTTTGATGGTAAAGGAGGGTATTGGGTGAAGCCTATGAAGGATAATGAGCGCTGTCCAGGTTCAGTCCATTTTGATGGTAAAGGAGGGTATTGGGTGAAGCCTATGAAGGATAATGAGCGCTGTCCAGGTTCAGTCCATTTTGATGGTAAAGGAGGGTATTGGGTGAAGCCTATGAAGGATAATGAGCGCTGTCCAGGTTCAGTCCATTTTGATGGTAAAGGAGGGTATTGGGTGAAGCCTATGAAGGATAATGAGCGCTGTCCAGGTTCAGTCCATTTTGATGGTAAAGGAGGGTATTGGGTGAAGCCTATGAAGGATAATGAGCGCTGTCCAGGTTCAGTTCATTTTGATGGTAAAGGAGGGTATTGGGTGAAGCCTATGAAGGATAATGAGCGCTGTCCAGGTTCAGTTCATTTTGATGGTAAAGGAGGGTATTGGGTGAAGCCTATGAAGGATAATGAGCGCTGTCCAGGTTCAGTTCATTTTGATGGTAAAGGAGGGTATTGGGTCAAGCCTATGAAGGATAATGAGCGCTGTCCAGGTTCAGTCCATTTTGATGGTAAAGGGGGGTATTGGGTGAAGCCTATGAAGGATAATGAGCGCTGTCCAGGTTCAGTCCATTTTGATGGTAAAGGAGGGTATTGGGTGAAGCCTATGAAGGATAATGAGCGCTGTCCAGGTTCAGTCCATTTTGATGGTAAAGGGGGGTATTGGGTGAAGCCTATGAAGGATAATGAGCGCTGTCCAGGTTCAGTCCATTTTGATGGTAAAGGGGGGTATTGGGTGAAGCCTATGAAGGATAATGAGCGCTGTCCAGGTTCAGTCCATTTTGATGGTAAAGGAGGGTATTGGGTGAAGCCTATGAAGGATAATGAGCGCTGTCCAGGTTCAGTCCATTTTGATGGTAAAGGAGGGTATTGGGTGAAGCCTATGAAGGATAATGAGCGCTGTCCAGGTTCAGTCCAGTTTGATGGTAAAGGAGGGTATTGGGTGAAGCCTACGAAGGATAATGAGCGCTGTCCAGGTTCAGTTCATTTTGATGGTAAAGGAGGGTATTGGGTGAAGCCTATGAAGGATAATGAGCGCTGTCCAGGTTCAGTCCATTTTGATGGTAAAGGAGGGTATTGGGTGAAGCCTATGAAGGATAATGAGCGCTGTCCAGGTTCAGTCCATTTTGATGGTAAAGGAGGGTATTGGGTGAAGCCTATGAAGGATAATGAGCGCTGTCCAGGTTCAGTCCATTTTGATGGTAAAGGAGGGTATTGGGTGAAGCCTATGAAGGATAATGAGCGCTGTCCAGGTTCAGTCCATTTTGATGGTAAAGGAGGGTATTGGGTGAAGCCTATGAAGGATAATGAGCGCTGTCCAGGTTCAGTCCATTTTGATGGTAAAGGAGGGTATTGGGTGAAGCCTATGAAGGATAATGAGCGCTGTCCAGGTTCAGTCCATTTTGATGGTAAAGGAGGGTATTGGGTGAAGCCTATGAAGGATAATGAGCGCTGTCCAGGTTCAGTTCATTTTGATGGTAAAGGGGGTATTGGGTGAAGCCTATGAAGGATAATGAGCGCTGTCCAGGTTCAGTCCATTTTGATGGTAAAGGAGGGTATTGGGTGAAGCCTATGAAGGATAATGAGCGCTGTCCAGGTTCAGTTCATTTTGATGGTAAAGGAGGGTATTGGGTGAAGCCTATGAAGGATAATGAGCGCTGTCCAGGTTCAGTCCATTTTGATGGTAAAGGAGGGTATTGGGTCAAGCCTATGAAGGATAATGAGCGCTGTCCAGGTTCAGTTCATTTTGATGGTAAAGGAGGGTATTGGGTGAAGCCTATGAAGGATAATGAGCGCTGTCCCACGACACACTTTCTATGTCCTGAATATTTCTGCCTACCAGTCTATCTCCGCTGTAACGGTATAGATGACTGCCCGGGTCGTGAGGATGAAGCTAGGTGTGACAGCTACACGTGTCCAGGTCTCTACCGCTGTCGGGGGTCCAAGGTGTGTCTGCACGCTGACAACGTGTGTGACGGCGTGCCCGAGTGTCCCGAGCAGGACGATGAACTGCTGTGTGATTTCTCTTGTCCTGACCAGTGTCACTGCCAGGGTCTGGCCTTTGTCTGCAGCACCAACTTCTCTGTTAGCTCTTACCCTACACTTCGCTACCTCAATGCTAGCGGCTCTGGCATGACACCTGATGCTGTTAGTGGTTGCCTGTTACTTATTCACCTTGATTTGTCAAATTGTGACATTTGCAATTTTCCTCCCAACGTGACCGTTCCAAATCTCCAAGAGTTTGATTTAAGCCGAAACCACCTCACATTTCTTGACATGCGTCGTTTCTACTATCTGCCAAATCTTAGGGTTCTGCTGTTAACGCAAAACCCACTTGTAAGGATAATCGACTCTGCATCCACAGAATTAAAAGAAATGAAACTGCAGACTATTGATCTGTCGTACACTGCTCTAGAAGTAGTTAATGGCAGTGCATTCAAAAGTATCTCAAGTTTAAAAGTTTTAAACGTGTCTTGGAGCGAGTTAACAACAATAAACGTTGCATAAACATTGATCACCAAAGCGATCTTCTCTCTCATAAATCAATGCTTTATTATGGATCCATTTTAAGAGAACTTCTTTCCAAAAGTTTGATCGAATGCATTCAATACCTTGAAACAGTTTTAGTGGTGTTGTGGCTTTAAAACAAAGTAAATTTCTTCCCAATACCTGATAAAGACTTAATGGAATCGTTGTCCACGGTTCATATTTTCGTTGTTGAAGTTTTGCTGCCCATGTGAGTAAAAAAGAAGTCTGCATATCGTGGACGTTTATCATGTTAATACCACCTTCTTCCACCACATTACACAATACATTTCGTTTAACTTTTTCAAAGGCTTTTGTATTTGAATAAGTACTTCCTTTTCCAGAGAAATCTGAACAAAATAGTATTCAGCTTATCGAGAACTTTAACAGGGGCAAGAAGCGCCTGCATAGCGTAAACAAATTGTGAAACTAAGAAGGACTTAATAATACACAATTTGCCGCTTATACTTAAATTCCTTCTTGACCATCTGCAAATGATTTGTTCAACTTTTTCAAGTCTTTTGGACCAATTTTCCATAATTTCAGAGGCCGGGATGTCATTTTTAAAAATAATTCCCATGATTTTAACCTGGGTATTCCATTTAATATCGCAATATTTCTCTTGACAGTTTTTACGCGATCCCAACCACATTGCTTCCGTTTTACTTTTATTAAATTTTAAGCGAGATATATTGGAGAAATCATCAATGATTTCCAAAACCGTTTCCATGTCGTTTTTATCTTGAAGTAAAACAGTTATATCATCGGCGTACATAGCCAGTTTCAGGATACGCGATGTTTGTTCTGCAAAATCTACATCTGGTAAGGCAAATCCTGGGGTGACTTCGGATTTTGATTGCTAATAATTCTACAGCAAGCACGAAGGCCAAAGGTGAGAGGGGACATCCCTGACGGATTCCGGAATTCACACTTATTTCTTCCGAAATCCAGCCCATATAATTTATGCAGCTCGTGGTGTTTGTCATTAGAACTTTAATCCATTTCACAAATTTTTCGCCAAAACCAAATTTTTTAAAGGACCAGACCACATAGTCTTTTGAGATGGAATCGTAGGCTCGGGCGTAGTCAAGGGCAAGTAATATACCGGGTTGATTTCTTTCATTTGCTGGCTTCACTTCAGTCGCAAGTCTGCAATGATCACGTGTGGGGTTGTTTGGATAGTAGGTGTTGTCTTGGCGGTTGTTCCCTTGCTGCCGGTGACATCACACTGGGAGTACTATAGTCAAACGGGTATCTGCATTCCTCTGCCTTTCACAAGCAGAGACAGTTTCCAAGGTTATGACTATTCTTTCAGTGTCATGATCTTGCTCAACCTGGTTCTGTTTGTATTTATTGCCACTGGTCAGGCTGTTGTGTACTGGTCAATACGCACCAATGCGGTGACCTCATCCACAAGCAAAAGGTCCAGAGACGCTACCATCGCCCGTCGTCTGACTACCATAGTTGTGTCGGACTTTCTGTGTTGGTTCCCTATCGGTCTGCTGGGTTTGCTGTCAGCTACTGGAACCCCCATTCCAGGGGAAGTCAACGTGGCCGTGGCCATCTTTGTGCTACCGCTCAATTCTGCACTGAACCCCTTTCTCTACACGTTAAATGTGGTCATGGAAAAGCGTAAGTCAGCTCGAGAGACCTTGCTGTTGAAACGCCTAGAAGCTCGCATGATGACGTTTGCCAGTAAAGACACAGAATAGAAACAAACTTAGCAAGTCGAAATAAAAACAAAACAGCAAGATGAAAATGGCCAGTTTTGACAAGCATAAGGAATAGTCAACTGGCTTTCATTCTAGAATACAATGTGTCTCCACCTGCCCTCTACTTGCTGCCAGTAGTGGGCGTTACTTCCCTTGGCTGTTATCACCACGCTTTCCTCGTTCTGAAAAGCTGGACAATAGACCCTATCGGTATTCCAAGCTCTCGCAAACTTCAAAATAGCCAACAGCAGAGCATGTGGTACAGCCATTTCGCTCGAGCAGCGAAAGCCGAGGTTCGAAGTTCTCGCAACGTTCAAAGCATAACAAAGACCGTGTCTCGCGAGTGCTGCTCAGATACCGAAAAGGCCTGTAGCAGTTCGATATTTTCCCCTCTTCAATAAGGTTCCATTCTCCGTGGACACCAATAGAGAGTGCGACTGGTCAGTTTGGAACTAGTTGCCACCCTCTGTGGGGCCTCTGAGGTATGCCTGGAGGTGTTCCTAAAAACATACGACAGCGATTGACCCCCAAAATCGACTTCGCTAATATTTTGCTAATATTTTGTCTGTGCTAATTTCAAAATGTGTTGAAACAAGTGTGATTTTTTTTCTCAGAGGAATCAATCGGGCAGACTTTATGATTCAGAATGTTGAATATGATGGCATGCCAAGAATCCTATAAACTAGGGTGGGGCAATTGAATGGGGTATCTGACCGGTCAATTACAATCACATGACCTATTTTGGAAGTGATTTTAATCCCTGGTTTACGTTTGTTGTAATGATATGTTTCTGTTTGAATTATTGTAACATGTATTTCCGACATTGCTGGAAATAGCGTAATTACATGACGTTTTCGTAGGCTAAAAGTAGATCAGTTTCACAGATGTTTAAGTGACTACAAGCATAAACAAAGGCATTACGAAGAAACAAGATTTATATCTGGTGACTTGTTTTTCTATAATGCCAATATTTTATACTTTTCTATTAATGTGTTTAGACATTGAAGTTCAATGCGCCAGATTCGTAGTTAAAATTGTAGATTGTATAGAAACGTTGATATCACTTAGTTGTTAAAACAAATATTGTGTGCTGTTGTCGCTGATTCTTTATTTCATGATATCTTCAGTTGTAGTATAATCTTATTTTCATTCTTTCAAAAACGTGTTACGCTGGACAGAGACAAGGTGGCTTAGCAGTAGCAGTAGTGGTAGTTACACTAACCTCTGATGGCAAAATGAAACCAGTCAGTCCGTTGAATGAATCTTATTTGAGCCACATCTTCAGACGAAATATTGAGTGAAAAGCATGCTTGAGTAACCAGCTTCGAAAAACGAAGAGGAAACAAAATCGATCAATCATCATCGATTAAATGTCAAGGACGTACAGTCGTGACAAATACTTTTCTGTTGATTTTGTATACTTTGATTGTGTACAGTTACTTATGTTGTTTTAATACTGGCTTGTTCCAGGTCCGTCGCGATATAACCTTGAATGGTTGAAAACGACGTTAAACACCAAATAAAGAAAGAAAGAAAGAATGTTCCAGGTGTGGGATGTGTACGTAAATAAACCCATGTACACTCCACAACCCATGTTTTGAGTTTTACTCGTCATAATCCCTATCGCAGCATCAATAATAATTATGCAGTGCGTCGTCTGTGCCGCTCAAACTGGGCAGGTATATTCTGCCCTTAAGCGATACATCTGCGTTAGCTTTAGTTACGGGGACGGCCGGGGAGTTCCTGTACTCGAAGTCAACAAAAGTTGGGCCGGGTAGCTCAACTGGTAGAGCACTGGACTTGTGATCCCAAGGTCGCAGGCTCGAATCCCGGCAGGGACGGACACGGGTCAAATGTATGTGCAGACTCAGAGACGGTATGCATGTCCCACCCCCGTGTCACCACAGTGGCACGTCAAAGACCTCGGTCATTCTGCCATAAGTGCAGGTGGCTGATGCAACCTAAACGCGTATACACCTGGGTAAAGCGACTCTCGTTGCTGCTAGCTTTCCACTGGGAGGAAGCGACCCGAATTTCCCAGCATTGGGATGATAGAGGAAAGGAAATGAAATGAAAAAGTGCGGACATGGCTTTCCAAACTTGTTATTTATACACACTTTCGTTAACAGCAAGAGAACGTAACTTCGTCATGCCTGTTTTTATGCATCCATACTTGATGAAGTCATTCTGTGCGTCGTATAACTAATACAAAACCTTTGACATGGACAATGTACGTATGCGTCCTTTCTGAACTCTTTGTCGAGGGGTTTTGCAACCAGCTCTTTATTCATGACCCATACATAGATTGTAAAACTGTTCTCGCATTAAAATAAAAATAAACAAAGACAGTTATGGCACACGAACGCTGACTGGAATTGGCTCCATCACTAACATGGAATCACGCGAAAATGTGCGTGTTACATAGTGTGTGTGTGTTTGTGTGTGTACGTGTGTGTGCGTGCGTGCGTGTGTATATGCGTGCGTGCGTGCGTGCGTGCGTGCGTGTGTGTGTGTGTGTATGTGTGTGTGTGTGTGTGTGTGTGTGTGTGACGACAGCAACTTTATTAATACAAGTAAACAGAAAAAAGAAGTGGGAAGAAGAGGAAGAGAAACAAAACCCAGAGCATACAAATTCTCGCCTTCTGTGTAACTTCAACTCGGCTCATAAATGCTCATCCTCATCCTCGACGAGATGATAGTCTGGCTTTAATTTCAATAGTTCTGCTTGGTGAGAGGCAGATAGATTATCATATCACGATTCAATTCGCATTAGCAGAACAGAAAGATGCGTATCCAGGTCTCATGTGTCGACGATGCACAGGCTGTGGTGTCGGCGTGCCCACGTAGACGGCATGGCACGTGAGTCCGGAGCCACAGCCACAGAAACCGTTCATGACCTCAAAAGAAATGCAGCTTGCACCCTCTGTTTTGTATTTCTGGCATGTGCCTGTGGATAGAAACACATTACCATGGATATAAAGGTTTCGATACGGTTGTAAGCATGGTTGTAAAGTTTCGAAAAAGTAAGTTAATTTCAGTTTGTGTAAGGTTCATAATTATGCATCAGAACATAGAGCGAATAATTATGACGTTGAGCACACAAGCACACATACATACACACACATACACACACACACACACACACACACACACGCACACACACACACACATACATACATACACGCACACACACACACACACACACACACACACACACACACACACACACACACACACACATATTATACATACATACACGCACACACACACATACACACACTCACACACACACACACACACATACACACACGCACGTACACACACGCACATACACACACACACACACACACACGCACGCACACACACACGCACACACACATACACACACACACACACGCACGCACAAACACACGCACAAACACACGCACGCACACGCACATACACACACACACACGCACATACACACACACGCACATACACACATACACACACATACACACACACACACGCACGCACACACACACACACGCACGCACACACACACACACTCGCACCTACACACACATGCACACACAAGAACTTCCACCATCACTCACACCCATTAATAAACCGTACCTCCCCCCGCCCCCCCACATGTACGCACGCACGCCCATCCGTTCGTCTGCAGCCCCCCCGCCATAATTCAGCACATAGTATAAGAACAAACAAAAATATATGTTGGTTTAGGGTAACCCGACCGACCCTATTTCTTCCCGCCGACCCTTACACTTTATTTTCATGTCTCAAAATACATTCCCCAAAAATCATTCTCTGGCACATTTTGCGAACCATACCGAGACAAAAAACAAAAAAAAGTATTACAAAAAAACAGCCGACCTCCCGACCCTACTTCTTTGGGTCATGTTAGTTAACCTAAACCAACATATATTTTTGTTTGGCCTAATATATACGGGATGACTGTGGACACCGACATGCAGGTGACGCTTACCTTCTCCGTTGCCGTGGACAGGTCGAAGAGGATGTAGCTGTCTCTTTTTGCTGGCGACTACAATGTTGATGATCTGACAGCACTCATCCGCCGCACATTCCGATTTGGCTGTGCATTTGTGTCCCACTTCTGCCTGCATAGACATGATTTGTGATCTTCTCTTTGCCAGCCAAGCATCCGTAAACTACCGTAAACTAACTTGTAAACGCCCAGACTCGAGCAAATGCCTACCCCCGACTTTGGGTCAAAACCTGTGTATAGGGTGCTGTACCTTGTATACGCCCACCCCCCCACATTTGGATCAACGGTGTAATTTATTTTTCTTATTGTTTTTAAAATCTGCACAAAATACGGACTTATTGAAGTTATTCCCCCCTCTGCTTCTTTATCTCTGTAAACTTGTAGAGCTAGTTATTTTTCGATAAACACCCAACAACCAAACAAATAACGAGCCAGCAACAGCCTCCGTCGCGATATAACCTTCGTGGTTGAAAACGACGTTAAACACCAAATAAAGAAAGAAAGAAAGCAACAGCCTGAATCCTCGATAGCGCAATGGGTTGAGAAGCTGTTCTGTGTCGGAACTACTTTTGCGACTAAAAAGTTCCGAACGCTCTAATGTACGAAGTATACATCTCTGGAGCTAACAATACAAACATACCGCATTTAAATCAACAACTACAGGCTTGAACACATGAATCTCCATATAAAATCCATGAGTTCGGTTGTTTTCTGAATCTAGATCTGCCGTGCACAAACGTTCAACACAAGCAAATTCCCAAGGCAAGTAACTCTCATACTGTGTCTACCGACAAGAGTAGTTCCCCTTTCAAATGTCTTTTCACTCCGTTTCTTCGACAACAGATTGCAATCCGACGGTCAGTTTTCAACAATATTTCATTTTATAAACAGATCACACGCAACCAAATGCACACATCTCATCAATTTAAAGAACATAAAGCGGTTTCATACACTATTTTCCCCAGAAAACTGAACTTCATGCAGTTTTTAGCGTTGGAAAACGGGTGCAAAAGTTCGTCTGCTAGTCCCATTTGACGAAATAATATTATCCTAAGCGATACCAAAACATGAACAGAACACACAATATCTGCCTTTACCGCCACAGCAGAATAACAACATATCTGTTTACTTGATTTTAGTCCAAAACAGGGAAACTGACAAGAAGTGTTAACAGAATGGAATGATTTGCACGGAACCATACAACCGCGCATTGATCGATCGCCTTGCGCAGGTTGACTGGTTGAGTGAATAAAGTTCGATCAAACTTTCGCACAAAAACTCCTCTTTTCTTTGAATAACTGAAGAAAGGAGGAATAAAGAGGTTACACACATCGTCTCAGTGATTATTAAAAATAATGGTCTCAGTTCGCGGTCATGAAAAAGCTCGCTGAAGGTCGCATTTTTCATGATCCGCGAACTACGACCATTATTTTTAATAATCACTGAGACTCGGCATGTAACCTCTACATATTACTCGGGTGAATAATAACCGGATGATGATTTGCCGTCATGCCGTTGATTTGATTCTTTGCCTCTGCAGTCTATGGATAGCCATGCCAACATTTGACGAAGATTTGAGAGATAAGACGTATTTGATAATTGCAGAGCTCAACCTTGGGGGATTTACACAGATAGAGTAAACGAATTGTTCTTTGATTTGACATACACCTTATTCCTCCTAGATGACTTTGATCAGAGCTAATGAACTGACTACAGATATCATATTCTGTTTTGGGATTTCTGTTTACACACGCTCGCTTCTAATGCCGGTTAAACTCAAGCAGATGCTGAATCATCATTTTCAGTTCTTATTTGAGATATGTGTGCACATCTGTTAAAAACAATATGGCGCAAAGGTATTTTTGTGGTTAGTTTCCAGGTTAAATTAAGGCAAGGCACTGGCACACAAGCGAACAGAAAAGAGGGTAGATATTGCTACCTAGAAACATGTCATATTGATCAAATACCGCAATTTCTCACGTGAAACTGATCCTGCGCAGGATGCAGTACCAAGTAAACGCCCATCCCCTACTTTCAATCGAAATTGTTGAAAAAGGGGGTTCGTGTTTACAAGGTAGTTTACGGTGCATTTAATAAATGGTTTTAATCCGTCTATCAAACTAAATTTGAGACGGCTCTGTGGCAAAAGTGTTTTTTTAATCAAATTCATTGAAAAGTTTGCCAAAGAAATGTGAAGCTAGTTCGACCTATGTCTTTGCATTTAACCCTAAAAGCTAAAAACAACAACACCAACAACAACTACTACTACTACTACTACTACTCTACTACTACTACTACTATTACTACTACTACTACTACTACTACTACTACTACTACTACTACTACTACTACTACTACTACTACTGCTACTACTACTACTTCTACTAGGGGAAAGGCTCCTAATATGGACAGGCTCTTAATATGGACCACCTTCTGTTCTGACAAACTAACGGCGCTAGAGCGCTCACAACAATTTCACCCTTTTTATTCACCCTCTCTGGATAGGTTGCACATGTCAAAACAGTTGCAGAAATACAAACCCCAAAACCGTTAGGCTTTTTCGTTTGTTTTTTCTCACTTTTGGCAGCGTTCACTCTAAATTTGCCGTCTAAAACGGACTCGTTTCTGTCCACAGTCAAAGCTTTTATCACACAAAAAAGGCTATATATGACAGCTAAGACCGTATTGGTTACATTATAGCAGTGTTTACCCCGAGTTTCTCCTGCAAAGAAAAAATAATAGCAAAACCTCAAAGTATGTGTGAGTCCCCTTATATGGACCACCTTCAACAAATCGAAGAAAATAAAAGCTAAAGGCAATTTTAATTATTTCATTCAGAAGCTTGCTGAAAATAACTTATAACTAGCCCTCGAGATTTCAAAAAGATATAACAAATAGTCTTTTTTTGTGGAAGTTGATAATTTCACTTATTTTCACTCTGGTTTTGATAAGCTTCTTCAGTTTGCTGGTGTACTTCAAATAATGCTCTCATCAACCCGAAACAGATAAATCTAAAGCATATTTAAATTAGTCTGACTTACACACTAAGTTGTAACATGTTATTTTGAAGTAGGCCTATAGAGGGCTTTTTACAGTTATTCGTGAAGGCCGCTTCACTGGTCCAGATGAAGGCCGCTTCACTGGTCCAGATGAAGGCCGCTTCACTGGTCCAGATTAGGCGCCCAGGCTCCTAATATGGACCATTTGTGATTTTTTCTCTATTTAATTTTTGCAGAATGTCTATCACAGATATTTCACTCTAATTAGGCCTAACGGTTAACCTAAGAGAGAAGGACTACCAAACACAAAATGAAACTTCTTCGCAAGAAAACAAGCTAGTTATCAGCATAAAACAAAAAGTGGTCCATATTAGGGTCCCTTCCCCTACTACCATTACCACTCATACATTTATTTTGCTCTTTTCTTGCATCCTATTCTTACTCAACTCTGAGGACTAGCTGGATCGTTCTCAGCTCGTTCACTTCTGAGTAAGAGAGATAATGATTGTGTGTGCATGCGCGCACGCGCCGGTGTGTGTGTGTGTGTGTGTGTGTGTGTGTGTGTGTGTGTGTGTGTGTGTGTGTGTGTGTGTGTGTGTGTAAGGTAGGAAGAAGAGAGACGGACAGCCAGACAGAGAACGTGAAAGAAGTAAAGAAAGCACGCGCGAGAAAGAATATGACGTAATCATGACAATTTAATACACTGTACATCACGTGCTGTCATTCCGTACGTTCATCATAACATCATGAAGAAGGCAGTTTGTAGCTGCCGAACTATTGATAAAGAAAGACCTCGTCTGGATACTGCTGTGTCCTCTTTTAATTGAAATCTTATTCTTACCTGACATAAGCTGAAGAGCAACACCAAACCGAATGCAGCCCCAGTCAATGCAAACGTCCTCATCTTGCTGATCGTTCGCACAAGTGCTCTCGAAAATTCCTCAGCTCTGAATCCTTCCAAGCCAAGTCAAGGCAAAAGTGACGGAGACCCGAGTTATCTTACATGTTGCTGAAAGTACAACACGCATGAACCTTTTGTCCTTGCTTATCTCGCATGGACAGAAAAATCGTGTGTTTGACAGGAACAGGCTTGAGATAATGCTGGTTCCATGCGCGTTGAAAATAAGTAAATGTATTTGTCATGTGTATTGTTGATTCTCTCTCTCTCTCTCTCTCTCTCTCTCTCTCTCTCTCTCTCTCTCTCTCTCTCTCTCTCTCTCTCTCTCTCTCTCTCTCTCTCTCTCTCTCTCTTTCTCTCTCTCTCTCTGTCTGTGTATGTAGCCTATGTGCGTGTGTGTGTGGTGTTCTGATGCATTAATTATGAACCTTACACAAACTGAAATTAACTTACTTTTTCGAAACTTTACAACCATGCTTACAACCGTATCGAAACCTTTATATCCATGGTAATGTGTTTCTATCCACAGGCACATGCCAGAAATACAAAACAGAGGGTGCAAGCTGCATTTCTTTTGAGGTCATGAACGGTTTCTGTGGCTGTGGCTCCGGACTCACGTGCCATGCCGTCTACGTGGGCACGCCGACACCACAGCCTGTGCATCGTCGACACATGAGACCTGGATACGCATCTTTCTGTTCTGCTAATGCGAATTGAATCGTGATATGATAATCTATCTGCCTCTCACCAAGCAGAACTATTGAAATTAAAGCCAGACTATCATCTCGTCGAGGATGAGGATGAGCATTTATGAGCCGAGTTGAAGTTACACAGAAGGCGAGAATTTGCATGCTCTGGGTTTTGTTTCTCTTCCTCTTCTTCCCACTTCTTTTTTCTGTTTACTTGTATTAATAAAGTTGCTGTCGTCACACACACACGCACGCACGCACAAACACACACACACACACATACACGCACGCACGCACGCGCACACACACACACACACACACACACACACACACACACACACACACACACACACACACACACTATGAAACACGCACATTTTCGCGTGATTCCATGTTAGTGATGGAGCCAATTCCAGTCAGCGTTCGTGTGCCATAACTGTCTTTGTTTATTTTTATTTTAATGCTAGAACAGTTTTACAATCTATGTATGGGTCATTAATAAAGAGCTGGTTGCAAAACCCCTCGACAAAGAGTTCAGAAAGGACGCATACGTACATTGTCCATGTCAAAGGTTTTGTATTAGTTATACGACGCACAGAATGACTTCATCAAGTATGGATGCATAAAAGCAGGCATGACGAAGTTACGTTCTCTTGCTGTTAACGAAAGTGTGTATAAATAACAAGTTTGGAAAGCCATGTCCGCACTTTTTCATTTCATTTCCTTTCCTCTATCATCCCAATGCTGGGAAATTCGGGTCGCTTCCTCCCAGTGGAAAGCTAGCAGCAACGAGAGTCGCTTTACCCAGGTGTATACGCGTTTAGGTTGCATCAGCCACCTGCACTTATGGCAGAATGACCGAGGTCTTTGACGTACCACTGTGGTGACACGGGGGTGGGACATGCATACCGTCTCTGAGTCTGCACATAAATTTGACCCGTGTCTGTCCCTGCCGGGATTCGAGCCTGCGACCTTGGGATCACAAGTCCAGTGCTCTACCAGTTGAGCCAACCGGCCCAACTTTTGTTGACTTCGAGTACAGGAACTCCCCGGCCGTCCCCGTAACTAAAGCTAACGCAGATGTATCGCTTAAAGGCAGAATATACCTGCACAGTTTCAGCGGCACAGACGACGCACTGCATATTATTGATGCTGCGATAGGAATTATGACGAGTAAAACTCAAAACATCGGTTGTAGAGTGTACATGGGTTTATTTACGTACACATCATCACCCCACACCTGGAACAAGCCAGAATTAAAACAACATAAGTAACTGTATACAATCAAAGTATACAAAATCAACAGAAAAGTATTTGTCACGACTGTACGTCCTTGACATTTAATCGATGATGATTGATCGATTTTGTTTCCTCTTCGTTTTTCGAAGCTGGTTACTCAAGCATGCTTTTCACTCAATATTTCGTCTGAAGATGTGGCTCAAATAAGATTAATTCAACGGACTGACTGGTTTCCTTTTGCCATCAGAGGTTAGTGTAACTACCATTACTGCTACTGCTAAGCCACCTTGTCTCTGTCCAGCGTAACACGTTTTTGAAAGAATGAAAATAAGATTATACTACAACTGAAGATATCATGAAATAAAGAATCAGCGACAACAGCACACAATATTACCCAATATTGACGGACTGTGTGATGATATCTTCTGCTATGGTCAGTTGAGACAGTGATATCAAAATCGAGACCGGAGGTCGAGATTTTGATATCACTGTCGAAACAGACCAATAGCAGAAGATATCATCACACAGTCAGTCAATGTTAGATATATTGCTAATTCTCTGGACATTTTGTATTTACTGTAAAGAAATTACAAAAGTATTTGTCTCAGTTTTGGCTGTTCCATATCCCTCCCTCTGATTATTATTTCTTTTTGTTCACGTTTTTCTGTACTTTTCAGTATTTTATGTGACAGGGGAGGCTACCGCTCCTTTCACAACGGACTCTGCACCCGGGTTGTTGGCCTTTAAAGTCAACACCTGTGGTTTGTAGAGTTCTGTTTGTGATGGGGTCTGGTGGTTTCCGATTGTCTGTATGTTCATGGAAACCTTCGGGTTTGCATAACAGTTTTTATAGGGCTAAGAAATTAGCCCTAACATTTTCAAACCTGTTTGATTGCACTTCGCTTCCCGAGGTGATCGTAGTGTTTCGGCACACGGTACCATCTGGCGCTTGCGAGCAGGGATGGGACTCGGCATGATATGTCCAGGTAATGGCATAATATGACCACTGAACATTTTCGTGCTGTTCCCATTCTGCGAACTTGGGATGGACAGTGGTCTCCCGGTTCGGAACTTCGGGACGAAGTTCATTTCAAACGGGGGGGATTGTGACAGGGGAGGCTACCGCTCCTTTCGCAACGGACTCTGCACCCGGGTTGTTGGCCTTTAAAGTCAACACCTGTGGTTTGTAGAGTTCTGTTTGTGATGGGGTCTGGTGGTTTCCGATTGTCTGTATGTTCATGGAAACCTTCGGGTTTGCATAACAGTTTTTATAGGGCTAAGAAATTAGCCCTAACATTTTCAAACCTGTTTGATTGCACTTCGCTTCTTGAGGTGATCGTAGTGTTTCGGCACACGGTTACATTTAAAATGTCTTTTCTTTCAAAAAGTCTTTAGTCACTTGCTCAACTACATTCTGGGATAATTACATTTTCATATATATTTTTTTGTTTTTAAATTTAGGTGTTTTTGTTTTTGAAGTGGGGAAGCAATAAAGAGGTCGTCGATATCAAAACTGATATCGACGGAAATGTCGTCGATATCACTTTTGCACTGAGCTCAATTTTGCCCAATTGACCAATGGAAATCCACGTAACATATGAAATAGCAATATTTGTTTCAACAACCAAGTGATATCAACGTTTCTATACAATCGACAGGTCTAACTACGAATCTGGCGCATTGAACTTCAATGTCTAAACACATTAATAGAAAAGTATAAAATATTGGCATTATAGAAAAACAAGTCACCAGATATAAATCTTGTTTCTTCGTAATGCCTTTGTTTATGCTTGTATTCACTTAAACATCTGTGAAACTGATCTACTTTTAGCCTACGAAAACGTCATGTAACTAGATTACGCTATTTCCAGCAATGTCGGAAATACATGTTACAATAATTCAAACAGAAACATATCATTACAACAAACGTAAAGCAGGGATTAAAATCACTTCCAAAATAGGTCATGTGATTGTAATTGACCGGTCAGATACCCCATTCAATTGCCCCACCCTAGTTTATAGGATTCTTGGCATGCCATCATATTCAACATTCTGAATCATAAAGTCTGCCCGATTGATTCCTCTGAGAAAAACAATCACACTTGTTTCAACACATTTTGAAATTAGCACAGACAAAATATTAGCAAAATATTAGCGAAGTCGATTTTGGGGGTCAATCGCTGTCGTATGTTTTTAGGAACACCTCCAGGCATACCTCAGAGGCCCCACAGAGGGTGGCAACTAGTTCCAAACTGACCAGTCACTCTCTCTATTGGTGTCCACGGAGAATGGAACCTATTGAAGAGGGGAAAATATCGAACTGCTACAGGCCTTTTCGGTATCTGAGCAGCACTCGCGAGACACGCTCTTTGTTATGCTTTGAACGTTGCGAGAACTTCGAACCTCGGCTTTCGCTGCTCGAGCGAGATGGCTGTACCACATGCTCTGCTGTAGGCTATTTTGAAGTTTGCGAGAGCTTGGAATACCGATAGGGTCTATTGTCCAGCTTTTCAGAACGAGGAAAGCGTGGTGATAACAGCCAAGGGAAGTAACGCCCACTACTGACAGCAAGTAGAGGGCAGGTGGAGACACATTGTATGCTAGAATGAAAGCCAGTTGACTATTCCTTATGCTTGTCAAAACTGGCCATTTTCATCTTGCTGTTTTGTTTTTATTTCGACTTGCTAAGTTTGTTTCTATTCTGTGTCTTTACTGGCAAACGTCATCATGCGAGCTTCTAGGCGTTTCAACAGCAAGGTCTCTCGAGCTGACTTACGCTTTTCCATGACCACATTTAACGTGTAGAGAAAGGGGTTCAGTGCAGAATTGAGCGGTAGCACAAAGATGGCCACGGCCACGTTGACTTCCCCTGGAATGGGGGTTCTAGTAGCTGACAGCAAACCCAGCAGACCGATAGGGAACCAACATAGAAAGTCCGACACAACTATGGTAGTCAGACGACGGGCGATGGTAGCGTCTCTGGACCTTTTGCTTGTGGATGAGGTCACCGCATTGGTGCGTATTGACCAGTACACAACAGCCTGACCAGTGGCAATAAATACAAACAGAACCAGGTTGAGCAAGATCATGACACTGAAAGAATAGTCATAACCTTGGAAACTGTCTCTGCTTGTGAAAGGCAGAGGAATGCAGATACCCGTTTGACTATAGTACTCCCAGTGTGATGTCACCGGCAGCAAGGGAACAACCGCCAAGACAACACCTACTATCCAAACAACCCCACACGTGATCATTGCAGACTTGCGACTGAAGTGAAGCCTGCTAAAGGGAAAGCGGAGGACTAGGAATCGATCCAAAGTGATAGCACAAATAATAAAGGCTGACACCTCACTGGACAGCAGTTGAACATTTTTTCTTTAAATGCCCAAGAATATCACTTTTTTGGAAGAACGTAGAAAAGCACATTTATATAAAAACAGGTTCACAGATAAAATTAAAAGAAACTGACGTTTTATTTGGTTTCCAACCGAACAAGCAACAGGACCAAACTATAAGAAATATTAACTTTATTCTGCTTGTTGCAAAAATGTCAATAAGTATATACAAATACGGAGAAGGCTTTGACCCAAATTGTATATTTGAAAGAGAGCTCTCCATTCGGCTTTTTGACTGAGAAACCCAGTACTATCATGCTATTGCAAACGACTCGTTGCAAATGTCAATGTATTAACTAAGGTGAACCAGTGATGAAAACAATTATGACGAACAGCAAAATATATCATTATTATTAATTCATTTAAACACAACCATGGTAATAGAGAGAGAGAGAGTGAGGGAGGGAGAGGGAGGGAGGGAGAGAGAGAGGGAGAGGGAGAGAGAGAGAGAGACGGAGAGAGAGAGGGAGAGAGAGAGAGAGATTGAGAGAGGAAGAGAGAGAGAGAGAGGGGGAAAGGGGAGGGTGCGAGAGAGAGAGAGGTAGAGAAAGAGCGGAGGGAGGGGTGGGAGAGAGTGAGCGAGAAAGAGAGATGTTCGAAGATTGTCCATGTTAAACGAAAGAATGATATTATTGCTATTTATAACCCTATCTGTTTATGTTTAAACTGTTCAGCATCGCTCACAGTATCAGAGAGAGAGAGAGAGAGAATGGTAGGGTTTATGTTTAAACTGTTCAGCATCGCTCACAGTATCAGAGAGAGAGAGAGAGAGAGAGTGGCAGGGAGGGTGAGAGAGAGAGAGAAGGGGAGAGGGGGGGAGAGAGAGAGAGGACGATTGAAGATAGAGAGAGGGAGAGAGGGGAGGTGAGGGAGAGAGAGGATGGGGAGAGAGGATAGAGAAAGAGAGAAAGTGTGCAAATGCCAGTTGACGGAGAGAATTATAGCTAAATTATAATTGATTGAAAATATTGTACATTTTCGAAGATTGTCCATGTTAAACGAAAGAATGATATTATTATTATTTATAACCCATTCTGTTTACGTTTAAACTGTTCAGCTTCGCTCACAGTATCATACTCGTAGCGAGTCATATTGTAACTGAGGTTCAAAAAAAAGAAAAGAAAAAAAAAAAAAAAAAAAAAAAAAAGTCAGCAATGGATAGGTTTGTTACAAATATGTTAAAGCTGCTCTGAGCTTTGCCAACAGAGTGGAGGTACAACCTAGCCACAAAACTGCCAATATTCCCCAGAACAGACAGAAAAGCAAAGATCCACAGAAAAACTCTGTAAATGTTAGATCTTAGGAGGTCTTCGCATGAAGCTAGTAAATCCTGGGCTGCATGACAATTGTGCAAATTAAAGCTAGTAGGCAACATCGCCTCACAACATAGCTTGTAGCTGTCGGCTTGCACAAGCTTTAGAAACTTCAGGTTCTTCAGTAAATCCTTAGGGTAGTGTCTGAGAGGAGAACCCCTAAAATCAATACTTTCTAGCTTTGGAGTGGACTGTAACCCGTCAACGTTTATTGTTGTTAACTCGCTCCAAGACACGTTTAAAACTTTTAAACTTGAGATACTTTTGAATGCACTGCCATTAACTACTTCTAGAGCAGTGTACGACAGATCAATAGTCTGCAGTTTCATTTCTTTTAATTCTGTGGATGCAGAGTCGATTATCCTTACAAGTGGGTTTTGCGTTAACAGCAGAACCCTAAGATTTGGCAGATAGTAGAAACGACGCATGTCAAGAAATGTGAGCTGGTTTCGGCTTAAATCAAACTCTTGGAGATTTGGAACGGTCACGTTGGGAGGAAAATTGTCAATGTCACAATTTGACAAATCAAGGTGAAAAAGTAACAGGCAACCACTAACAGCATCAGGTGTCATGCCAGAGCCGCTAGCATTGAGGTAGCGAAGTGTAGGGTAAGAGCTAACAGAGAAGTTGGTGCTGCAGACAAAGGCCAGACCCTGGCAGTGACACTGGTCAGGACAAGAGAAATCACACAGCAGTTCATCGTCCTGCTCGGGACACTCGGGCACGCCGTCACACACGTTGTCAGCGTGCAGACACACCTTGGACCCCCGACAGCGGTAGAGACCTGGACACGTGTAGCTGTCACACCTAGCTTCATCCTCACGACCCGGGCAGTCATCTATACCGTTACAGCGGAGATAGACTGGTAGGCAGAAATATTCAGGACATAGAAAGTGTGTCGTGGGACAGCGCTCATTATCCTTCATAGGCTTCACCCAATACCCTCCTTTACCATCAAAATGAACTGAACCTGGACAGCGCTCATTATCCTTCATAGGCTTCACCCAATACCCTCCTTTACCATCAAAATGGACTGAACCTGGACAGCGCTCATTATCCTTCATAGGCTTCACCCAATACCCTCCTTTACCATCAAAATGGACTGAACCTGGACAGCGCTCATTATCCTTCATAGGCTTCACCCAATACCCTCCTTTACCATCAAAATGGACTGAACCTGGACAGCGCTCATTATCCTTCATAGGCTTCACCCAATACCCTCCTTTACCATCAAAATGGACTGAACCTGGACAGCGCTCATTATCCTTCATAGGCTTCACCCAATACCCTCCTTTACCATCAAAATGGACTGAACCTGGACAGCGCTCATTATCCTTCATAGGCTTCACCCAATACCCTCCTTTACCATCAAAATGGACTGAACCTGGACAGCGCTCATTATCCTTCATAGGCTTCACCCAATACCCTCCTTTACCATCAAAATGGACTGAACCTGGACAGCGCTCATTATCCTTCATAGGCTTCACCCAATACCCTCCTTTACCATCAAAATGGACTGAACCTGGACAGCGCTCATTATCCTTCATAGGCTTCACCCAATACCCTCCTTTACCATCAAAATGGACTGAACCTGGAGGGTACACTGAAGAACGGAATGTTGAATCAGATGCCTGACACGTTTCGTCAGAGCCGTCATAGCTATCGAGTTTGCCGTCACACAGCTGGTGGTCTAGAATACACTGACTATCACGATTCAAACCATGGAGACAGTTGGGATACAGACAAAAGTCCTCATCTGAGTTGTCAAGGCAATGCTGCACGTGGTCGCATACCAAAGTGTATGGCAGACTAGTTTGGCTGTGCCCACACTGAAACATGGGCATCTTCACGACACCTACCTCGCAGAACACGCGAGGATCTGGTGCACGGCATTCTGCCTGGAGGTCACACGACAAAAAGTCTCTGGTTACATGACCTGAAGGACACTGAACCACATTTACTGCAGTGCTCCAAGTCATATTTGCAGAGTGTTCAAACAGACGAACATCATGCTTAGTAACCGTTCCAACCTGAAGGGTTCTATTTGGTTTATTGAACACACAAACATAGTCTCTATTGTTTTTTTCATTGCATGATGTTGACCTGAAAATACGATCCAGATAATCGTACATGGCACATGCAGGGGGAAGCTTATAACCATTCATCTGTACCGAGAAGGCCGTCCAGCCATCAGCCCACTGCCAGACGTATCTATACAAGGTCGCGATCGAAGCTGCCTGTCGTCGGTTCACCGTTTGTGCTCCAAAAAAAGTGTAATGCATGTTTTTGGACAAATGAAGAAGTCGCAAGTATTGTTCGAATTCCTCTGAGTTTCCAAAAGTCACCATTGTTTGCCCATGCCGAATGCAGTCATATTTAGCATCAGTCCAGCTTATGGGCTCTTTGGGTCGCACCACACGGTAACATTTTGTGCCGATATTAACGAAGCCATCTCCACAGTCGTCGCTGTGGTAGGAACAGCCTTGCTCATCTTCTCCTCCTTCGCACTCCACTGCTGTGTTACAGCTCATCATCGGTTTAAAACGGTGAAAATTTGGCACGGAGCAGTTGAAGACTTTACCTGGCAAAAGCGTGGGCTCTTCAGCCCTGGGTAAGATTGTGAATAGCATCTTAAAACCTTCACGGGTGAATCGGTAATTTGTTCGAAAATGGAGACGGAGCGAGGAGTGGTATATCATAACATCTGTCACAGATTCGCCACAGAAAGTAGTGTTTTTCTTCTGAGGCAACTCCGTAAGCAATAAAAAGTCATGTAGACAGTAATAATTGCTGTAGGCGATATAAATCTGACTGAAGCTGATCATCAACGACTCTATCGCAGTTATCGTAATGACAAACTCGCCATCGTAGTCGTGAGGGTAAGACTGTCCGTCCATGAACCCAGGTGACATAACACACGTGACGTCGGCAGAAATCTTAGAAGAGGGTAAGGTCTGCATGTATGGACCTTTCTGGACACGATAGTGCAGAGTTACGCGTAACATCGAGAATGGTGCATAACCCTCAACACGAACCTTCAGTGGGTTAAAGGAAAACAACGAAAAACTAGTGTTTTTGAGCATCTCACCGTCGATAACCGTAGGGCTTGGAGTTTCGTAGTCACTCACTTCGCTGATCCTTATCGTTAAGTTTTCATTGAAGGTATCGGTCAGCTGGTCCACCGTCAGATTCATATAATGATTCTGACTTACGTAAGCGGTAAAAACACACTCCACGACAGGCTGTTCAATCTCGTCCGGATCTACCAAGATTTCAAGCGTAAGGTCATAAGAGGTTGTTAGAGTCAAGTTGTCCGGAGAACAAGCATTGATAGTTGATCTGAAAGTTCGGTGACCAGTTTTTGATGAAGTCCGTGCAAAACGTTTCAGGACAGGAGCTGGGCTGGTTGGTGGGTTCGGCCGTGTTGATGTAATACCTCCTGTAACCTTATTGAAAGTTCTATCTCGATCCAATCCAGAAACGGTGTCCTTTCTTTCAGCATGATCTCCAAGGAGACCCAAAGAGCTTTGACTGGTGTCTGTGTGATCCGAGAGATCCCCTGCATTTCGGGCAGGAACTCTAACATTAACATTTCTTTCCACGTCTTCCGTAAGCACGTCAGTATTTTGACTACTGGTTGTACGGCCGATGGGAACGCCAAAATCGTGATAAGAGTACGTTTTGTGGAGGGATGCACTCAGACTTGTTTTCAACAGAGTACCGTTTTCCGTGTGATTCAAAACATTCACAACACTCTCAGAAGTTTTCAGGGCCGATATGGTTGTCGTAGTTTCCGCTGACCAATGGTCTGTGGTGTAACTCGTACTCAGATTTGGCCTGGAGTTTCCCAACAATTTGGAAGAACTGTTAGTTTCGTCTGGAGAGAGAGAGTAAGTTCTCGCTTGTAAACATATGATTGGATAAAACATCAAAACTAGTAAACCAAGAAAAAAAGCCATTGCGAAGACGTCTCTGATTGTAATTGAATATCAACTTGCCTTGCTGCATTAGCGACAAGTTCAAGTTTCGTAAATCTATAACCCTTAATTTGTCAGTGCCGGTTGAGTAACATAACGATCTTTTAGTCTCGAATATGAGCTTGCTGTCCTGCGCGCACGTTCTGAGTGAGGTACTGCTGCTTGTCATCATTTAATATCTGAAAGCCGATTCAAAATCAATATAATCCAATACATGTTCAATGAACTGCTGACATATTACCCTTACTTTGTGAATATATTTTTTAAGCAGTTTGCCATAGTATAATTGTAACTGCAAAATTGAAGAGAATAAACAAAATGTAAAGTAAGGTTTGCGCATTGTTGTAAGCCGTAGCCCGTCACAGTGAAAAAGTTTTGACATTTTCAGAGATTGCTTCCTGTCCAGCGCACCAAAACGGAGCTTGTTGACTCAAAGCGTTGAACAAGTCTGTAAATGTACGGTTTGAATTCATAAACGCGAACCATAGGCATGATGTTAAAGGGCATTGTTGTTATTGGTTCTACTTGCCTTTTATGATTCACTGCCTTCGATGCAAATATTGTTCAAACCAGAATGTCATGATAGGGACGAGAATGGTGTATGCGTAGAGGGAAGGGGTATGCGTAGAGGGAAGTGGTCTTTCACTTGCTGGATTTGTTCAACGATTTGTCATACTTGAAATTGCAAAGGGTACAATGTAATCATAGAAAATGATTGAACAAATATCTATCTGTGCGTTTCAAGTGTTTCCGTTTCCTTACCCAGAAAACAGCCAGAACGTCGAAAAGGAAACACAGGCATTAAAATGCAGTAGACTGGTCAGCGGTGTGTGTGTGTGTGTGTGTGTGTGTGTGTGTGTGTGTGTGTGTGTGTGTGTGTAAGTGTGTGCGTGCGTGCGTGTGTGCTGCGTATCGATAGCATTTCATTGTATTCAGTGAGTTATCTAATGTTTGTCAGGGATTCAATTTTTTTTGTAACCGGCATTGACGAATGACTTATGTTCAAATGACACCTACTGATTACGGGAGTCACCCGTTTGTTTATAGTATGTTTGTCTGTAAAGCAGTGGCATTAGTTACTGACTCTGGGGAACATCATATGTGAAATTGTGGGTTTTACTGTAAGTATCCTGAAGCACCTTCTTTTCTTTTGTCTTATTTTATTTATTTTATGCAATTTATATATCGCGCACATATCTCAACTACGGATTCAAGGCGCAGGGATTTATTTATGTCGTGTGAGATGGAATTGTTTACACAATATATCACGCATTCACATCGGCCAGCAAACCTTAAGCCTATCAGGGCGAGCATTCACCTTTCACGGCCTATTATTCCAAGTCACACTGGTATTTGGTGGACATTTTTATCTATGCCTATACAGTTTTGCAAGGAAAGACCCTTTTGTCAATCGTGGGATATTTAACGTGCACACCCCAATGTATGAATAATTAGGTTTATTTGTCCATTGACTAAAGTCTATGCTTGCTTTCTGTACGTTTTAAATCTTTACATGAGATGTTGAAAGTGCAAGAAAAGAATAATGTTTGGTTATACTATAGAAAATGTTTGTTTCTGCGTTTGACATGTTTTAATTAAAGAAGTATTGTTTGAGTACTTTGTATAAGACCTGTGTACTGTGTGCTTTATTTTGTGCAATTGATATATGAATGCTCTCTCTCTCTCTCTCTCTCTCTCTCTCTCTCTCTCTCTCTCTCTCTCTCTCTCTCTCTCTCTCTCACGAACACGCACATCGATAGACTGAGAGACGCAGACATAACAAGAGAGAAGACCACGCAATAGACATTTAGTATGACTTTAATATTTCAAACCTGTAAATCAAAAACAGATGAATAGCTTATTATTTGGAACTTCACATTTATAAGCAAATAAATACGGTGACTTATTGACAAAAAGATCGCCCTTTCTGGTACAGACACGTCCCGAACCCCTCTGCTAAGTTCTTTTAAAAGTGGTTACACTACTATACTATAGCAATATAGTACTATATGTATCCCTATGCAGATGTGCCCACTGCATGCTACGTTTTAAGAGCTAAAGAATGCTACGATTAAACAAATAATCACAAGGATCCAACATCTTTCTTGTGAGTGCTGGTACTCAGTTTTGCCTCCTACTCCATGTAGTGGTCACAACATGAGTCATAAAACATCCTACACTGAAAAGTGGCGCTGCAGATACTCTTGTGGGCATTTGATGTTCCTGCATTCTAATGAATCTTGATTACAAATGTCTATTCTTGTGCAAGATGGCATAAATGCGGATGTGGTATAAATACATGTTAGAAAATGCTACACTTAAACACCATTTTCTAAGCTGAAAATTCCAAAACATTCTAAATGTCTACACTTAAGGCTTCACAATGGCTGGCAGGTCTGTCTATGCTATTACCCCGCTGATACTGTTCTTGCTGTAATGGTGAACGTTCAATCCATTTCTTATCCTCCAACAAAAACACCCGATTAGAATTAACCTACATGATCGCAGGTAATAACTATGTATGCTATTAAAGTTTTCTTCGAATCTATTTGTTTCCACTTAAACAGAAGAAGAGATTAGACTGAACCTACATGATCACACTTGTACCAAACTGTTTTCACTGTAAGAGTTAACTTCCAACCAGTCCAAAAGATTTTGTTTGTTTGTTTGCTTAACGCCCAGCCGACCACGAAGGGCCATATCAGGGCGGTGCTGCTTTGACATATAACGTGCGCCACACACAAGACTGAAGTCGCAGGTTAGATTTAACATACATGATCACATTTGTACCAAACTTGTTTTCACTGTAAGAGTTAACTTCCAACCAGTCCAAAAGATGGTTAGACTGAACCTACATGATCACACTGGTACCAAACTTGCTTTCACTGTAAGAGTTAACTTCCAACCAGTCTTTTAACCTTCGAAAAGATGGTTAGACTTAACCTACATGATCACACTGGTACCAAACTTGTTTTCACTGTAAGAGTTAACTTCCAACCAGTCCAAAAGATGGTTAGACTTAACCTACATGATCACACAGGTACCAAACTCTTGTTTTCACTGTAAGAGTTAACTTCCAACCAGTCCAAAAGATGGTTAGACTGAACCTACATGATCACACTGGTACCAAACTTGTTTTCACTGTAAGAGTTAACTTCCAACCATTTTCTTTTTCTTTATTTGGTGTTTAACGTCGTTTTCAACCACGAAGGTTATATCGCGACGAGGGAAAGGGGGGAGATGGGATAGGGGAAAGGGGGGGAGATGGGATAGAGCCACTTGTTAAGTGTTTCTTGTTCACAAAAGCACTAATCAAAAAATTGCTCCAGGGGCTTGCAACGTAGTACAATATATGACCTTACTGGGAGAATGCAAGTTTCCAGTATAAAGGACTAAACATTTCTTACATACTGCTTGACTAAAATCTGTACAAACATTGACTATATTCTATACAAGAACCACTTAACAAGGGTAAAAGGAGAAACAGAATCCGTTAGTCGCCTCATACGACATGCGGGGTGCAGAGAAATAAGGATGTGGAAAAGAAGACTTTTGGTAAGTGAAATAAAGGTGATGGATCCAGTCAGGTAGAAATAAGACAACAAGAAAAGAATTCGAAAACTGCAGGGAATAGTAGGGAGAGTTTTCTTGGAAGGAAATATAGGTGAAAGGACTGGTAAGGCAGAAATCAAATAAGACAAAAGAAGAGAAGAAACAGAACCGTTAGTCGCCTCTTACGACATGCTGGGTAGCATCGGGTAAATTCCTTCTAGTCCCAACCAATATGGGACTCCCCCTAACCCGCGGAGGGTACTTCCAACCAGTCCAAAAGATGACTAGACTGAACCTACATGATCACACTTGTACCAAACTGCTTTGACTGTAAGAGTTAACTTCCAACCAGTCCAAAAGATGACTAGACTGAACCTACATGATCACAGCTAAAATCAGTCAAATATGTTTTCACTGCAGTGGTTCACTTCATATCGGTCAATTGCCATTTGGGGAAAGAATCGGGCTAAATCGCCTTGTGGTGAGATATGTGCGCAAACACACAAAATTGTGGAGAATATTCTACATCAGTAATTAAAGAGTAAATCAACCTGCAACAAAAACATTCTTTTTATGAATCCATTTTATCACGAACTAATTTCAAACCAATCGTTGTATGCCAGAAGCATATCTTGTTTTAAATTCCAAACCTCCACATGTGATCTGTTTCTTATTGCTATAAAATGTTTCAACTGTGGGCTTGGGTCGTGAATATTGAGCAGGTTATGAAAGCCCCTCAACAATGAATTCCGCAGGGAGACACACGTAAACTTCGAAACTTCGCATGTCAAAGGTTTCGTACACAACGCATAGAATGACCGAACCTGACGAAACATTACAACATAAAAACAGTCATCACGGAGTTATATTAATTCTCCTCTTGTGAACAGAGTTTACGTTAAACAGAGTTTGAAAATCCCCAACGCATAGAATGACAGAATCTCACAAAACATTACAACATAAAAACAGTCACCGCGGAGTTATATTAATTCTCCTCTTGTGAACAGAGTTTGCGTTAGACTGAGTTTGAAAATCCCCAACGCATAGAATGACAGAATCTCACCAATCATTAAAGCATAAAGACAGGCATCGCGGAGTTAATAATAATATGTTCTCCTGTTGTGAAAGCAGTTTGCAGTTGACAAAGTTTTGAAATCCCCAGCGCATAGAATGACAGAATCTCATTTAAGCATAAAAAACAGGCATCGCGGAGTTATGTTCTCCTGTTATGAAAGCAGTTAATGATAGACAAAGTTTTGAAATCTCCAGCGCATAGAATGACAGAATCTCATTTAAGCATAACAAACAGGCATCGCGGAGTTATGTTCTCCTGTTATGAAGGCAGTTAATGATAGGCAAAGTTTTGAAATCCTCAGCGCATAGAATGACAGAACCTCACCAAAAGTTTATAAACATACTTCAACAGAGATTGAAATTTCACATGGTGTGTGACTGTTTCGTCGGTCTACCTCAATCCACAATCCGATCCCCTCAAATCTCATAAAAAGTTCTCCGGATTCTGATCCTTCTTTCTTTATTTGGTGTTTAACGTCGTTTTTCAACCATCCAAGGTTATATCGCGACGGTCCGGATTCTGATGTTCCGGTTGTTGGTGTGTAGGAAAACGTAGGGCGTGGCTCTGGACGCCCCCACGCTGGGGAGAACTGTTCTTTCCCCTTGCAACCTGTAGGCGGGAACCAGCTGGGGTCTGATGACAACTGAGTGCACACGAGGGTGGATGGTGCGTGCCAAGGAGCGAACGCGGGCCGATCCTGAAGTAATGTGATTGGTGGTCGCGTCTCGGTAAAACGTGGATCGAAGCGAGCCCAAAGCCTGGGTCAGAGGGTTCGAAGATGCCCGAGGGGAGGCACTGATGCTTCCTCGCCGTACACCTGCTGGTGTGATGCTGTATACGGTCCGCGTGGATTGTTGCGTACGAGCTCCGCTGAGGCCTTGCTGCTGTTGCATCAGACGCCACTGTTTCTGCAGGATCTGGTTAATGCGTTGCTGTCGTATTTGCTGCTCTCGCGCGTGAAGCTGCTTCTGCCGTTGCTGTTGCTGCCACGCCCGGTGCTGGTTGTTGACGTCAAAGGCTGGAGCCAAAGTGCTGCCGCGTCCAGTCAAGGGCGTGCTGCTGCTGCTGCTGCTGGTAGTTTTCAAAGCCAGCCTCTGCTTCTCGACCAGCCTCTGGCGTAATAGACTTGCCAGCTTCTGGATATCCACGGTGGCCACAACTGGCGTGGAAGCTTGTGTGTCTACACTTTGACCAGTATGAGTAGACGTTGCATTACCCCTTTCCTGAGTGGTTGTCTGATTTGTTGTTTCACTTGTATTGTGCACAGCAGGCTCAGACGTCTCGTGGTTCATTCTGTGTGCTGCAGACGCAGACTGCGGACTGCTGACTCGTTCCACAACTGGGGTGGAGGCTTGTGTGTCTACACTTTGACCAGTAGAAGTAGACGTTGCATTACCTCTTTCCTGATTGGCTATCTGCTGGCCGTTGTCTTGGTTGGGAGATGAAACACCAGCAAAGGGTTGCGGACTGCTGACTCGTTCCACAACTGGCGTGGAGGCTTGTGTGTCTACACTTTGACCAGTAGAAGTAGACGTTGCATTACCTCTTTCCTGATTGGCTATCTGCTGACCGTTGTCTTGGTTGGGAGATGAAACACCAGCAAAGGGTTGCGGACTGCTGACTCGTTCCACAACTGGCGTGGAGGCTTGTGTGTCTACACTTTGACCAGTAGAAGTAGACGTTGCATTACCTCTTTCCTGATTGGCTATCTGCTGACCGTTGTCTTGGTTGGGAGATGAAACACCAGCAAAGGGTTGGGATGGGTTCCTGGTGGTAGATTCTTCAGCAGAAGGTGATGAAGCTCCAGCCGTCGAAGGATGCTGCTCGCTAGGGACGAGTGTGGTTGACACATCGGTGGATGACGGGGGTTGAGGTTCTAGTGGATGGAGGGCCGGATGTCCCACTGAGGAGGATGGCTGAGCGTTTGACGTTATATCCACAGAGGTAGGGAGCTGAGTGTTGCTACCACTACCCAACCCTGGCACGTCCAAAACTGTTGTTGTGCTGCTGTTTTGAGTGTGATCTTCAACTGGCAGTGGTGGGCGTTCCATAAGCTTGCTGTCTACAGCCTGTAGCTGGTCTTTTGACCCCGTTGATTGCACCCTGTGCTGCTGTCCATTTCCTGGCATTATTCTAGCCGCACCAGACAGCACCGTATTTTGACCTTTCGTATTGTTAAATTCTGTCATGGATTTGAAACTCGGCACGGTGGGTGGTGCCCCTTGTTTATTGCCGGAAGTGAGGAACTCGAGGGATGGATCTGCAACACCCTCTGGGTCTGCAAGAGACACAGAGAGGTGATGTTATATTTGAACACGGAATAGCAATGCATTATATGAAAGTTTACTTGAATGTAATATTCTCGTTATGAAATAACAAAAGCGTTTATCCCTAGAAAAATAGCGTCCCTGTTGCACTTAGGCGCGCTACATTTTGTCACATCGGTGACAACACACACACACACACACACACACACACACACACACACACACACACACACACACACACACACACACACACACACACACACACTTACTGGTATTTTTATAGGTGTACGGGGAATGGTTCGGCCCAGCGTCTGTCGTTGTCGTCAATTGAACCATCGGAGATGCTTCAGGTTTTGGTGATGACGCAACAAGTAGAGACGATGACGACATGGGTAACGGCGATGACGACACAGGGGGTGGGGTGGGTGCAGGCACGGCCACTGGGGTTGGCAAAGCAGGTTCGGAGGTGAAGGCGAGTCCAGCATCTTTCGTTACAGTCTCGTGACCTATGCAGTCAGGAAAAATATGGGACAATGATTAAATTCTAAGTTCATGCTTTACCTGAACATTTGGAGAAAAGTAAATGGGTATTAATAAGATTTTTTTTCCAAATAAAAACAAAACACCTTCGAAAACGAGCACTCTGCACTTTTCACACTGTAACTATTAGAAATCTTCCGGGTCCAAACATTTCAAATTGATTAATGTGTTATCTTTTAAATCGAATGCGTGACTTTATAACATCGCCCCTAACACCTCAGCGGGTCAGGTGTGGGTTAAAACAAACATTCTGACTTATCATTTGAACGTTTCACAAATAAATTTGCACTGAAGATATTTCAATGCATGAACATTCAAGCACGTTTTGATCTAACCACTTACTAAATTACCTCGAAAGCTCTACTCAAAAAGTAGAACAGTGGTACCTGAGATGCTAAGACATCACTGGGACCTGAGATGCTAAGACATCACTGGGACCTGAGATGCTGAGACATCACTGGGACCTGAGATGCTGAGACATCACTGGGACCTGAGATGCTGAGACATCACTGGTACCTGAGATGCTGAGACATCACTGGGACCTGAGATGCTGAGACATCACTGGGACCTGAGATGCTGAGACATCACTGGGACCTGAGATGCTAAGACATCACTGGGACCTGAGATGCTGAGACATCACTGGGACCTGAGATGCTGAGACATCACTGGGACCTGAGATGCTGAGACATCACTGGGACCTGAGATGCTGAGACATCACTGGGACCTGAGATGCTGAGACATCACTGGGACCTGAGATGCTGAGACATCACTGGGACCTGAACTCGTGTCCCTACATTGCAGGCGGCCTGTCATTGCATGAACAATTTGGTCAAGATAACAAAAGTGTCCTCTCATGGGAGGTGTCTTCTCTTCAAAGGGTGTGACATCGCAGGTACCACTGTGCTATCATTAAAACAACTCTGATGCTAATAATAATATAAAACCTAATGACCATGCAAGAAATCGTGCATGATCATACGGGGAACAAAAAGCTCGAGAGAATAAGCTGGTTGATCAGTGTGATATACACCTAATCGCACAAATATTGAGCCAGCCTTACTATTAAGTCAGTAAACCCCCAACGACAGAAGCCGTTAACTCAGACAAAAGTTAACAATCATTCAACCATCAGACAAAACTGTGAAAGAAAACGACGTGCCTGTTAAAAACAAAGCAAAACACATGTAACTAATTACGTGAACAACACGACGCTGTAACTGTTGTCTAAGATTGCAGTGAGGGGTTATTTTGCAATCTGTCTGGAAGGAGTAACATTTTGTGTGTGTGTTTTAACAGGCCGTCGTGTTCTTCACGTAATTAGTTACATGTGTTTTGCTTTGCTGACTCGTTCCACAACTGGCGTAGAGGCTTGTATGTCTACACTTTGACCAGTAGAAGTAGACGTTGCATTACCTCTTTCCTGATTGGCTATCTGCTGACCGTTGTCTTGGTTGGGAGATGAAACACCAGCAAAGGGTTGGGATGGGTTCCTGGTGGTAGATTCTTCAGCAGAAGGTGATGAAGCTCCAGCCGTCGAAGGATGCTGCTCGCTAGGGACGAGTGTGGTGGACACATCGGTGGATGACGGGGGTTGAGGTTCTAGTGGATGGAGGGCCGCATGTCCCACTGAGGAGGATGGCTGAGCGTTTGACGTTATACCCACAGAGGTAGGGAGCTGAGTGTTGCTACCACTACCCAACCCTTGCTGGCGGCCTGACGAAGCCCCTGGCACGTCCAAAACTGTTGTGCTGCTATTTTGAGTGTGATCTTCAACTGGCAGTGGTGGACGTTCCATGAGCTTGCTGTCTACAGCCTGTAGCTGGTCTTTTGACCCCGTTGATTGCACACTGTGCTTAGGGACGAGTGTGGTTGACACATCGGTGGATGACGGTGGTTGAGGTTCTAGTGGATGGAGGGCCGGATGTCCCACTGAGGAGGATGGCTGAGCGTTTGACGTTATATCCACAGAGGTAGGAAGCTGAGTGTTGCCACTACTACCCAACCCTTGCTGGCGGCCTGCCGAAGCCCCTGGCACGTCCACAACTGATGTGCTGCTGTTTTGAGTGTGATCTTCAACTGGCAGTGGTGGGCGTTTCGTGAGCTTGCGGTCTACAGCCGGTAGCTGGTCTTTTGACCCCGTTGATTGCACCTTGTGCTGCTGTCCATTTCCTGGCATTATTCTAGCCGCACCAGACAGCACCGTATTTTGACCTTTCGTATAGTTAAATTCTGTCATGGATTTGAAACTCGGCACGGTGGGTGGTGCCCCATGTTTATTGCCTGAAGTGAGGAACTTGAGGGATGGATCTGCAACACCCTCTGGGTCTGCAAGAGACACAGAGAGGTGATGATATATTTGAACACGGAATAGCAATGCATTATACGAAATAACAAAAGCGTTTATCCCTGGAAAATAGCGTCCCTGTTGCACTTATGCGCGCTACATCTTGTCCCATCGGTGACAACACACACACACACACACACACACACACACACACACACACACACACACACACACACACACACACACACACACACACACAAACTTACTGGTATTTCTATAGGTGTACGGGGAATGGTTCGGCCCAGCGTCTGTCGTTGTCGTCAATTGAATCATCGGAGATGCTTCAGGTTTCGGTGATGACGCAACAAGTAGAGACGATGACGGGATGGGTAACGGCGATGACGACACAGGGGGTGGGGTGGATGCAGGCACGGCCACTGGGGTTGGCAAAGCAGGCTCGGAGGGGAAGGCGAGTCCAGCATCTTTCGTTACAGTCTCGTGACCTATGCAGTCAGGAAAAATATGGGACAATGATTAAATTCTATGTTTATGCTTTACCTGAACATTTGGAGAAAAGTAAATGGGTATTAATAAGATTTTTTTTCCAAATAAAAACAAAACACCTTCGAAAACGAGCACTCTGCACTTTTCACACTGTAACTATTAGAAATCTTCCGGGTCCAAACATTTCAAATTGATTAATGTGTTATCTTTTAAATCGAATGCGTGACTTTATAACATCGCCCCTAACACCTCAGCGGGTCAGGTATGGGTTAAAACAAACATTCTGACTCATCATTTGAACGTTTCACAAATAAATTTGTACTGAAGATATTTCAATGCATGAACATTCAAGCACGTTTGGATCTAACCACTTACTAAATAACCTCGAAAGCTCTACTCAAAAAGTAGAACAGTGGTACCTGGTACCTGAGATGCTGAGACATCACTGGGACCTGAGATGCTAAGACATCACTGGGACCTGAGATGCTGAGACATCACTGGGACCTGAGATGCTGAGACATCACTGGGACCTGAGATGCTGAGACATCACTGGTACCTGAGATGCTGAGACATCACTGGGACCTGAGATGCTGAGACATCACTGGGACCTGCGATGCTGAGACATCACTGGGACCTGAGATGCTGAGACATCAGTGGGACCTGAGATGCTGAGACATCAGTGGGACCTGAGATGCTGAGACATCACTGGGACCTGAACTCGTGTCCCTACATTGCAGGCGGCCTGTCATTGCATGAACAATTTGGTCAAGATAACAAAAGTGTCCTCCCATGGGAGGTGTCTTCGCTTCAAAGGGTGTGACATCGCAGGTACCACTGTGCTATCATTAAAACAACTCTGATGCTAATAATAATATAAACATATATATATAATATAAGCGCTAATGACCATGCAAGAAATCGTGCATGATCATACGGGGAACAAAAAGCTCGAGAGAATAAGCTGGTTGATCAGTGTGATATACACCTAATCGCACAAATATTGAGCCAGCCTTACTATTAAGTCAGTAAACCCCCAACGACAGAAGCCGTTAACTCAGACAAAAGGTAACAATCATTCAACCATCAGACAAAACTGTGAAAGAAAACGACGTGCCTGTTAAAAACAAAGCAAATCACATGTAACTAATTACGTGAAGAACACGACGGCCTGTTAAAACACACACACACAATGTTACTCCTTCCAGACGGATTGCAAAATAACCCCTCACTGCAATCTTAGACAACAGTTACAGCTCCCGACATCGGTTAACTGGTCACCATATACGTTTTCCGGAAATAACTCGATCATTCGTAGTTGTTTTGCGTATGTGTGTGTGTGTGGGGAGGGGGGGCGGGGGTTGCGTGCGTGTGTGTGTGTGTGTGCGTGCGTGTGTGTGTGTGAGGTGAAATGTAAACAAATCAATAGCGTCAAAGTGAACAACGAGCTCCAATGTGCATATTTTTAAGAGGTGCTTCTCTTTCAAAGCTTTTAAAAACCTTCGACATAGTTCTTTCCGAAAATCGTCGGTTGCTTACATTCAAGTAGACTGAAACGATTGAAACAAGATACAGTCTCTCAATTTCTTCGTACGAAAGTACATAATATTACAAACACACGAAGCATCATAGTTGGATTAACTATTTCATTTTCAGTGCACAGTACAGTCATAAAAGTTGATATACATCTTACGACTTTCAAAGTGCACTGTTTCCTTTTCTTTTCTTTTGATTTCCCACAAAATAGCTGTCTCGAGACAGGAGATAGATTGTTGTGTGCAGAAGTTCACCATCAATTTAAACCTTTGCCTGTCATGTTTCTGTTGCCAAATTTCGACTGGGATGTCAACTATTTACCGTGGTCAACTTCGAAAACCTTGCTTTGAAAAAGCGTTTTCAATGTTTCAAAGAAAAGTCTTGTAATTAAATTTTCATGAAGTGAACTCTAAACCATGTTTGTTTTTTCATTAAAAAACCCAACCTGATTCAGAATATTTGCGCAGGAGCAGTGAGAACAGTCATCCTTTCCAAAGTTAAAATCTCAAAGCTGCAATAATTAAAAGTTTGCGAATAGCATTTTCCTTTTCCTTTAAAAGCAGATATAACAATATAAGACCCAAGAAGCTTTGTAAACAGACATTCAGAGGACATATATTTCTTAGATATTCATTAGTACGCACGCCCCCTTTGTAAGTGGCAAGCAACATTCACGCCTAATTATTTCGAACATCCTTTATGGATACACACGTTAAATACGTTTCGTGTGAGGAAAATAATAGTTATACAATCAATTGCACACCCTTATGGAGCAAGAGCCTGTACACAAATACAGTGTGTTACACGAGAAGAAAAAAATAGGTTACTTATGGTATGAAACAATAGATGGTAAGCAGCTATACGCACGAATATTGTCAAATAGACTGCCGTCAGAAAAGACCACAGTGCACTCTAAAAGTGGCTAACGGTTATGAGAGACAATGATCGGTCCTGGTGAGGTTATGCCCCTTCTTTCTTTTGGCTGGTAACTGCCGCCACCTCGCGGCAAGATCACAGGAGTTGTCCCCAGAAGCGCTCATTCACAGTGATTGCCATCAACGTCATACAGATTCAATGCAATGATACACTGCAGAACTAAGCTTACACAATCAGAATATCTAACTCAATACTTCTCAAAACGATACAGCCAGACTTAAAACCCTGTCAAAACGCTCGTAGCCATTGCCATGCGTTTCTATCCACAGGCACGTGCCAGAAATACAATACAGAGGGTGCACGCTGCGTTTCTTTTGATGTGCTGAACGGTTTCTGTGGCTGTGCCTCCGGACTCACGTGCCATTCTGTCTACGTAGGCACGCCGACCCCACAGCCTGTGCATCGCCGAGACATGAGACCTGGATACGCATCTTTCTGCACTGCTAATGCGAACTGATACTGGTGTGTTCAACTAGGTGTTGATCGCCAAGTAGATTGATTAAAATTAAAGTCAGATTGTGATCTCGTCGAGGATGAGGCTGAGAATCTATGAGCTGAGTTGAAGTTACACAGGGGGTGTGAATTTGCGCGCTGTATTCTCCTTTTTATATTTAGTCAAGTTTTGACTAAATATTTTAACGTAGAGGGGGGAATCGAGACGAGGGTCGTGGTGTATGTGTGTGTGTGTGTGTGTGTGTGTGTGTGTGTGTGTGTCTGTCTGTCTGTCTGTGTGTGTGTGTAGAGCGATTCAGACCAAACTACTGGACCGATCTTTATGAAATTTTACATGAGAGTTCCTGGGATTGATATCCCCGAACATTTTTTTTCATTTTTTTGATAAATGTCTTTGATGACGTCATATCCGGCTTTTCGTGAAAGTTGAGGCGGCACTGTCACGCTCTCATTTTTCAACCAAATTGGTTGAAATTTTGGTCAAGTAATTTTCGACGAAGCCCGGACTTCGGTATTGCATTTCAGCTTGGTGGCTTCAAAACTAATTAATGACTTTGGTCATTAAAAATCTGAAAATTGTAAAAAAAAATAAAAATTTATAAAACGATCCAAATTTACGTTCATCTTATTCTCCATCATGTTCTGATTCCAAAAACATATAAATATGTTATATTTGGATTAAAAACAAGCTCTGAAAATTAAATATATAAAAATTATTATCAAAATTAAATTGTCGAAATCAATTTAAAAACACTTTCATCTTATTCCTTGTCGGTTACTGATTCCAAAAACATATAGATATGATATGTTTGGATTAAAAACACGCTCAGAAAGTTAAAACAAAGAGAGGTACAGAAAAGCGTGCTATCCTTCTCAGCGCAACTACTACCCCGCTCTTCTTGTCAATTTCACTGCCTTTGCCATGAGCGGTGGACTGACGATGCTACGAGTATACGGTCTTGCTGAAAAATGGCATTGCGTTCAGTTTCATTCTGTGAGTTCGACAGCTACTTGACTAAATGTTGTATTTTCGCCTTACGCGACTTGTTCTTCCTCTTCTTCTGGCTTCTTTTTCTGCTTACTTTTATTGTATACCGTTGCTTTCGTCGTTGTTGTTGATTCTGTTGTTGTTGGTAGTGGTGGTGGCGGTGTTGCTATTAAACGCGCTTCTACTATTTCTGAAATACAATCATTGTTAAAAGCAAAGCTTTCTTGTTGCGAGGGGGTTAAAAAAGAAATATTATTTGTCTAAGACTGCGTTATTCCAACATTCACATTCAAGAGCACACACACACACACACACACACACACCCGCACACACACACACACACACACACACTGACACACACACACACACACACGCGCGGAACTTGACACACACACACACACACACTGACACACACACACACACACACACACACACACACACACACACTGACACACACACACACACACAAACTTACTGGTATTTCTATAGGTGTACGGGGAAGGGTTCGGCCCAGCGTCTGTCGTTGTCGTCAATTGAACTATCGGAGATGCTCCGGGTTTTGGTGATGACGCAACAAGTAGAGACGATGACGACATGGGTAACGGCGATGACGACACAGGGGGTGGGGTGGGTGCAGGCACGGCCACTGGGGTTGGCAAAGCAGGCTCGGAGGTGAAGGCGAGTCTAGCATCTTTCGTTGCAGTCTTGTGACCTATGCAGTCAAGAAAAAAATGGGACAATGATTAAATTATATGTTTATGCTTTACCTGAACATTTGGAGAAAAGTAAATGGGTATTAATCTTTTTTTTTTCTCCAAATAAAAACAAAACACCTTCGAAAGCGAGCACTCTGCACTTTTTTAACACTGTAACTAGTAGAAACCTTCCGGGTCCAAACATTTCAAATTGATTAATGTGTTATCTTTTAAATCGAATGCGTGACTTTATAACATCGCCCTTAACACCTCAACGGGTCAGGTGGGGGTTAAAACAACCATTCTGACTTATCATTTGAACGTTTCACAAATACATCTGCACTGAAGACATTTAAATGCATGAACATTCAAGCACGTTTTGATCTAACCACTTACTAAATAACCTCGAAAGCTCTACTCAAAAAGTAGAACAGTGGTACATGGTACCTGAGATGCTAAGACATCACTGGGACCTGAGATGCTGAGACATCACTGGGACCTGAGATGCTGAGACATCACTGGGACCTGAGATGCTGAGACATCACTGGGACCTGAGATGCTGAGACATCACTGGGACCTGAGATGCTGAGACATCACTGGGACCTGAGATGCTGAGACATCACTGGGACCTGAGATGCTGAGACATCACTGGGACCTGAGATGCTGAGACATCACTGGGACCTGAGATGCTGAGACATCACTGGGACCTGAACTCGTGTCCCTACTTTGCAGGCGGCCTGTCATTGCATGAACAATTTGGTCAAGATAACAAAAGTGTCCTCTCATGGGAGGTGTCTTCTCTTCAAAGGGTCTGACATCGCAGGTACCACTGTATTATCATTAAAACAACTCTGATACTAATAATAATATAAAACCTAATGACCATGCCAGAAATCTCGCATGATCATACGGGAAACAAAAAGCTCGAGAGAATAAGCTGGTTGATCAGTGTGATATACACCTAATCGCACAAATATTGAGCCAGCCTTACTATTAAGTCAGTAAACCCCCAACGACAGAAGCCGTTAACTCAATCATTCAACCATCAGACAAAACTGTGAAAGAAAACGACGTGCCTGTTAAAAACAAAGCAAAACACATGTAACTAATTACGTGAAGAACACGACGGCCTGTTAAAACGCACACACAAAATGTTACTCCTTTCAGACGGAATGCAAAATAACCCCTCACTGCAATCTTAGACAACGGTTACAGCTCCCACATCGGTTAACTGGACACAATATACGTCTTCCGGAAATAACTCGATCATTCGTAGTTGTTTTGCGTATGTGTGTGTGTGGGGGGGGGGGGGGGTGAGGGGGTGCGTGCGTGTGTGTGTGCGTGAGGTGAGATGTAAACAAATCAATAGCGTCAAAGAGAACAACAAGCTCCAATGTGCATATTTTTAAGAGGTGCTTCTCTTTCAAAGCTTTTAAAAACCTTCGCCATAGTCACTGTTCTTTCCGAAAATCGTCGGTGGCTTAAATTCAAGTAGACTGAAACGATTGAAACAAGATACAGTCTTTCAATTTCGTCGTTGTTGTTGATTCTGTTGTTGTTGGTAGTGGTGGTGGCGGTGTTGCTATTAAACGCGCTTCTACTATTTCTGAAATACAATCATTGTTAAAAGCAAAGCTTTCTTGTTGCGAGGGGGTTAAAAAAGAAATATTATTTGTCTAAGACTGCGTTATTCCAACATTCACATTCAAGAGCACACACACACACACACACACACACACACACACACACACACACACACACACACACACACACTGACACACACACACACACACACACACACACACACACACACACACACACACACACACACACACACACACACACACACACACACACACACACAAAAACTTACTGGTATTTCTATAGGTGTACGGGGAAGGGTTCGGCCCAGCGTCTGTCGTTGTCGTCAATTGAACTATCGGAGATGCTCCGGGTTTTGGTGATGACGCAACAAGTAGAGACGATGACGGCATGGGTAACGGCGATGACGACACAGGGGGTGGGGTGGGTGCAGGCACGGCCACTGGGGTTGGCAAAGCAGGCTCGAAGGGGAAGGCGAATCCAGCATCTTTCGTTACAGTCTTGTGACCTATGCAGTCAGGAAAAAAATGGGACAATGATTAAATTATATGTTTATGCTTTACCTGAACATTTGGAGAAAAGTAAATGGGTATTAATCAGATTTTTTTCTCCAAATAAAAGCAAAACACCTTCGAAAGCGAGCACTCTGCACTTTTTTAACACTGTAACTAGTAGAAACCTTCCGGGTCCAAACATTTCAAATTGATTATTGTGTTATCTTTTAAATCGAATGCGTGACTTTATAACATCGCCCTTAACACTTCAACGGGTCAGGTGGGGGTTAAAACAACTATTCTGACTTATCATTTGAACGTTTCACAAATACATCTGCACTGAAGACATTTAAATGCATGAACATTCAAGCACGTTTTGATCTAACCACTTACTAAATAACCTCGAAAGCTCTACTCAAAAAGTAGAACAGTGGTACATGGTACCTGAGATGCTAAGACATCACTGGGACCTGAGATGCTGAGACATCACTGGGACCTGAGATGCTGAGACATCACTGGGACCTGAGATGCTGAGACATCACTGGGACCTGAGATGCTGAGACATCACTGGGACCTGAGATGCTGAGACATCACTGGGACCTGAGATGCTGAGACATCACTGGGACCTGAGATGCTGAGACATCACTGGGACCTGAGATGCTGAGACATCACTGGGACCTGAGATGCTGAGACATCACTGGGACCTGAACACGTGTCCCTACATTGCAGGCGGCCTGTCATTGCATGAACAATTTGGTCAAGATAACAAAAGTGTCCTCTCATGGGAGGTGTCTTCTCTTCAAAGGGTCGGACATCGCAGGTACCACTGTGTTATCATTAAAACAACTCTGATGCTAATAATAATATAAAACCTAATGACCATGCCAGAAATCTCGCATGATCATTCGGGGAACAAAAAGCTCGAGAGAATAAGCTGGTTTGATCAGTGTGATATACACCTAATCGCACAAATATTGAGCCAGCCTTACTATTAAGTCAGTAAACCCCCAACGACAGAAGCCGTTAACTCAATCATTCAACCATCAGACAAAACTGTGAAAGAAAACGACGTGCCTGTTAAAAACAAAGCAAAACACATGTAACTAATTACGTGAAGAACACGACGGCCTGTTAAAACGCACACACAAAATGTTACTCCTTTCAGACGGAATGCAAAATAACCCCTCACTGCAATCTTAGACAACAGTTACAGCTCCCACATCGGTTAACTGGACACAATATACGTCTTCCGGAAATAACTCGATCATTCGTAGTTGTTTTGCGTATGTGTGTGTGTGGGGGGGGGGGGGGGGGGGTGAGGGGGTGCGTGCGTGTGTGTGTGCGTGAGGTGAGATGTAAACAAATCAATAGCGTCAAAGTGAACAACAAGCTCCAATGTGCATATTTTTAAGAGGTGCTTCTCTTTCAAAGCTTTTAAAAACCTTCGACATAGTCACTGTTCTTTCCGAAAATCGTCGGTGGCTTAAATTCAAGTAGACTGAAACGATTGAAACAAGATACAGTCTTTCAATTTCGTCGTTGTTGTTGATTCTGTTGTTGTTGGTAGTGGTGGTGGCGGTGTTGCTATTAAACGCGCTTCTACTATTTCTGAAATACAATCATTGTTAAAAGCAAAGCTTTCTTGTTGCGAGGGGGTTAAAAAAGAAATATTATTTGTCTAAGACTGCGTTATTCCAACATTCACATTCAAGAGCACACACACACACACACACACACACACACACACACACACACACACACACACATGACACACACACACACACACACTGACACACACACACACACACACACTGACACACACACACACACACACACACACACACACACACACACACACACACTGACACACACACACACAAACTTACTGGTATTTCTATAGGTGTACGGGGAAGGGTTCGGCCCAGCGTCTGTCGTTGTCGTCAATTGAACCATCGGAGATGCTTCGGGTTTTGGTGATGACGCAACAAGTAGAGACGATGACGGCACGGGTAACGGCGATGACGACACAGGGGGTGGGGTGGGTGCAGGCACGGCCACTGGGGTTGGCAAAGCAGGTTCGGAGGTGAAGGCGAGTCTAGCATCTTTCGTTGCAGTCTTGTGACCTATGCAGTCAAGAAAAAAATGGGACAATGATTAAATTATATGTTTATGCTTTACCTGGACATTTGGAGAAAAGTAAATGGGTATTAATCAGATTTGTTTTCTCCAAATAAAAACAAAACACCTTCGAAAGCGAGCACTCTGCACTTTTTTAACACTGTAACTAGTAGAAACCTTCCGGGTCCAAACATTTCAAATTGATTATTGTGTTATCTTTTAAATCGAATGCGTGACTTTATAACATCGCCCTTAACACCTCAACGGGTCAGGTGGGGGTTAAAACAACTATTCTGACTTATCATTTGAACGTTTCACAAATACATCTGCACTGAAGACATTTAAATGCATGAACATTCAAGCACGTTTTGATCTAACCACTTACTAAATAACCTCGAAAGCTCTACTCAAAAAGTAGAACAGTGGTACATGGTACCTGAGATGCTAAGACATCACTGGGACCTGAGATGCTGAGACATCACTGGGACCTGAGATGCTGAGACATCACTGGGACCTGAGATGCTGAGACATCACTGGGACCTGAGATGCTGAGACATCACTGGGACCTGAGATGCTGAGACATCACTGGGACCTGAGATGCTGAGACATCACTGGGACCTGAGATGCTGAGACATCACTGGGACCTGAGATGCTGAGACATCACTGGGACCTGAGATGCTGAGACATCACTGGGACCTGAACTCGTGTCCCTACTTTGCAGGCGGCCTGTCATTGCATGAACAATTTGGTCAAGATAACAAAAGTGTCCTCTCATGGGAGGTGTCTTCTCTTCAAAGGGTCTGACATCGCAGGTACCACTGTATTATCATTAAAACAACTCTGATACTAATAATAATATAAAACCTAATGACCATGCCAGAAATCTCGCATGATCATACGGGGAACAAAAAGCTCGAGAGAATAAGCTGGTTGATCAGTGTGATATACACCTAATCGCACAAATATTGAGCCAGCCTTACTATTAAGTCAGTAAACCCCCAACGACAGAAGCCGTTAACTCAATCATTCAACCATCAGACAAAACTGTGAAAGAAAACGACGTGCCTGTTAAAAACAAAGCAAAACACATGTAACTAATTACGTGAAGAACACGACGGCCTGTTAAAACGCACACACAAAATGTTACTCCTTTCAGACGGAATGCAAAATAACCCCTCACTGCAATCTTAGACAACGGTTACAGCTCCCACATCGGTTAACTGGACACAATATACGTCTTCCGGAAATAACTCGATCATTCGTAGTTGTTTTGCGTATGTGTGTTTGTGTGTGTGTGGGGGGGGGGTGAGGGGGTGCGTGCGTGTGTGTGTGCGTGAGGTGAGATGTAAACAAATCAATAGCGTCAAAGTGAACAACAAGCTCCAATGTGCATATTTTTAAGAGGTGCTTCTCTTTCAAAGCTTTTAAAAACCTTCGACATAGTCACTGTTCTTTCCGAAAATCGTCGGTGGCTTAAATTCAAGTAGACTGAAACGATTGAAACAAGATACAGTCTCTCAATTTCTTCGTACGAAAGTACATATTACAAACACACGAAGCATCATAGTTGGATTAACTAGTTCATTTTCAGTGCACAGTACAGTCATAAAGGTTAATATACATCTTACGACTTTCAAAGTGCACTGTTTCCTTTTCTTTTCTTTTGATTTCCCACAAAATAGCTGTCTCGAGATAGGAGATAGATTGTTGTATGCAGAAGTCCACCATCAATTTAAACCTTTGCCTGTTATGTTTCTGTTGCCCAATTTCGACTGGGATGTCAACTATTTACCGTGGTCAACTTCGAAAACCTTGCTTTGAAAAAGCGTTTTCAATGTTTCAAAGAAAAGTCTTGTAATTAAATTTTCATGAAGTGAACTCTAAACCATGTTTGTTTTTTCATTAAAAAACCCAACCTGATTCAGAATATTTGCGCAGGAGCAGTGAGAACAGTCATACTTTTCCAAAGTTAAAATCTCAAAGCTGCAATAATTAAAAGTTTGCGAATAGCATTTTCCTTTTCCTTTAAAAGCAGATATAACAATATAAGACCCAAGAAGCTTTGTAAACAGACATTCAGAGGACATATATTTCTTAGATGTTCATTAGTACGCACGCCCCCTTTGTAAGTGGCAAGCAACATTCACGCCTAATTACGAACATCCTTTATGGATACACACGTTAAATACGTTTCGTGTGAGGAAAATAATAGTTATACAATCAATTGCACACCCTTATGGAGCAAGAGCCTGTACACAAATACAGTGTGTTACACGAGAAGAAAAAATATGTTACTTTTGGTATCAAACAATAGATGGTAAGCAGCTATACGCACAAATATTGTCAAATAGACTGCCGTCAGAAAAGACCACAGTGCACTCTGAAAGTGGCTAACGGTTATGAGATACCTGTATCTTCCAGCGTCAACGATCATATACAAAATCACAGATGTGTGCAAGGTTTTGCTTGTGCCCAGAGCTTTCTTCTGTTTTAGCACACACCACAACTTTACGACCTAGGGTCGTGTGCACAAGAAGGTTACCAACCGGGTGAGAGCCAGCCGTGGGATCGGATGGGTTGAAGTGGCGTAGTGGTAAGACGTCGGCCTCCTAATCGGGAGGTCGTGAGTTCGAATCCCGGTCGCTGCCGCCTGGTGGGTTAAGAGTGGAGATTTTTTTCGATCTCCCAGGTCAACTTATGTGCAGACATGCTAGTGACTCAACCCCCTTCGTGTGTACACGCAAGTACAAGACCAAGTGCGCACGGAAAAGATCCTGTAATCCACGTCAGAGTTCGGTGGATTATAGAAACACGAAAAGGCGTATGCTGCCTGAATGGCGGGGTAAAAACGGTCATACACGTAAAAATCCACTCGTGTTAAAAACATGAGTGAACGTGGGAGTCTAAGCCCATGAACAAAAGAAGAAGAAGGAGAAGAAGAAGTAACAAACAAACCTCAATATCAACCAATCCGACGCCGCGGGTGGCTCTCACTCGCTTGGGTAACGTTCTTGTGCACACCATGCCTGGCTTCTTTCTGTAAAGAGCTAACTGTTGTTTGATTTACTTTTGTAACAAAGATCTGTGTCCACTTGTGAAAACTCAAACAACAACAAAAACTTCCACTCTGCACAAAGAGCCACCAGGCTGTTCAAATATGATATATGTCCAAGCAGAAAGATACGTGTATCCCACGCCTGGTTTCTTTCTGTAAAGAGCTAATTGTTTTCTGATTTACTTTTGTAACAAAGATCTGTGTCCACTTGTGAAAACTCAAACAACAACAAAAACTTCCACTCTGCACAAAGAGCCACCAGGCTGTTCAAATATGATATATGTCCAAGCAGAAAGATACGTGTATCCCATGTAGAAGCCTGGACAGATCTGTGGCGATTTACACTGGAAGCAAGGTATCTTCAACTCTTTTACAGTTTGCTTAAATGAGTTGCCTCCCTTGGGGAGATGCGCGCGCATTGGGGTATCCCAGAGTTCCACTTCTCTGCATTCCCAGCGCCATGTTGTCCAGTAGTCCGGGCACCTGGGGAGCTGAAATTATCTGTCTGCGTCCCTTCCTCAGAGCCATAGGATCTGTAGATTCAATCTAATAAATTGAACACAAAGTGTTGCCTTTATCCATCACAAAGGCAGTGTGTTTTTTGGGCTACCGGAGAAGGTAACCCTGCATTGATTTAAAGAATGTTGCTGCTTCTGAAAATCCAAATCGAAACAAAGCCGTTGCTTAAATACAGAAAGCTGACACCAACCGAACACTGTGTCAAGCAATGCAAAAGTGGGCTTAGAATAAGTGTAAGAAGCCAAACTCCGTAAGCGTAACATTGTCAAACTTGGCAAGAAAAGCAAGTCAAGTCAGGGAAGATTCTGCAAAATACAGCCGATTCAACTGCGTGTTGGCTAATATAATATCTTTGCTGCCAGTAAATATGTGTATAGAAAACATTACCTGTGCGTGCCCTTGATGTATAAATGAGTGCAGCACACACACACATACATTGTAGTTTTTTGTTGTTATTGTTTTATTTTTGTAATCATTAAAATGTTGGGTTTTTTGTCTGTGGAGCTACAGGCAGCGAAAGGGTTAACGACAAGGTTTGCTTTGCCTCTTTTTTGTTTGGAATTTTAGAGGAAAAATAGACACAAATGCAATGTTTATTATGCTAAGTGTAACAAACAAAAAAATACCAGATATTATCTCCATCTTTTTTACCACACAATTAACGATCAGATAAAAACAAATCGTCTTTCTGTTGTGAAATAAGGATTAACTTTGAATGGCGTGAACGTAAATTTCGATCTTCGTTTACAGTCGTTGGTGGCAAATATGTGCTTGTGGTACTTAGTTTGAAGTTATCTGGATTTTTTTTAACTAAAGCCACATGATAATCATTCTTACACTGTTCCAGTCATCTCTGTTATAAAATATACATGACATTCCGTGATGCGTTGTTTTATTATTTTCAATTTTGTTTAACGTTTTTAGGACAAATTCTCGAGTAAATATATCTTTTGGTTGCGAAAACCACTGTCAACCTCTAAAACTATAAGAGGTTTGAACGTAGAGAGGTTACATTGTTGGTTGTAATATCATGCTCGTTGTGGACGCATTATGAAAAAGGACCTACCAAAAAGAAATAAAACCATGTTGAAAAAATAAAATAAAAAAGGACCTTTTGCCAAATGGTGTTGTGGGTTTACATTCATACTACGTTTGATTGAAAAGTGACAAACACTCTTTGCTTTGTAAAGCTAAAAACTGAGTAGTTACCACAGTTCCGTAGTTCACAACTTACATGAATACTCCGAAACATTGATTTTTTCCTCGGAGATTCAAACCCAATATCCCAGAATCCACCTCTCTGAAATCACCAATCTGTGTAACTTATCATACCTGTCTCTGTATCAAATCATCCACGTATATGTATAATTGAACACCATTCTGCACAATCATCCATATGGTTTCATAATTAAAAACTTCTTTGCATAAGCATACACCTCTCTGCATAATCTTGAACCTCTCTGCATAACCATGCCCTTCTCTGCATAACAATGCACCTCCCTGAATAACCATTCACCACTCTGCGAAATATCTAGCATATTTCACTCTTCAAAAAATATTTAAGGACCAGTCAAGAAAATGTATACAATCTTTGAAAATGTGCTAAAAATCAAGGGTCAAATAATCTGATTGAAATTTGCCTTTTTTAGAATTCACAAAAGGACTGTTTCTCGAGGATCATTTTTAGCAGACAGCTTTATTGCGCCGTGCGACATCCTTGCACAGATTCCGCTTTTGAAGTGTGATGAAATCGACGCAAAGGGTCCATAAGCGGTGCCGAGGGGCAAAATACATCTGCGAAGAATCAGCGGCACAGACGACGCACTGCAAATTATTGAGGTAATTCTTTTTGTTCCCATCCCGCTAGACGTTGCGTAAAAAGAAACCAGGACAAGTACTCGTCATAATCCCTACCGCAGCATGCAGCACCGCTGACTCTGCGCAGGTATAATTGGTCACTAAACAAATCAGGAGCGGATCAGTTGCTTTGTAAGGGGGGGTGCACTTTGAATCGAAAGTGAATGTGATGGGCGCGAAGCGCCCGAATTTGCTAGGGGGGTCCGGGGGCATGCCCCCCCGGAAAAAATGTTTGGCCCAAAGAAGCAAAATGGTGCCATCTGGTGCCATTTGAACTTAGAAATGGTCATAGAATCAGCTTTCCAAATTTTTTTAATTTTTTTTCGGGGGGGCCTCGTCCGCCCCTGCAAATTGTGTCTAAAAACTGACCCACTGACGAAATGATGGACCGTAGCAACATGCCTCCACGACGAAAACTGATACTTTTTCTTGACTGGACCTTAACTTGCTTCTGAACGGCAAATCTGGCTTAGATACAGTTGCAGCGCACGTTTCCGTACAAAAACAAACAAAACACACACATAAACTCGAGAGAGAAAAAAGTACAAATCAGTCCAGTTCCGTTCAGGGTCGTAATCCAAAGTAGTTGTTGTCCTACGCCTTTGTGTTTTTCTCCCGAAACAAGGGGGCGAACAGAAATTGTAAGTTTGGAAGCCTGAAGCTGTCACTAACCCGTTCTTGGTGACGCGAAGGCAAAGCTCTGCTTGATAATCCTGCTGTGCAAAGCCTGCAGAGGGCGCCAGTTGTCGACGAGATAGTTGTGAGCGTTGTGGGCGCCGCCGACACTGCCGCTCTTCGGGTCGTTGGTGACGTCGGAGTAGTGGCCGTTCTCGTGGAGAAGGTCGCGCAGCCGGGCCAGCTGAACATCAGTGAAACACGCAAGGAAGTGTGGAGGTAGGTGGTTGGGTGGGAGGATAAGTCTGTGTGGTGTGGGTGCGGGGTGGGTGGTGGTTGTGGTGCTGTGTGTGTGTGTGTGTGTCTGTCTGTGTGGGTGTGTGTGTGTGTGTGCGTGTGTGTATGTGTGCGTGTGTGTGTGTGTGTGTGTGTGCGTGTGTGTGTGTGTATGTGTGTGTGTGTGTGTGTGTGTGTGTGTGTGTGAGTGTGTGTGTATATATATATATATATATATATGTGTGTGTGTGTGTGTGTGTGTGTGTGTGTGTGTGTGTGTGTGTGTGTGTGTGTGGTTGTTGTACATCGCGCGCGCCCCTTGAGCGTTTACAAGAAGGGGCAATTAATAACTCTCCATGTTCATCACTACATCTGGACGGATGAGCTGTGTGAATTGTGATGCAAGGTCAGCGAGGCAGTCCTTCCAAGGTAGCAAGACGCGTACAACAACAACAGTTACAAATGATAGATTCAGCCACTTACTTGCCGAGCGGAGATTTTCTGCGGTTCTTCGAAGATTGTCCACGTGACCGTCTCCAAGCACTTCGGTGTGGTGAGACTTCCGCTGTACTGGTAGAAACGGGAGGTATCCCTGGGCAGCAAAGAACGCAGGCGTACACCGCCTACCATTTGGAACTCACCTGACAGGGGGAAAGAGAGAGAAATTAATGTGACACAGAAAATTTCATTTCCCTTTAAGTAAACAGGGCGTTCTAAAAATAAAATGTACCCATGTACATACTGCTCCCACAGTTTTGTATCAACAGATTTGAAATCAATTTGTATTCAAGTAGAGAAGATTTCTTGAAATATATAAAGACGTTTCTTCGCATGACATTTATCAAGGTACTGTGAGGCATTGTGTCAAAAATTCCATCTCACACGGCAGAATTTAATATGTAAAGCGCGGAGAGCACAGTTCATTGTGGTTCGCGCTATATATTGTGCGCCTTGAGTCGCCTTGTCGTGAGATATGTGCGCCTTATAAATTCTCGTATTATCATTATTATTATTTTGTGAATCAGGAATCCAAAATGGCTGCCTGACGATTATTTTACAACCATGTCTCCGGCACCTTCGGTTTGCTGAGTACACACATTTGTGACCCTCCACCACGGAATGAGTCGCATGTCAACTTTGCATGATTTTCATATTTTTACATTTTTCTAAAGAGTGTTTTATGCTCTATCCAGTGGTGAAAACCGTTTTAGAAAAGAGCGAAAACTGTTTGAGTTATAAGCCTGTGACTAAGGTGACCCTCACACTTTTACCAAACACTCCCCAGACTTATACGGATTTATTCCCCCCTCTGCTTCTTTACCTCTGTAAACTTGTAGAGCTAGTTATTTTTCGATAATGACCCAGCAACCAAACAAATAACGAGCCAGCAACAGTCTGAATCCTCGATAGTGCAATGGGTTGAGAAGTTGTTCTGTTTCGGTACTACTTTTGCGACTGAAAAGTTCCGAACGCTCTAATGTACGAAGTATACATCTCTGGAGCAAACAATACAAACATACCGCATTTAAATTAACAACTACAGGCCTGAACACATGAATCTCCATATAAAATCCATGAGTTCGGTTGTTTTCTGAATCTAGATCTGCCGTGCACAAACGTTCATCACAAGCAAATTCCCAAGGCAAGTAACTCATACTTTGTCTAGCGACAAGAGTAGTTCCCCTTCTTGTCACTCAGTTTCTTCGACAACACTGACTGCAATCCGACGGTCAGTTTTCAACAATATTTCATTTTATAAACAGATCACACGCAACCAAATGCACACATCTCATCAATTTAAACAACATAAAGCGGTTTCATACACTATTTTCCCCAGAAAACTGAACTTCATACAGTAATTAACGTTGGAACACGGGTGCAAATGTTCGTCTGCTAGTCCCATTTTACGAAAGAACATTATCCTAAGCGATACTAAAACATAACAAGTCGCGTAAGGCGAAAATACAACATTTAGTCAAGTAGCTGTCGAACTCACAGAATGAAACTGAACGCAATGCAACGCAGCAAGACCGTATACTCGTAGCATCGTCAGTCCACCGCTCACGGCATAGGCAGTGAAATTGACAAGAAGAGCGGGGTAGTAGTTGCGCTGGGAAGGATAGCACGCTTTTCTGTACCTCTCTTCGTTTTAACTTTCTGAGCGTGTTTTTAATCCAAACATATCATATATATATGTTTTTGGAATCAGGAACCGACAAGGAATAAGATGAAAGTGTTTTTAAATTGATTTGGAAAATTTAATTTTGATAATAATTTTTATATATTTAATTTTCAGAGCTTGTTGTTAATCCAAATATAACATATTTATATGTTTTTGGAATCAGAAAATGATGAAGAATAAGATGAACGTAAATTTGGATCGTTTTATAAATATTTCTTTTTTTTTACAATTTTCAGATTTTTAATGACCAAAGTCATTAATTAATCTTTAAGCCACCACGCTGAAATGCAATACCGAAATCCGGGCTTCGTCGAACATTACTTGACCAAAATTTCAACCAATTTGGTTGAAAAATGAGGGCGTGACAGTGCCGCCTCAACTTTCACGAAAAGCCGGATATGACGTCATCAAAGACATTTATCAAAAAAATGAAAAAACATGTGAGGATATCATACCCAGGAACTCTCATGTCCAATTTCATAAAGATCGGTCCAGTAGTTTGGTCTGAATCGCTCTACACGCACGCACACACACACACACATACACCACGACCCTCGTCTCGATTCCCCCCTCGATGTTAAAACATTTAGTCATAACTTGACTAAATGTAACAAGTCGCGTAAGGCGAAAATACAATATTTAGTCAAGTAGCTGTCGAACTCACAGAATGAAACTGAACGCAACGCAACGCAGCAAGACCGTATACTCGTAGCATCGTCACTCCACCGCCCGTGGCAAAGGCAGTGCCCGTGGAATTGACAAGAAGAGCGGGGTATTCGTTGCGCTGAGAAGGATAGCACGCTTTTCTGTACCTTTCTTCGTTTTAACTTTCTGAGCGTGTTTTTAATCCAAACATATCATATCTATATATTTTTGGAATCAGGAACCGACAAGGAATAAGATGAAAGTGTTTTTAAATTGATTTCGAAAAAAAAATTTTGATAATAATTTTTATATATTTAATTTTCAGAGCTTGTTTTTAATCCGAATATAACATATTTATATGTTTTTGGAATCAGCAAATGATGGAGAATAAGATAAACGTAAATTTGGATCGTTTTATAAATTTTTATTTTTTTTTACAATTTTCAGATTTGTAATGACCAAAGTCATTAATTAATTTTTAAGCCACCAAGCTGAAATGCAATAGTGAAGTCCGGGCTTCGTCGAAGATTACTTGACCAAAATTTCAACCAATTTGGTTGAAAAATGAGGACGTGACAGTGCCGCCTCAACTTTCACGAAAAGCCGGATATGACGTCATCAAAGACATTTATCAAAAAAATGAAAAAAACGTTCGGGGATTTCATACCCAGGAACTCTCATGTCAAATTTCATAAAGATCGGTCCAGTAGTTTAGTCTGAATCGCTCCACACACACACACACACACACACACACACGCACACACACACGCACACACGCACATACACCACGACCCTCGTTTCGATTCCCCCTCGATGTTAAAATATTTAGTCAAAACTTGACTAAATATAAAAAGAACACACAATATCTGCCTGTACCGCCACAGCAGAATAACAGCATATCTGTGTACTTGATTTTTCGTCCAAAACAGGGAAACTGACAAGAAGTGTTAACAGAATGCAGGGGCGGATCAGTTGCTTTGTAAGGGGGGGTGCACTTTGAATCGAAAGTGAATGTGATGGGCGCGAAGCGCCCGAATTTGCTAGGGGGGTCCGGGGGCATGCCCCCCCCCGGAAAAAAATTTGGCTCAAAGAAGCAAAATGGTGTCATCTGGTGCCATTTGAACTTATAAAAGGTCATTTCCAAATTTTTTTTTTTTTTTTTTGCTGGAGGGGGGGTGCACGTGCACCCTGTGCACCCCCCCCTCGTCCGCCCCTGAGAATGGAATGATTTGCACGGAACTATACAACCGCGCATTAATCGATCGCCTGCGCAGGTTGACTCGTTGAGTGATTCGGATTCGATCAAACTTTCGCACAAAAACTCCTGTTTTCTTTGAATAACTGAAGAAAGGAGGAATAAAGAGGTTACACACCTCGTCTCAGTGATTATTAAAAATAATGGTCTCAGTTCGCGGTAATGAAAAAGCTCGCTGAAGCTCGCATTTTTCATGATCCGCTAAACGTTATTTTTAATAATCACTGAGACTCGGCATGTAACCTCTACATATTAAGCCTAGCGCAGAACCGCGACTCATTTCGTGGTGGAGGGTCACATTTTTGCTTTTATTGTATGCATCACAGTTTGACACACTGAAAGATAACAGGACTTTGATCATTTTAGTAAAAAGTATCACCAAAATCACATTTCAAAAAAAGTTACTGAGCACTACCAGAAAGAACAACAGCAACAAAAAGAAACCAAACAACGCAACAAAAACGTGTTTTTTTAATAGCTAAATCTATTTTGTTGATGGAACTGGTGTCGATTACGGTAATCGGTAAGTATCAAAATTATGGTATCATTTTGTATTACCTTCCCCCCCCCCCACCTCCCTCCCCCCCCCTCCCCCCCCAGGAAATAAACGTAAAAAAAGAAAACACCACAAACCATAGAAATGCAATATTGTTCATTGCACTATATTGACTGCTAGTGAAGTTATTGAATTGGTTGCTTAACTGATTTGACTGCTAGTGAAGTTATTGAATTGGTTGCTTAACTGATTTGACTGCTAGTGAAGTTATTGAATTGGTTGCTTAACTGATTTGACTGCTAGTGAAGTTATTGAATTGGTTGCTTAACTGATTTGACTGCTAGTGAAGTTATTGAATTGGTTGCTTAACTGATTTGACTGCTAGTGAAGTTATTGAATTGGTTGCTTAACTGATTTGACTGCTAGTGAAGTTATTGAATTGGTTGCTTAACTGATTTGACTGCTAGTGAAGTTATTGAATTGGTTGCTTAACTGATTTGACTGCTAGTGAAGTTATTGAATTGGTTGCTTAACTGATTTGACTGCTAGTGAAGTTATTGAATTGGTTGCTTAACTGATTTGGTTTGCTGATGATTATCTTTATTTACTTGGGTGCGTTGTATCACTTTCTAGCCCACAAGACAAAACATCTGGTATGCAATTTCACAGTACATCAGATACACACACAAACATACCAGCTTTGTGTATGTACTGGGGTGCGTTTTTTCACTTTGAAACCCACTGGACAAAACATCTGGTGTGCAAGTTCACAGTACAACAGACACACACACACAACCATACCAGCTTTGTGTATGTACTGGGGTGCGTGTTTTTCCCTTTCAAACCCACTGATCAAAACATATGGAATGCAATTTCACAGTACATCAGACACACACACAACCATACCCGCTTTGTGAATGTACTGCAGAGACTCCGCCAGGGGTTCGAACGCTGGGTTGTCCTGGTCTGATATCTGAAATAATGGTATAAGCTTTCAAGTTAAATATGCATTCCTGTCTCAGCCTTTATAAATTATGCAAAAAATTGGGGTGAAGCAGAAAAATATCAACACATAATTAATGGGCGTTATATGCAGTTCGTGTCTGAGTGGAAGCAATATAGCCACTTTTTTCACTGAGGACATGGTGATGTTTATTTATGTTTGATTTAGAGAGCCCTGTTTTCCTACTGTGTTTGGTGTTCTTTTTGGTTCAGAGTAGAAGCACTTTGCACCTCAGGTAATACTCTAGGGGAGAATAGAGATTTTATTTTTATTTTATTTTATTTAGTGATTGTTTGTTAGTCCTAGTCGTTTTTGTAAAATGTATCCGCAGGTGGTTTTGTATTTGTCGCTGTTATATGTTTAGTCTATGCTTTAGTATTTTATATTGCTATTTCATATGTTACGTAGATTTCCATTGGTCAATTGGGCAAAACTGAGCTCAATGCAAAAGTGATATCGACGACATTTCCGTTGCTTCCCCACTTCAAAAACAAAGACATCTAAATTTAAAAACAAAAAAATATATATGAAAATGTAATTATCCCAGAATTTAGTTGAGCAAGCGACTTATTACATTTTGAAAGAAAAGACATTTGGAAAAACTGGAAAGTACAAGAAAAGAATAAACAAAAATGAATAATAATCAGAGGGAGGGATATGGAACAGCCAAAACTGAGACAAATATTTTTGTAATTTCTTTACAGTGAATACAAAATGTCCAGAGAAATTGCAATATATTTAACATTGACGGACTGTGTGATGATATCTTTTGCTATTGGTCTGTTTTGACACTGATATCAAAATCTCGACCTCCTGTCTCGATGTTGATATCACCGTCTCAACAGCCCATAGCAGAAGATATCATCACACAGTCCGTCAATATTGGGTAATGTTTGCCTGTGATTGCTAGTAATGAAAACACGAACTTCAAAACCCAGACAGAAACAAAATGCATTTCTTCTCATGTGTACAATAATGTACTCGATGTATTCTCAGATCTACCGGCACGGTTGGCCTAGTGGTAAGGCGTCCGTCCCGTGATCGGGAGGTCGTGGGTTCGAACCCCGGCCGGGTCATACCTAAGACTTTAAAATTGGCAATCTAGTGGCTGCTCCGCCTGGCGTCTGGCATTATGGGGTTAGTGGACTGGTTGGTCCGGTGTCAGAATAATGTGACTGGGTGAGACATGAAGCCTGTGCTGCGACTTCTGTCTTGTGTGTGGCGCACGTTATATGTCAAAGCAGCACCGCCCTGATATGGCCCTTCGTGGTCGGCTGGGCGTTAAGCAAACAAACAAACAAACAAACAAATTCTCAGATCTGTCCAAGCCTTCAAATCAAATAACAGCGTCCTCCAATTAGGACACTGACATGCATACATTCTGGCGCTTTGTTGCTTTCTGATCACAGTTTAAATACTTTTTTGATGTTTTATATCATGGTTTTTTAATTCATTTTTGTTTATCTTAATTTTTAGATGACACTGCTGTCGGTCACCAAATTATTAAGCAAACAGTTCCCAATTTGCGCAAGAAGCAGCCTGGCTGTTTATTTTTGGAATGTGACTAGTTTGCGGGATGCTCCTGTTCCCTGGACAGGTCTGTGATCGTTAACACGGGAAGGCACGTGACGTATCTTTAAACCAAAAGCTACATTAAACAGTAACAACCAACCAATCTTACAAAGTAAATAAAGAAAACCAATACCATCGTCACTATCATTCTCGTGACCTAATCGTATTCAAAAATGTTTGAAGAAGATTTTGGGTGGTGTTCACAGATTTTGTTTGTAGTAAATGAACTATAACCAAACCCAGAATATGTACACCTAAAATGGTACAGGGACTGACCTCAAACAGTACGCCGAGCACAGCAAGTCCGTCGTCCTGGTCCACAGCTTCTAGCAGAGTGTCATACCTCGCTGCGTAGTTCACCACGTGCATCTGCAGTTAGATAAGATCAGGTACGGTAAGGTGCGGTAAGGTAAGGTACGGTAAGGTAAGGTAAGAGAAGGTAAGGTAAGATAAGATAAGGGAAGATAAGGTAACGTAAGGTAAGGTAAGGTAAGGTAAGGTAGAGTAAGGTAAGATAAGATAAGGTAAGATAAAGTGAGGTAATGTAAGGTAAGTTAAGCTAAGTTAACCTAAGAAAAGGTAAGGGAAGAAATGTAAGGTAAGAAAAGGTAAGGTAACATAAGATAAGGTAAGGTAAGGTAAGGTGAGGTCGAATAACGAACGGTTGAAAACACACACACACACACACACACACACACACACACACACACACACACACACACGCACGCACACACACACACACGCACGCACACACACACACACACACACAAACACACACACACACACACACACGCACACACACACACGCACACACACACACACATTTCATATAATTTACTTCTAATTAGGGTTTCCCCGCGATGACTTTTGCCTCAAAGAAACTGTAACCCAGGAAATGTAACGAATAAATACGCATTTCAGATCCACATCAGCGAACTGTTTTTCAAGCAGAAAAAATACACATTGTGGCAAGCAATTCGTACTTTCCTTCTTAGTCCACGCATGGGTATATTTATTGGGTACTCTGAAAGTGCCGATGAGCGCGTTTTGCGCAATATGCTGTGCCGGTGAGATGAATATGTTTCGGTCCATAGTGTGATAACGGTACAGTGCAGCTGTGCGAAACATATCAAGGCTGCAGGCACTGTAAGATATATTTGTATAGTGCAGCTGTGTGAAACATATCTGATGCCTTGCAGGCACTGTAAGATATATTTGTAAAGTGCAGCTGTGCGAAACATCTCTGATGCCTTGCAGGCACTGTAAGATATATTTGTAAAGTGCAGCTGTGCGAAACATCTCTGATGCCTTGCAGGCACTGTAAGATATATTTGTATAGTGCAGCTGTGCGAAACATCTCTGATGCCTTGCAGGCACTGTAAGATATATTTGTATAGTGCAGCTGTGCGAAACATCTCTGATGCCTTGCAGGCACTGTAAGATATATTTGTAAAGTGCAGCTGTGCGAAACATCTCTGATGCCTTGCAGGCACTGTAAGATATATTTGTATAGTGCAGCTGTGCGAAACATCTCTGATGCCTTGCAGGCACTGTAAGATATATTTGTACAGTGCAGCTGTGCGAAACATCTCTGATGCCTTGCAGGCACTGTAAGATATATTTGTATAGTGCAGCTGTGCGAAACATCTCTGATGCCTTGCAGGCACTGTAAGATATATTTGTATAGTGCAGCTGTGCGAAACATCTCTGATGCCTTGCAGACACTGTAAGACATATTTGTATAGTGCAGCTGTGCGAAACATCTCTGATGCCTTGCAGGCACTGTAAGATATATTTGTATAGTGCAGAGAGAGAGAGCGAGAGACACACAGAGAGAGACAGAGAGAGAGACAGAGACAGAGAGGCAGAGAGGCAGAGGGAGAGAGATTGAGAAAGAGAGAGAGAGAATGCACAGGAGGAGTGTGTAACAATATCACGACTCACTGACTGACCTCCAGAGGGAACTAGTCTTGACGCCCCTGATGGCGTGTGAATATGAATGTGTAAGGAACAAAAACATATCGGTCCCTGTAACTTTGACGTTTTGCGAAGAATAATTGATGAATAAACTGACCAATGAATGGACGGATGCTGCCGTGAAAGAATATATGCTAGGAAGAGTTTGATACAAACAGTTTTTGGACCAACTGCACTCTAAACCGAATTGAACAAAATATCAAACACATTTCTGTAACATTGTACACTGGAACACTATGCGTTTATAGTGTGCGTCTCTCTTGCTAGTAAAGCTCAGTACTGTGTCACAAAGAGCTTAAAACTTGTTACAAAAATGTGTTCAAAATGACCCCGCAGCATGTTCTACAAGCTGGCCCTCGACCCTCGACGCCCCCCCCTCCCCGTTATAGCCGCCATTATTGTCACTTTTCTTCAAGGATGAAGATACACAAATATTCAACCAATGAAAAGTCAGTACGTCTAAGGTTACATTGACGCGCTGCAAGGTTTGCGGGAGTGAATCGGCGAACCTCGAACGTTGCAGCTGCAACCCAAACATAGGGGAATCCCCTGATTAGAAGACAAAGTAGTGCAAAGTTCGCCGAACCATAGACCATTTATCCTTGGTCTATGGCCGAACCTAGTTCGGCTTGGTTCGGCTGTAGTTAGTATAAGCCTATAGCGGGCTTAAGACTACGCGTGACACAACCGTCGAACGCAATTCTGTTTAAAGTGTGACTGACCTCCAGAGGGTATTTGACACCCTCGATGGCGTGTTCAGACCCCATGTCGTCACGACTGCCCCAGTGGAAGTGAAACTCCGCGGTCCGGTAGAGTCCACGAAGACCTCCGCCCTCCACAAACATGTTTCCCGTCACACGCACTGACGCTGTGGTAACACAAAAGGGCGCAAGTTATACTAAACGAATCAAGAGGGTTTTTCCTTTTAGATGTTGTTTTTTTTTGCTTTTTTATGGGGGGGGGGGGGGGGTGTCTGTGGGGGGGGGGGTGCGGGTTGTGGTGAATTTATGGCTAGATACGTAGATTAATCGTATGAATGACGAAAGAAGCCACACACAAACGTACTAACCTAAGTCGAGAGAGAGAGAGAGAGAGAGAGAGAGAGAGAGAGAGAGAGAGAGAGAGAGAGAGAGAGAGAGAGAGGGAGGGAGAGAGAGAGTGGTGTGGGGATGCATTTGGTTCGTCCCAAGGGTGTCCTTTCAGGTACACTTCAGACACAAATCAGAGTAAGCATGCAAGTAGGTGGGGCGGGGGGACACACAAAAAAACAAGTCGCGTTGACAAGAAGAGCGGGGTAGTAGTTGCGCTGAGAAGGATAGCACGCTTTTCTGTACCTCTCTTCGTTTTAACTTTCTGAGAGTGTTTTCAATCCAAACATATCATATCTATATGTTTTTGGAATCAGAAACCGACAAGGAATAAGATGAAAGTGTTTTTAAATTGATTTGGAAAATTTAATTTTGATCATAATTTTTATATTTTTAATTTTCAGAGCTTGTTTTTAATCCAAATATAACATATTTATATGTTTTTGGAATCAGAAAATAATGGAGAATAAGATGAACGTAAATTTGGATCGTTTTATAAAAAATGTGTTGTTTTTTTTACAATTTTCAGATTTTTAATGATTAAAGTCATCAATTAATTTTTAAGCCACCAAGCTGAAATGCAATACCGAAGTCCGGGCTTCGTCGGAGATTACTTGACCAAAATTTCAACCAATTTGGTTGAAAAATGAGAGCGTGACAGTGCCGCCTCAACTTTCACGAAAAGCCGGATATAACGTCATCAAAGACATTTATAAAAAAAATGAAAAAAACGTCTGAGGATATCATACCCAGGAACTCTCATGTCAAATTTCATAAAGATCGGTCCAGTAGTTTAGTCTGAATCGCTCTACACACACAGACAGACAGACAGACAGACAGACAGACAGACAGACAGACAGACACACAGACAGACAGACACACATACACCACGACCCTCGTCTCGATTCCCCCCTCTATGTTAAAACATTTAGTCAAAACTTGACTAAATGTAAAAAGACACGAACCTCTCGAACCAACAGTCAGTCACCTTCTCACACACCCACCCCCACACCCACAAACACCCACCACACCACCCACGCCCACATCCACTCAAACCCACTCACACACACCCACACCCACACCAACAAACACCCACACCACCCACGCCCACATCCACTCAAACCCACTCACACACACCCACACCCACTCACACCCCCACCCACACACCCTCACACACTCACACACCCATTCACCCACACCCACTCACACAACACCCCCCCCCACACACACACACACACACACACAACAATAATATTTACCTGCGTGTCCGTTATTAGTGAAGTTCAGATTCGTTCCCATGCCGACTTGGGTGCTCAGGGCGTCAAAGTTGCTGAGTCGGAAATCAGGCAGTGTTGAGTCATACAGGCAAGCATAAGAAACGATGTCGATGGGAGATTGTCTTTTTCCTCCGCAGTGCTGGTACGACTGGGACCAGTGTTCAGGACCTATGGACATAACAATGCTAGATACATTATGACGAGTAGCAAAATAAGTAGAGGTTACATGCCGAGTCTCAGTGATTATTAAAAATAATGGTCGAAGTTGGCGGATCATGAAAAATGCGAGCTTCAGCGAGCTTTTTCATGACCGCGAACTGAGACCATTATTTTTAATAATCACTGAGACGAGGTGTGTAACCTCTTTATTCCTCCTTTCTTCAGTTATTCAAAGAAAACAGGAGTTTTTGTGCGAAAGTTTGATCGAATCCGAATCACTCAACCAGTCAACCTGCGCAGGCGATCGATTAATGCGCGGTTGTATAGTTCCGTGCAAATCATTCCATTCTGTTAACACTTCTTGTCAGTTTCCCTGTTTTAGACTAAAATCAAGTACACAGATATGCTGTTATTCTGCTGTGGCGGTAAAGGCAGATATTGTGTGTTCTGTTTATGTTTTAGTATCGTTTCGGATAATGTTCTTTCGTCAAATAGGACTAGCAGACGAACTTTTGCACCCGTGTTCCAACGTTAATTACTGTATGAAGTTCAGTTTTCTGGGGAAAATAGTGTATGAAACCGCTTTATGTTGTTTAAATTGATGAGATGTGTGCATTTGGTTGCGTGTGATCTGTTTATAAAATGAAATATTGTTGAAAACTGACCGTCGGATTGCAGTCAGTGTTGTCGAAGAAACTGCGTTAAAAGAAGGGGAACTACTCTTGTCGGCAAGAGTATGAGTTACTTGCCTTGGGAATCTGCTTGTGATGAACGGTGTGTGCACGGCAGATCTAGATTCAGAAAACAACCTAACTCATGGATTTTATATGGAGATTCATGTGTTCAGGCCTGTAGTTGTTAATTTAAATGCGGTATGTTTGTATTGTTTGCTCCAGAGATGTATATTTCGTACGTATAGAGCGTTCGGAACTTTTCAGTCGCAAAAGTAGTACCAAAACAGAACAGCTTCTCAACCCATTGCACTATCGAGGATTCAGGCTGTTGCTGGCTCGTTATTTGTTTGGTTGCTGGGTCATTATCGAAAAATAACTAGCTCTACAAGTTTACAGAGGTAAAGAAGCAGAGGGGGGAATAATCTAATTTATCTCTTTTTTTTTTCTCTTCTTTTTTCCTCCCCTTTATGATTGTGTAATGCTGTTAGTGTGTGTGCGTGTGCCCCTGACATCATCCAACCACTTCTCTCCCCTGTCATTTATTTCCGTTCCTAGAGTTCCTTCCCTTTTTTGTGTTTCCCCTCCATTTTCGTTTCAATCCTTGTTCGTTCCGTGTTGCGTCTGCTTTGTGTTGCCTTTTGTGTTTTGTTCCTGATGAAGCTTATATAAGCGAAAATTCGTAGCGTCTTGTGCTGTTCTTGTATCGTTGAGGGCCCCAAAGGGGGGGTATCATCACGATCACGGGAAGGGAAATTTTAGCTTTCACGATCACAGTTACCTTGATTTTTGTTTTCACGATCACGAACACCAGTGGCAAATCACGGTCACGGTAAAAGTTGCATGTACAGAAAGCACGTGTCAAAGTAAACACAACCACACAGCAATTCGCTCCTCTGGATCTATTCAACACAAAGTGAGAACTGTACGTTGCACTTTTTTATTATTAAAAACTAGGGGGGGCCGGGGGCATGCCCCCCCGGATTTTTTTTCAAAAAACGGTTAAAATCTGTGCAATCTGGTGCATTCTGGGCATCATTTTCAGGGCTGTAATAGGGTAAGGGGGAAGAATTTACCCGATGCTCCCCAGCATGTCGTAAGAGGCGACTAACGGATTCTGTTTCTCCTTTTACCCTTGTTAAGTGTTTCTTGTATAGAATATAGTCAATTTTTGTAAAGATTTTAGCCAAGCAGTATGTAAGAAATGTTAAGTCCTTTGTACTGGAAACTTGCATTCTCCCAGTAAGGTAATATATTGTACTACGTTGCAAGCCCCTGGAGCAAATTTTTGATTAGTGCTTTGGTGAACAAGAAACAATTGACAAGTGGCTCTATCCCCTCTCCCCCCCTTTCCCCGTCGCGATATAACCTTCGCGGTTGAAAACGACGTTAAACACCAAATAAAGAAAAGAATAGTGTTGTGATCTTGTTCAAAATCCCATTTTAGCCTCCCCCCACCACCATTCAACACACCTCCAAACTGGTGAAAACAACACTACTGTGCGCTGGCTTCATTGAGACCGGCGCCCGGTCGCGTTGCGCGATATTCGCACGGATCGTTTTTGCGGAAATCTTTCAACTTCACCGGAATAAATTTGACTTGACAGGATTTTGAAAACGGCTTTATCGGATTTCCGGCAATTACCGGAAAAGTAGCATGCCTGATAAAATCCCCAACGAACATGACTTTGATCGTCTTTGACATGAGGATCAAGTGACCCAAACTGGCACATCTCCCCGCCATTGTTTCTGAATTTAACCCATTGTTGATATTAAAGTTTACAGGCGCTAAAATAAATCCAAGCTTAATGCAAAGAAGCGACAATTAGAATCTATGCCAAGCGTGTCCACGTTGCTGGGATGAAAAACACATTTCTAGTTTCGGTTTTGGCTACACGCAGACTCCATCTCGAGCCAGTCGAGGTCACACTGAGCGAGTGACAGCCGGACGTGGCAATGTCGACAATGTCAATGATCTCACTCAAACTCAAAGATCTTGAACAAATTTCAAGATCTTTGCCTACATTCAGAACAGTCATAGAGCAACATAGATCAACATACCATAATATTTCGTCTTCGGAAAGACCGACCTGACCTTTCCACCAAGGAAGGCATTCTCGCCGCCTGCTTTGGTCTGGCTTGAATCCACAAAATATAACAGAAGTTCGATGACAGTACTGCTGCACGCCATTTTTGATCTTCGAATTCGAATTTGACTGAATGCACTCAAAATGTTTGCACGAAGCCCTTCCATTGGATAAAGTTTGGCAGACTTTTGCAATTTGCCTTCTGATTGGATCTTTTTTTGTGTGTGATTGGTTCTCTTAAAGGGAAGCAATCGCTGTCAAAATCATATTTCTGAATGTGTTGTTGCTTCCCTTCAATCGGGATTGGCTCCTTGACGAATAGAGGATCATAGAGTGATACAGCTGTGAAAAATGTACGTTGAAAATAAAATGCTTTGCAATAATGCCCATCACGATCACGAAAACAAATGACGATCACGATCACGAGACTTGATTTTTTTGTCATCACGGATCACGGGCAAAGTCCCATCACGATCACAGAAATGGAAATTTCAGCAATCACGGTCACAGAAAGGTCAAAAAACGCCAATCACGATCACGATTTTAAACCCTTTGGGGCCCTCATCGTTGAGTACAGATATCTTTTGTTTTTTAACTTAATTTATCCTACATACGTGAGAGAGACCACTCATGAAATAATACTTTCGTTCAAACCACACGTGTGTGTATATCACGTATATGAGCTCGTGTCAAACTAGTCTTGCAGGGACCTGCTTTTTCTCTGCTTATGATGCCAAAGTCACCGAGACAAACGTCATTATGGAAACACTTTTGCGCCTGCTGTTTCCCCTGGAAGAATCTTTAGAACGTACGCGTCACGCTATACTTTCTGGAGTGACGTTTCTTTGCTTTGACGTCAAAGATTGCACGAGGCTTTGGAAGAGATCGAGGTTGCAAAAGAAGCGTCTTCAATTTGGACGAAAAAGACAGACTGCGGAAAGTTTTGAGTAAAATACATTAAGTACGGTATGTATGATAGACAGAATTCTACATGACTTGCTGTGTCGGTCCAGATTTACACTCGTTGCCTTTTCAAAATAATATAATGAAAAGCTCGCTTTCGCTCGCAGTTCAATAATTTTTTTTTTAAAGCATCTCGTGTAAATCTGGTACGACACAGCAAGCCATGTAGTATTCTCTATCGATTGAACATTGGACTTCCCTTAATTCTTTGAGCAATGTGACGTCAAAGTCCGACACAAACGCATATTTAGGCGGCTTGGCGAGGCTACAAAAGAGTGCGCTTTTGAAAGGTAAAAAAAAAAAGCGGGGATTCTAAACTAAAATCGATCGATACACAAATGTACTAGCGCGGTTTCGGAGGATCACTGACCGTCTCGATATGTATTAAATATTATATTTTGGTCAAAATATTTAAAAAAACAACGAATAATATACCGTGTTTTCTTGGCGCTGTCAGATACATTTGTGCAGAACTATTGAGGTACAACTGACGGCTTACGTAAAGTGGGTAATTTTGTTTGTATACTTATCCTGTGTTTTGAAATAGTGGCTAATCATGTGTTACACGTCATAATTAAGAAAGACTGTCGATAACTTTCCAGTTTCGAGATCCCTGAAACATGTTATTGTCTTCGTATATAACATAGAAAGGACTTCACATGCAACTCTCGCGTTATTTTTTGTCTGACTTTGCCACTTTATTTTTCAATATAAGAACATGTATCGTAAAACGGATATTGTGCACTGTGATTGACCTGTGGAGTCAATGTGGCAGTTGTGACAGGTTGCATTAAAAATAAACAAGTCGCGTAAGGCGAAAATACAACATTTGTGACCCTCCACCACGAAATGAGTCGCATGTCACCTCGCGCGGTTCTGCGCTAGGCTTAATACAAGTCCGGGGAGTGTCTGGTAACAGTGTGAGGGTCACCTTAGTCACAGGCTTATAACTCAAACGCTCTTTTCTAAAACGGTTTTCACCACTGGATAGAGCATAAAAAACTCTTCAGGAAAATGTAAAAATATGAAAATCATGCAAAGGTGACATGCGACTCATACCGTCGTGGAGGGTCACATTTAGTCAAGTAAGCATAGCTGTCGAACTCACAGAATGAAACTGAACGCAATGCAACGCAGCTAGACCCTATACTCGTAGTCCACCGCTCACGGCACAGGCAGTGAAATTGACAAGAAGAGCGGGGTAGTAGTTGCGCTGGGAAGGATAGCACGCTTTTCTGTACCTCTCTTCGTTTTAACTTTCTGAGCGTGTTTTTAATCCAAACATATCATATCTATATGTTTTTGGAATCAGGAACCGACAAGGAATAAGATGAAAGTGTTTTTAAATTGATTTGGACAATTTAATTTTGATAATAATTTTTATATATTTAATTTTCAGAGCTTGTTTTTAATCCGAATATAACATATTTATATGTTTTTGGAATCAGCAAATGATGGAGAATAAGATAAACGTAAATTTGGATCGTTTTATAAAAATTTGTTTTTTTACAATTTTCAGATTTTTAATTACCAAAGTCATCAATTAATTTTTAAGCCACCACGCTGAAATGCAATACCGAAGTCCGGGCTTCGTCGAACATTACCCGACCAAAATTTCAACCAGTTTGGTTGAAAAATGAGGGCGTGACAGTGCCGCCTCAACTTTCACGAAAAGCCGGATATGACGTCATCAAAGAAATTTATCAAAAAAAATGAAAAAAACGTCTGAGGATATCATACCCAGGAACTCTCATGTCAAATTTCATAAAGATCGGTCCAGTAGTTTAGTCTGAATCGCTCTACACACACACACAGACAGACACACACACACACACACACACACACACGCACATACACCACGACCCTCGTCTCGATTCCCCCCTCTACGTTAAAACATTTTGTCAAAACTTGACTAAATGTAAAAACGATCATATAAGCTTAAGGGCAAAATTCTCCATCTTTGATTTCTTTTTATATTTAGTCAAGTTTTGACTAAATATTTTAACATCGAGGGGGAATCGAAACGAGGGTCGTGGTGTATGTGCGTGTGTGTGTGTGTCTGTGTGTGTGTGTGTGTGTGTCTGTGTGTGTGTGTATATTCGGATTAAAAACAGGCTCTGAAAATTAAATATATACAAATTATTATCAAAATTAAATTGTCCAAATCAATTTAAATTTCATTTGCTTTTAAGAGTACGCTCATAAGCCTAGCTTGTTGTGCTCCATGTTCCTTCTATATATATATACGACTAGTGTCTGTCTGTCTGTCTGTCTGTCTGTGTGTCTGTGCGCGATGCGCGGCCAAGGTTCTCGATGGATCTGCTTCAAATTTGGTGGGCTTATTCAGAGAGACCCCGGACACAACCTCATCGATGAGATATTTCAACAAGTGCTCTCAGCGCGCAGCGCGGAACCGATTTTGGTTCCACCTCAGCTATTTTGGTTCCACCTCAGCTTACCCGGGCCCCCATACCGACACACCATAGCCGCTACACCACATCACAACGCCAAAGTTCTCGGTGGATCTTTTTCAAATTTGGACACCGTATTCAGCTACACCCCGGACACAATATCATCGATGAGATATTTCAACACGGGCTCTCAGCGCGCAGCGCTGAACTCATTTTCGTTTTTGCGTTCATTTCACCATTATAAGTAACTCTTCCTTATCTTCTCCAGTGTTTGGCGTTTATCTCCCTTCCTTCGTGTGGCTTTCCCGTTCAGTTCTAAGTTACTATTACTATTTTTAGAATGTCACTGCGCTGTCCACTGCGCTGTCCACAACGCTTCCCTTGCACCCGTAAGTTGTTCTTACTGTCAAAGTGAAAAGGTCGAATCAATTTATAGCCACGCGAAAAATACACTCTCACCTATCTCTATATATTTATAGATACAGATATGCATATATATATACGGCTTCTCTGTGTGTGTGTGTGTGTTTGTGTGTGTGTGTAGGCAAAAACCTATGTATTATAGAGTTCTGTTTGTGATGGGGTCTAGCGGCTTTTGTCTGTCTGTATGTTCTGGCATGTGAGAAGCCACAGCAGATAATATAGGGCTAAGAAATAAGCTCTAAAATTCTCAATCCCGTTTGACAGGACTTCGCCTATCAAAGGTGATTGTGGTGAACCGCCACGCTGTCTGTCTCTGTCGCGCCGTTCACCCCAAATTCCCGTTTCTGAGGTACTATTTTTAGAATGTCACTGCGCTGTCCAGAACGCTTCCCTTGCACCCGTAAGTTGTTCGTACTGTCAAAGTGAAAAGGTCGAATCAATTTATAGCCACGCAAAAAATACACTCACCTATCTCTATATATTTATAGATATAGATATACATATTATATATATACGGCTTCTCTGTGTGTGTGTTTGTGTGTGTGTGTGGGAAAAAACCTGTTGATTGTAGAGTTCTGTTTGTGATGGGGTCTAGCGGCTTTTGTCTGTCTGTATGTTCTGGCATTTGAAAAGCCACAACAGAAAATATAGGGCTAAGAAATAAGCTCTAAAATTCTCAATCCCGTGTGACAGGACTTCGCTTGCAGAGGTGATTGTGATGAACCGCCACGCTGTCTGTCTCTGTCTCGCGATTCACCCCGGCGAAGCCGGGTATTCCTCTAGTATTTCATGTATGCGGTAATAGTACCAATGGAATTTATTGAATAAACTTGTTTAAACCAAATCAATTTAAAAACACTTTCATCTTATTCCTTGTCGGTTCCTGATTCCAAAAACATATATATATGATATGTTTGGATTAAAAACACGCTCAGAAAGTTAAAACAAAGAGAGGTACAGAAAAGCGTGCTATCCTTCTTAGCGCAACTACTACCCCGCTCTTCTTGTCAATTTCACTGCCTTTGCCATGAGCGGTGGACTGACAATGCTACGAGTATACGGTCTTGCTGAAAAATGGCATTGCGTTCAGTTTCATTCTGTGAGTTCGACAGCTACTTGACTAAATATTGTATTTTCGCCTTACGCGACTTGTTTCTTTTGCCTTACGTAAATAGACGGTTGGGGCGTCCTGTCCAAATCCATAGCTTTTCTTTTGTTTTCGCTGTCAAAAACTTCCTGCATATTTATAAACACATTAATCACTGTCTACGCTACACAAAATATGTACGAAATCTATTGAATAACAAAAGAGGAGGAAGACATACGAAGCCAAAAAATGAAAGAGCTAGAAGTACATTTAGGATTCATCCGCCAAAAAAATGAAGTATTAAAAGCTACAAAACTTCCTGCATATTTCTAAACTCATTAATCTCGGCATGAGCTTAAAACTTTTTACTACAAATTAGAGACGGAAAACCAACAAAGCCTCAACTGGAAAGAACTAGAAGTTCACTTATGATTCATCCGCAAAAAGTGAAGTATTCAAAGCCACACACAAAAAATGATATGTCAAAACATGAAATCTTGACAGAGACGAAGACAGAATCCAGGCGACAAAACTTTCAAACATCAAATGGAGACGTCTCCTTTGAAAGCTTGCAGACCCGTTGTCTCTGACTGAGTGACTGTGGGGGTTTAACGTCCTCAGAGGTAGCTTGGACCTATTTGGGACATGATTGTTTGTGGGCCGTTGTTCCGTAAAGAGGCGTTAAAAGCACAGTCCTTCTAGTCGAAAAGATTCAGGTCACCGTCTCATCCCTGTTCAGTTAGGCTTTAACACAGGGTAAGGCACTCCTTCCATCTGAATACACAAAGAATCAACATAAAGGCTGCTACCATGCCACACAAAAATAATAAATAAATGATAATAAATGATAAAAACAATATTCACATAAAGGCTGCTTCCATGCCACACACAAATGATAAACAAATGATAATAAATGATCCCCAAAAATAGTCACACAAAGGCTGCTACCATGGGAATATTTTATCAATTGATTTTGTAGATAGACGCTCTAGTTTGCGTTAAGAAATGTATTCATAAAAAAAATACACATTCTTCACAGAGAGTATCCAGGATGTTGAATGGTTGTATGTGACCAAGTGGAGGGATGGTCTTATATTCCATCTAAAAGCCTGACCAGATCCGAGTTAGTTAGTTGTTGCTTTTTGGGTCCAGCGGACCATTTTGGCCAAATCAGGACCCCACCAGATCCGCGTGACGTTGAGCCACATCGCTTAGGCCAAAAAAAAAAATAGGTGTGGCTAAGGTAACATAGCCAAAAAAAATAGGGTAGGAAGGTAGGCAATCACTTTTTTTTTTTGAACTTTTTTTTCTAATGTGTACAAATTAAACCTACTTGACAGGGAAATAAGTGTGCGACTCGAGCGCTTTCGCTTTCATTGCGTTTTCTGCACTGTTTTTTTTTTAATATTTTTGTTTAATATTTTTTTTTTATTTTTTTTTATCAATGTAATAAAAAGTTATAGGGTCGGCCCCTAAAAATAGGGTAGGTCGGGTTACCGTAACCACACCTATTTTTTATTTTTTTTAGGCCTTACACGGAAAAGACGGTGACTTTAACAAGACAAAGTCATAGCTAAAGACAACCGACAGGATTATTTCGGAACTCGCTTTAATTTGTCAAACTCATGTTCGTTAAAGTGAGCTGGATTACTTTTGACAGTGGGTACATTTTTCTTGTGACTCATAGTAGTTATCGGTGGTTCTTTAAAAGAGAAGAGCTTTCAACCTGCCACTTAGGCGTGGATGACTGTCGGTTGATGCAAGTGTTTGCACTACAGACTGACAGACTATTTGCCATAAATTACTGTCACAGTAAGGCCCGGCGCTCACCTATGTAACTTCAGCAGGACAGACGACGCACTGCAGATTATCCCAGCCCGCTACACGTTGCGTGAAAGGAAAAGAGGCCAAGTTCTCGTCATAATCCCTATCGCAGCATCAATAATATGCAGTGCGTCGTCTGTGCCGCTGAAACTGCGCAGGTATATTCTGCCCTTAACCGGTGCGCCGTGAAGAGGCTCCCGCGTTAACGCGATTATAAAACGGCACATTTCGCACGCCAGCTGCATTTCATGTTAATTCATTGGGCGATAAATTACGGAGCTTTAACTTGCAAGTGAAAACAAGATATATATGTTTCAATGATCACGCTATATAAATTATAATCTGACAGACTAGAAGAAGAGGAATGAAAAGCGAACAAAGCTGAAAGTGTTGAGTATGAGGGTAGGGGTTGGGGGCAATACCCTTGATGCTCTCATCGCTCAGCGGATGACGTAACACATGTCGTCATCGATCAAACGCATTATATTATGACTCACCTTCTATTCCTGCGTAAGTCCAATGATGTTTCTTCACGACGGAACCATCCATGGCTGCACACAGAAAAATAATAAAACGTCTCTATTATTAGGTCATAAATGTCGTTTGGCGTCGGACATCGGTCATACTCCGATTAACTGCCTCAACTGTCCGATTCATATGGTCAGGTGTCGGTCAGATGTCCTATCGTACTTTGTACAGGTCTGAGAGAGTCCGATTAAATATTGCTTGCATGGGTCGAAGCACTTGCACGCAAACCTGAAGGGGGGTTGGCGAATTTCTGAAATGAGTACAGCAAGCCGTCATCCTTGATGAATGACCTAGTGATTTAACCACAAAAGAGTAACACACACATACTTAAATAATTTAGTCGTCCAACCCTTAACCTTGTTCGGTACTGTACCGCTCTGTCTCTGTCTTTCTCTGCCAATCTGTGCGTTCGTCTGTCTGTCCGTTTCTGTTTCTGTGCGTCTGTCTATCTGTCTGTTTCTGTGCGTCTGTCTCTCTCTCTCTCTCTCGCATCCACGCCCTCTCTGTCTGCCAAACTCTCTCTCTCTCTCTCTCTCTCTCTCTGTCTCTCTCTCTCTCTGTCTTTCTGTCTATCTTTCTGTCTGTCTTTCTGACTGTCTCTCTGTCTCTGTTTGTCTCTATCTGTCTGTCTCTCCCCCCCCCTCTTTCCCTCTCTCTCTCTCTCTCTATATATATATATATATATATACTTTTAAAATGTCTTGGATCTGGGGACATCTGTAAGTGTGAGAGCGTGGATCTGGGAACATTCTGTGGTTATGGGAACATTAGCATGTTCTCATATCCAAGGTAACCTCAAAATGTAATTTTCGTGTTCAGCTTGACCATTGAGGGGTTTTAACTCGTGTTCCCAAAAGCATTTGAGTTCTGACTTGGTTGTCCCCCTTCCCTTGCTACAGATCTCTGCATCGTCAAACAATCTCTTCTGAGCTTTTAGCATTCTTGTGCTTACGACACTAAAAAAAAAAAAAAATTATCTCTCTCTCTCTTTTTTTTTTTAACATTGCTGTGTAAAATAAAACTGTAAAATAACTATTTTACAGGTTTATTTCACAAGTTTATCTTATATTTTCTGAACATTTGGAAATAATTGCTTTACCTCAGTGAAATATTTATTATTGTTTAGAGCGTAAGCGATAAGCGATCCGGGCCTTTTCAAGAAATCTGAACAATGAACATGGTCGCTGCATGGGATTTTTTTCCCTTTCGTACAATCAGGCACACCACTCGTACAGGTAAGCCTTAGATTTTATGTAGCGCACTTTATAAGAACAGTGTTATATCTATTTATTTGAGTTAGGCATTGAAGATTTGAGAGGGCTTCTTCGCATCGAAGGAGTCTCTTCTGAGTGGGAATTCCGCTGTGAATTGATAGTTCTGGTCAATGGCTGTCTAATCGGCCCTCGAAGGCAATCACTGAAGTGAAGTGCACCGGGAGTGACTATTGCAACGACTGTCGTGTCCAGCGTTGTGTTTGTCAATGAGGTTCTTGAAAGCATTTGTACTGGGAGCCCGTTTAATGTTAGTTGTTAGTTTGTTCCAGTCATTTGTAAAGTATAGCTGAAAGCAAATTTTCTTGTATTGTTATTATCATGTCTTTCTTTTTGTATTTTGTCAGGACTGTTACGTGTTACAACAATGTTAGTCTGCGGTGATTTAAAAAAGAAATCTTTGTTAGTGTCATCAATGTCGTTAAATATTATATACGCTTGTATTAGGTCCCCTCTCTTTCTTCTTGCCTTTAGTGTAGGCAAAGTCAAGTATCTTAGTCTCTCTTCATATGTGTAGTCTTTTATTTCGTAAATCAGTTTAGTAGCTCTTCTTTGGACTCTTGCGATTGATGTTGATTGGCGTACTAGTCTCGGAAACCAGGCAGGATTGCCGTATTCTAGATGAGGTCGTACTAGTGTACACTCCACTCTCTGTTCCAGGAGGCTGTTCTCTGAAAATCCACCAGTACCTAGGAATGGCAGTGACACTGTACTCTAGGACCAACACAGCTAGTGTTTCAAATGTTACCTTTTTGTTTCAGGAGTCCTTGAATATTCTAGTCATTTTTTCCCATTTATTTTAAGTTCATATCATATTTGACAAATAGGTGGCGTGATCTAACCATGTTTACCTGGTTGATTCTGACGGTTGGCAGTTTAAGTTTCTGGCAATTGCCAAAGTTGAACGTTTATTGTCATTAAATGGCAAAATTAATTTGAAGTCACGTTATAACTTATTGTGGAAAATCAGCTCCCTCTCTCTCTCTTTCCCCTCCCACACTCACACACAAACACACACACATGCGTGTGTGCTGACACAAATTTGTGATTTACTTTAAAATTAACAAGGGTGCCGCGGTCAATTGTAGACGGTAAGACCTATTACTTTTTTAAAGCCAGGACATTTGGACCTATTGATTTCTTACGGTCAGGTCCAAATGACCTATTGTCCTCTAACGCTGGCAGCAACACTGATGTAGATGAAATATTCATGAGGACGTCCCTCTGCAATATTATCCCAGCTATCTAAATAGACTGGAAGAACAAAAAGTGATTGCATGGAGACCTGATCAGAAATAGAGGGTTACAACTGACATTTATCTGCAATTAAATTGCTTTAAACTGACGGTTGCCAAATTGGGTTGTGAGTGAAGCGTAGCTCTGGCTTGTCACTCACTTCCACTACACATAAATGCGCGCAAGGATTTAGTTCTTCAAACATTTCTGCTTTCTGTAGCTATGCAGGGTTTGTGGATGTGGAACGTGGGAATATTACAGTTTGGAAGGTGAGGATTCTGATAGACTCGATGCAAATTGTCCGAACTATAGCTATGGCGTGCCCCTTTAATAGCTCATAATGATTAGCCAAATATGGAAAGGCAAAACTAGATTCAAGTAGCTGAAAATTGAAACACGAATGGCGGCTTGATTGAAACTTTACGAAATGGAAATCCTGTGTTTTCCAACACATGAATGTACAAATCAGTGTTTTGGGTCTACAGAACACGACAAATCCCGTCCAAGTCCACTTCAACACAACTTCACAAGCCCATGTCTTCAGAACTTCGCAATTCCATGTGTATACGAGACCACGAAAGTCACACATTGGCTGGATTCATGTCCTGACGACATATCTGTGGTAAGTTTAAAGGCTGTCTCCATGGTAAAAAAAAATACTGAAATAACCATTTGTTTCTCTTTCTTCTTTCAATTTAATGACTTATGCGCTAGAGTTCGTATTCAATATGTTCCAGTGAAGATAATGACTCACTTTTCTAACCCGTATTCTCAAAAGCTCGGGAGAAAACGAAAGAAAATAATGTCCCTCTCCGGAAGTGACGTGTGGCTGGTGGCTTGATTCGGCCTTCCGCCATTTTGACAGAGATGGGAGAGTGAACCACAGCTTCGCGTAACAATCTGAACACGCATGCCGCATCAAGTTGTCAATAGACAACCACTGATGTTGATAAAGTAAGAGATCTGTCTTACATAATTGAGTTTCAGCGCTGTTTGGTTGCAAAGAAATGTGCGCAGTCTATATCACAAGTAGGTTTGGAAAGTGCATTTTCCGATGATATCGACGCAGCTAAGTATCAGGATCAGGAATATTGCGTCGCGGAACCTTTCAGATTATGACGCAATGTTGGCAAGAGAGCGCCTCGCCTAGCCCTACTTAAAACGATTTAAAACCTATCATTTTGGAATTTGTTCTCTTCCATAAAAAGTCTGAAGTCCATTGCTACTAAATTAAATAGCCTCTGGACTTATTTGAAAAATACACCCTTTCCTAATAGTTTTCTTAGTGCTGGCAATCAATAGTACTAGTAATGAGAGGGATGCACGACTCGTACCCTTTGATGACAGTGAGGGGCGACATTTGTATTGTAGGCTATAATACAAATGTCGCCCCTCACTGTCATTAGGGCTAAATGTCACTTTTGTTAACTCCTTCATGATACGAACCCACCTTACTGTCACGGGACGCAGGGGTGGCCACATTTTTGTCAATTCAGCTTTCCCCGGGTATGTAACATGTCATTTTTAACTTACCCGCACAAAAATCAGGTTACCCACAATCTGAATGCAAAAACTCGTCCCCACCCCTACACACAGTCATGGAGTTGCGCTCACGCACACTCCACTGTCGAAATCTAACCAAGGAAATTCGTCCTTCCATTCTGGCAAAAACCTTCTGACACGTTTTGATCTGTCGCAGTGTCGATTCTAGACCGCGCATTCCCGCAAATATGAAAGAAATCCCGCAAAAATAAAATTTGGATGCGCGCCTTTTCACGCAAAGAAATACCAATTCCCGCATTTTCAAACATCTTGTGCATGCGCGATATAATAAATATAATTTCGTCAAACAGCCCAGCGTTGCAGATCGTAAGCGCTTGCAATCTTTTTGAGACAAGTGAGGCCCTGACAAGGATGTTTACATTTACCTATGTTTTCAAAAGTTACATTTTCCCTAAACATCCTTATCAGGGCCTCACTTGTCTCAAAAAGATTCACTTTTTCTCCCACAAGTCTTTGCTTCCCTTTGTGGTCACTTCCTGTTTTACATTCAAAATGGCCACCACGATAAGTGAAAGCGTGGATTTTTTCAAGAATGGAGACCCATGTGCAAATCAGCTTGACGACAAGTTGCCAAGTGAGGCAAAACATCCAAATAAATGGTCTTGGAAGTGGATGAAGGAGTTAGATTCTCAAAAAAGATAATGGAGTTTATGATTAAGAAGTTTCTGTTGTGCATGCAACGATGAAATTACATACACCTGACTTCACTCTTCAGGCAAGAAAGCCATCAGGAACCATACGTTGGTTCTCTCTCTCTCTCTCTCTCTCTCTCTCTCTCTCTCTCTCTCTCTCTCTCTCTCTCTCTCTCTCTCTCTCTCTCTCTCTCTCTCTGAAGTCTCTCTCTCTCTCTTTGAAGTCTCTCTCTCTCTCTCTCTCTCTCTCTCTCTCTCTCTCTCTCTCTCTCTCTCTCTCTCTCTCTCTCTTTGAAGTCGTGGGGGCAATGACGGCCTCCGGGATGCCACAGATTCCATCCTCCCCCAGCCTAGAGACTGGGACTTTTTGTTCTTATTTACGATAGAGTGACATAAATCAATAATTAGCAAAGATTCTATAATTTTAAACTAATCTTTGTTTCAGTTGGTCATGGTGATTTGGGCAATGACAACACCGGCATCGTGGGTGATTTGGGCAGCGATGACCCCTCCGTCAAGGATTGCGACGTGACGAGCACACATGCAGAACCGCTTGGTATGTTTATACCGCCACCATCATAAGTGACGGTTTCTGAGACTTCCACTACTCGTGCAGAACTTCTGATTGGAGAAACTCGAGGTCAAAGCTTGTTCCCAAATGTTCTTATTATTATTTCACATTGCTCAACATCCAGTTAGCAACACAGGCTAGATGTTAAGCAACGTGAAATAATAATAACACATTTTGGGACAAACTTTGACCTGTAGTTTCTCCAATCAGAAGCTTCTGCACGAGTAATGGAAGTCGCAGAAACCGCCACAATATTATTTAAATTTTATTTATATATAGATGCTACATGTCGGGTTCATCTACGGGGCTAGTGACAGACCGCCAATGATGTTTTTTGTTGTTTTTTAGTTGGCAGCATGGGGATATCTTGAGAAGGCTCTCCGTAGTCGGCTAGACGTTAAGCAATGCTAATAATAATAATAATAGCACTTGAGCAAAGAGCTAAAACATTTCGAGGTACGGTAGAGTGTTTGACATAAATAATAATAATAATACGAATATTTATAACGCGCACATATCTCCCCAACAGGCGACTCAAGGCGCACATACACTCATTCACACACACGGAGACTTAAAGTCACCAACACACACACACCAGCAACCATTAAAATATGTACAGTTATTCAAGGTGGGATGGACAATGATAATGGACAACAGGAGGGGGGAACATGTACACAGGGAGATAGTGATCAAGGGGGAGGTCGTAGAGAAGGTAGAGCAGTATAGGTTTTTGGGGGTGATTATAGACAATAAGTTGACATGGAAACCAAACTCTGATGCCCTTGTGAAGAAACTCCACTCTCGCCTGTACTTTTTGAGAAAACTCAGGTCTTTTAACATCTGCAGACAAGAAATCCTTCAGATGTTTTACACTTCAACGTGCAATAGTGTGTTGTACTTTGGCTCCGTGTGTTGGGGTGGCAACATCAACAAGCAAGACAGGGATAGATTAGATAAATTCATCAGGAAAGCAAGTGGGGTGGTTGGGAGGAAGCAGGACAATTTCACATCAACACATGAACGACGACTGACTGACAAGGTACAGAAGATTTTGGCTGACGACTCGCACCCACTCAGACCGGAATTTGACAGTAGACGGACAGACAGGAGCAACAGATTCAGACAACCAACCGCAAGATCCACACGCTACAGAAATTCGTTCATTCCATCTGCAATTCACATCTTCAATTCTCAGGTGGGGCGGTAGATGCTGGTGTTGTCGCTCTGATGCACGGGGTCAGTGTTCTGTATTGTTTCAGTATTGTTGATTTTGTTTTGCATGATTATATACTCTTATTCTACTCTCTTAGACAATATGTGATAACCGGCAAGGTGCTGACTTTCTTTTGTGCATTGTTGATGGTGAATGCATGTTAATTTATTTTTAATATACTTTCTTATGTGATAACCAATGTGCTATATTTTCTCAGGACAAAGAACAAATGTTTATTTTGAATGTTTTATGTATGTTATTATTACGGACACAAACGCTCAGCAATGTAATTTCTCTTTTAGAGATTAATAAAGTTATTGTATTGTATTGTATTGTATTGTATTGGGGTGGGCAGTGTAGAATGCATGGATTATGTGGAAAAAAGGAATGTCTTGAGTGCAGATTTGAATGATTCGAGGGACTGTTGTTGACGGAGGGGGAGAGGTAGTGTGTTCCATTGGCTAGGTGCTTGGAAAGAAAATGAGCGTTGACCTGCTGTTTTGAGTTTGGTGTGGGGGATGTTGAGCTTGAGGGAGTCGGCAGATGATCTGAGTGCTCGTGAAGGGACATAGAGAGAGAGAGAGTCGGAGAGATAGGCAGGGGCGAGACCATGGAGGCATTTGTAGGTGAGAGTGTTGATTTTGTATGTGATACGGGCAGGAACGGGCAACCAGTGGAGCTGATTTAGGAGGGGGGTGATATGATCTCCCTTTTTCTTTCGTAAGGCAAGACGGGCAGAGCTATTTTGAATGCGTTGGAGACGAGAGATAGAAGAAGAGGGAAGACCCGCCAAGAGAGAGTTACAATAGTCAAGACGTGAGAGAATGGTGGACGTGACCAGTTTGGCGGTAGCATCTGTGGTGAGGTACTTGCGGATAGTGGCGATGCGGCGGAGTTGGAAGTAGCAGGTGCGAGAGACAGAAGAGATGTGTTGTTTCATGGAAAGGGTGTTGTCTAGAGTGACTCCGAGGTTTTTGACAGCAGAAGACAGAGGGACAGAAGAGTCAGAGAGTTGAAGAGAGTCGGAAGTGGCTTTGGAGAGTTTGGATGTAGTGCCTATTAGGATAGCTTCAGTTTTGTTGCTATTGAGCTGAAGTTTGATTTCTGTCATCCAATTCTGCACGTCAGTGATAGTGTCAGAGATAGAGGAAAGAAGAGATTCAGACTGGTCAGGGGAAGAGCTGTTGTGAAGTTGAGAGTCGTCGGCAAAAGAGTGGTGGAGAACGTTGTGTCGGTCAAGGATGTGGTCAAGAGGTTGAGTGTAGAGAGTAATTAGTACAGGCCCAAGGACTGAGCCCTGAGGGACTCCGCACTCAAGCCTGATGGGGTCAGAGTTCAGTTTGTCAATCGAAACAGTCTGGTAGCGGTCGGTGAAATAAGAAGAGAACCAAGAAAGAGCTGTGCTATGGATACCAAAGGTGTACTGAAGGCGTTGAAGGAGGATGTTGTGGTCGACTGTGTCAAAGGCCGCTGATAGATCAAGTAGAGCGACGGCAGAGATTTCAGCTTGGTCAGTGGCAAGGAGGAGATCAGTAGTGATTTTGAGAAGGGCAGTTTCGGTGGAGTGGTGAGGACGATAGGCAGATTGAAGCGGAGAGAGAAGATTGTTGCAAAGAAGGTGAGAGTTGAGTTGTTTTAGGACGACTCTTTCAAGGAGTTTGGAGATGAAGGAAAGGTTTGAGACAGGGCGGTAGTTGCTGAGAGTGTTTGGGTCGAGCGATGGTTTCTTCAGTAGATGTTTGACAATAGCAGTCTTAAAGGAGTTGGGGACAGTGCCTGTTTGCAGAGAAGTGTTGATGATTTTGAGAATAGAAGGGAGGAGTTCAGGAAGACAGTCAGAGTAGAGTTGTGTGGGAAGAGGGTCAAGGTCACAGGTTTTCAAGGTCATTTCTTTGAGGACTTTCTCCAGGTCAGTGAGAGTGAGAGGCTGAAAGTGTGTGAAGGGAGTGCCTGTAAATGCAGGAGAAGTTTAAGAGTTTTGGTGTGGGATTTTGTCTAGTTTGTCACGGATGGTTTGGATCTTGTTATGGAAGTAATCAGAGAAAGCTTGCGACAGTTTGGAGGGGTCGATGTTGTTGGGCAAGGGAGAAGCAGAAGAGCAGCCAAGAAGGTCATTCACTGTGGAGAAGAGTGTTTTGGCAGAGGTTGTTTCACAGATTTTGGTGCTGTAGTGCGATTGTTTGGCGTCTGCGATGAGTGTCTGAGCATGTTCCATTTGCTTGTTGTAAATCTGTCTGTCAACTACCAGCTTTGAGGTTCGCAACTTCCTCTCTGCTCGGCGACGCAACTGTTTTGTATACTTAACTTCAGCTGTGATCGAGGGTGCAGAAGGCCAATCTACGATGAGTTTGGTTTTTGCGGGTGCATGTTCGTCAAGAAGTGTGCTGAGAGTGGAGTCGTAATGACGTACAGGGTCTGAGGATACCGGAGGATCAAGCAGTCGGCGGGCTGCTTCTGCGCGAAATGTGTCAGTGTTAACTTCTTTGAGGTTACGGCGGACTACGCGCTTTTTCTGTTTGGATGGTTTGGCCATCTTAAGAGAGAACAAAACTGCAGAATGATCGGATCTGAGGTAGTCATTCAGCAGGATGTCGTACACCAGGTCAGTGGACTCGTGGGTGACAATCCAGTCAATGATGTGTGTTTTGCGTGTGGGAGCGTCTACATGCTGTTTGAGGTCGTGACAGTCAAGAAGGTCCATCGTCTGTCTTGTGTCGGTGTTATAAATCAACAATAAGCAAAGATTCTATAATTTTAAACTAATCTTTGTTTCAGTTGGTCATGGTGATTTGGGCAATGACAACACCGGCATCGTGGGTGATTTGGGCAATGACGACACTGGCATCGTGGGTGATTTGGGCAATGAAGACACTGGCATCGTGGGTGATTTGGGCAATGACGACACTGGCATCGTGGGTGATTTGGGCAATGACGACACCGGCATCGTGGGTGATTTGGGCAATTCGTGGCTGATTTGGGCAATGACGACACCGGCATCGTGGCTGATTTGGGCAATGACGACACCGGCATCGTGGGTGATTTGGGCAATGACAACACCGGCATCGTGGGTGATTTGGGGAGCGATGACTCCTCCGTCAAGGATTGCGACTACACATGTCGCACACATGCAGAACCGCTTGGTATGTTTATACCGCCACCATCATATGTGACGGTTTCTGCGACTTCCATTACTCGTGCAGAATCTTCTGATTGGAGAAATTCGAGTTCAAAGTTTGTTTAAAAAAAATATGTTATTTTACATTGCTCAACGTCAAGTTAGCAACATTTTGGTACATACTTTGACCTCTAGTTTCTCCAATCAGACGCTTCTGCGCGAGTAATGGAAGTCGCAGAAACCGCCACAATATTATTTAAATTTTATTTATATATAGATGCTACATGTCGGGTTCTAGTGGACATACTCTTATAATATCTAAATACTTTTGCTACTACTAATAACATGCATTGTTTATTACCTAATTAAAGGCTCCCGCAGTGGGGCACTGCGGTTAAGAAATTAAAGGCCCCTCCTGTTTTTGGAACCGCAGGAGCTTTCTAGTTTGCTGTTAGGTAGATTTTTGGTTCCTCTTTCCTGTCATGCTCTCTTTTTCTTCATGAATTCTTTTCTTTTTTCTGCCTTAATCTTGCTCATTCACCTGTATTTTTTCCAAAAATCTCTTCTCTTGCCGCTTGTCTCGCGATTCATGTATAGTTTAATCTGTTAGTGTTCTGATGTAAGTCCAGCAGTAGATAGGTTAAGCCTATTTTAACATACTGGAAACTGGTAATCTTCCAGTAGGTATTAATTTAGTTTTACTAAAGCCTGCTGGGACACAAGTAATGGGTTAGTGCATTTGTAAACAGGAATCGCTTGACAAGTGGCCCCCTTCATCCCCCCCTTCCTCGTCCTGATATGGCTCTGCGTAGTCGGCTGGACGTTAAGCAAAAAATAAACAAACAAAAAAAATAATTAAAGGCAGAGGTCGACAAAGCTCATGAAGACAAGCGTAAATTCAAGCTGGTCTCATGCTGAAATACAAACTTTAATAAATGGTTTTGGGCATCTCCTTCAAAAAGGCATGTATCCGTCAGGGAAGATAATTCAAGCCGCAATTAACCAAAATACTTGTCTCAACAATAGAACATGTATGAATGTGCGAGCAAAGCTTCAGCACTAAATGAAGACACGGTTTTAAGATGGACTAGCTGAAGTTGTGGGCAAAGACAGCATGTTGTTGCTTTTTGGCGAAAGCTTACTGAAGAAATATGGACCAGCTAGAAAAAATGACATAGCACAGAGATTGAGACAACTTGCTGGCCTGTTGGTGCAATATGTAGAGCAAACCTATTCATTACATCTTACCATATAACAGTGGCACAGGCACGGTTGGCCTAGTGGTAAGGCGTCCGCCCCGTGATCGGGAGGTCGTGGGTTCGAACCCCGGCCAGGTCATACCTAAGACTTTAAAATTGGCAATCTAGTGGCTGCTCCGCCTGGCGTCAGGCATTATGGGGTTAGTGCTAGGACTGGTTGGTCCGGTGTCAGAAGAATGTGACTGGGTGAGACATGAAGCCTGTGCTGCGACTTCTGTCTTGTGTGCTGCGACTTCTGTCTTGTGTGTGGCGCACGTTATATGTCAAACCAGCACCGCCCTGATATGGCCCTTCGTGGTCGGCTGGGCGTTAAGCAAAAAAAAACCACAATATAACAGGGGCTCATTTTGAAATTGAGGTTGTCAAGAGGAATGTAATCGGACATTTTTCAAACTAATCGCACCATCGATGCAAACTGCACGCACTCGCACAAATAAATGAAATCTACACACAGCAACACCGACAGCTTTAAATGATTTTAATGTCATTAAAACGGTTTAAACCCAAATAAAATTGAATGAAATCTCACAGATAAATTTACAATGACTATCTGTCTTGCTTGAAGAAAAGAAAAAAACGAAAAGGGAGTGGAACACGGCAACACACATTCTGAGTCACTCCAGGAGCTTCAACAGAAACACAGGTGACGATCGCGGAATGTTGATGTTGAGAACGTCTGACGCATGCAGTATGCGTGCAGTAGCTATTTTCCGCGAAACCCTGCGGAACCCCGGGGGTACCCCGCGAAACCCCGCTTCGGCTTCCGTAATAAGAAAACATTTTGTACCGGTGTCTTAGAATTTAATAGCTGACAAGGAAATTGAGTAACAAAATAGCGATAAGTCCGACCCCGAAATGAGACCCTGATGTAATACTATTATTTGCTGGGCTATACAAGTTATGTAGGTATGCATGCATGACCCTGGGTCTTGCTGTATGACTGGGAATTGCAGATATGTTCTTCAAAAGATTATGCCGTGTCTGAAGCATCAATATAAACGCTTATAGCTCACAGCTGAAAAGAACACTTCCTTACTAGTACGAAACCAAATGACAAACTATCAATTTGAATACAACACAGCTTCATAAGAACTGCTCAAACAAGGACCAATAAAAGAGAAAACTGAAGACCGTGGCCTTAATCTTACAAGTTTGAAGTTAAAACAAGTTTTGCAAACAATACATGTGAAAGAATGTTGTTATGCCTGAATATTAAAAAAAATTAGTTAGTGTTCCCAGAAACTTGAAATTTGGCATTGTTGTTTATATGTCGACCTAGTACCCAAATATATATAGACATTCTGGAAAACGTTATTTGTTTAGGAATATGGGGAACGTGGATATGGGGACCTTATTAATATTATGTTTTCACATATATATTTAAATCCTAAACAAATAACGTTTTCCAGAATGTCTATATATATTTGGGTACTAGGTCGACATATAAACCACAGTGCGAAATTTCAACTTTCTGGATGTTCTATGTACCATTGTTAAATATCTAGTTATAAGTTCTTTTTTAGTTATACTTTTAAAACGACAAGACATGAACATGTATGTCCTTTTTTTTAATTTTTTTTTTTATTGTTGTTATGTTTGTTTGTTTGTGTGTGTGTTGATCGATTTAATTTTTTTTTAAAGTTAGTGTTCCCAGAAACTTGTATTATATATATAATAAAAGTTTCTGGGAACACTAACTAATTTTTTTAATATTCAGGCATAACAACATTCTGTCACATGTATTGCTTGCAAAACTTGTTTTAACTTCAAACTTGTAAGATTAAGGCCACGGTCTTCAGTTTTCTCTTTTATTGGTCCTTGTTTGAGCAGTTCTTATGAAGCTAACTCTGACACCAGCCGGTTATTTGGGAACTCGTTTTCAACTGCTTGCAGAAAGTTGAAATTTGTCATTGTGGTTTATATGTCGACTTAGTACCCAAATATAAAAAGACATTCTGGAAAATGTTATTTGTAGGATTTAAATATATATATATATGAAAACATAATAAGGTCCCCATATCCACGTTCCCAAAAAGCTTGTCTGAATATAATAATATATATAATAAATGTTTCTGGGAACACTAACTTTTTTTTTAATATTCAGGCATAACAACATTCTTTCACATGTTTTGTTTGCAAAACTTGTTTTAACTTCAAACCTGTAAGATTAAGGCCACGGTCTTCAGTTTTCTCTTTTATTGGTCCTTGTTTGAGCAGTTCTTATGAAGCTGTTTTGTATTCAAATTGATAGTTTGTCATTTGGTTTCGTACTAGTAAGGAAGTGTTCTTTTCAGCTGTGAGCTATAAGCGTTTATATTGATGCTTCAGACACGGCATAATCTTTTGAAGAACATATCTGCAATTCCCAGTCATACAGCAAGACAAAAATTGGCTCTTTGCAGTCTGCTGGGCTATACGCGATATGTTATGTATGTATGCATGGCCCTGGGTCTTGCTGTACGACCCTGGGTCTTGCTGTACGACCCTGGGTCTTGCTGTACGGCCCTGGGTCTTGCTGTACGACCCTGGGTCTTGCTGTACGGCCCTGGGTCTTGCTGTACGACCCTGGGTCTTGCTGTACGGCCCTGGGTCTTGCTGTACGGCCCTGGGTCTTGCTGTACGACCCTGGGTCTTGCTGTACGACCCTGGATCTTGCTGTACGACCCTGGGTCTTGCTGTATGACCATGGGTTTTCATGTCACGTACGACATACAAATCACGATGTTCAAAGTTTTGACGAATTGAGTGTGACTACGATTCGTAAAACTTGAAATAGGAAGGTGTTATTGCTGTGTTTGATTGGTCGATCTTTGTTTAATGACAAAACAATTAATAATGCCAAGATTTTTAATGTGTACATAGTTCCTTTTCAGCTTGTGATTTATAACTCGTTGTGACAAGTTAAAGTTTGTGTAAGCCCTTAATAGACTCTTTGCAGTCCGCTGGGCTATACGCATTATGTATGTATGCATGACTCTGGGGATTGCTGTATGACCCTGGATCTTGCTGTATGACCCTCAATCTTGCTGTATGTCCCTCGGTCTTGCTGTATGACCCTCGGTCTTGATCAACAATGATCTGCATTTTTACTCAATATTTTCCACGAAGTACTGGGATCCTTGTATTTCTATCTACTCTGCTTTAATCTTGCTAAGACAATTATGTTGAGACGTCATAAATCAGTACTGGTATATTCTCGGAATTGCGGTCTGGTACCCTGTGATATCGGTTTGAAAACTAGGGAAGGAGGCGATGTGAAGTGCCTTTAGTCGCTGCTGTCACAGTGGGGAGATTGCTAATTGGAGAAATGATTGCATGCAGAAAACGTGGTGATTATGATCCCACGTGACATTTTTACCGCCTTTCATTGTGTAAAAATAGCTTAAACGACAAAACAATTAATAATGCCAAGATTTTTAATGTGTACATAGTTCCTTTTCAACTTGTGATTTATAACTTGTTGTGACAAGTTAAAGTTTGTGTGGGCCCTTAATAGGCTCTTTGCGGTCTGCTGTAGGACCCTGTGTCTTGCTGTATGACCCTGTGTCTTGCTGTAGGACCCTGTGTCTTTCTGTAGGACCCTGTGTCTTGCTGTATGACCCTGTGTCTTGCTGTATGACCCTGTGTCTTGCTGTATGACACTGTGTCTTGCTGTATGACCCTGTGTTTTGCTGTAGGACCCTGTGTCTTGCTGTAGGACCCTGTGTCTTGCTGTAGGACCCTGTGTCTTGTTGTATGACCCTGTGTCTTGTTGTAGGACCCTGTGTCTTGCTGTAGGACCCTGTGTCTTGCTGTAGGACCCTGTGTCTTGCTGTAGGACCCTGTGTCTTGCTGTAGGACCCTGTGTCTTGCTGTATGACCCTGTGTCTGGCTGTACGACCCTGTGTCTTGCTGTATGACCCTGTGTCTTGCTGTACGACCCTGTGTTTTGCTGTACGACCCTGTGTCTTGCTGTAGGACCCTGTGTCTGGCTGTATGACCCTGTGTCTTGCTGTATGACCCTGTGTCTTGCTGTAGGACCCTGTGTCTTGCTGTAGGACCCTGTGTCTTGCTGTACGACCCTGTGTCTTGCTGTACGACCCTGTGTCTTGCTGTACGACCCTGTGTCTTGCTGTAGGACCCTGGCTCTTGCTGTACGACCCTGTGTCTTGCTGTATGACCCTGTGTCTTGCTGTACGACCCTGTGTTTTGCTGTACGACCCTGTGTCTTGCTGTAGGACCCTGTGTCTTGCTGTAGGACCCTGTGTCTTGCTGTAGGACCCTGTGTCTTGCTGTAGGACCCTGTGTCTTGCTGTACGACCATGTGTCTTGCTGTAGGACCCTGTGTCTTGCTGTATGACCCTGGGTCTTGCTGTATGACCCTGTGTCTTGCTGTACGACCCTGGGTCTTGCTGTACGACCCTGGGTCTTGCTGTATGACCCTGGATCTTGCTGTATGACCCTCGGTCTTGCTGTACGACCCTGTGTCTTGCTGTATGACCCTGGGTCTTGCTGTACGACCCTGGGTCTTGCTGTACGACCCTGGGTCTTGCTGTACGACCCTGGGTTTTGCTGTATGATCCTGGGTCTTGCTGTATGACCCTGGGTCTTGCTGTATGATCCTGGGTCTTGCTGTATGACCCTGGATCTTGCTGTATGACCCTGGATCTTGCTTATGACCTTCGGTCTTGCTGTATGACCCTCGGTCTTGCTGTATGACCCTAGGTCTTGATGAACAAGGATCTGCATTTTTACTTAATATTTTCCACGAAGTACTGGGATCCTTGTATTTCTATCTACTCTGCTTTAATCTTGCTAAGACAATTATGTTGAGACGTCATAAATCAGTACTGGTATATTCTCGGAATTGCGGTCTGGTACCCTGTGATGTTGGTTTGAAAACTAGGGAAGGAGGCGATGTGAAGTGCCTTTAGTCGCTGGTGTCACAGTGGGAAGATTGCTAATCGGAGAAATGATTGCATGCAGAAAACGTGGTGATTATGATCCCACATGACATTTTTACCGCCTTTTGCTGTGTAAAAATAGCTTAAATGACATGTCTTAAAGCTCTGCTTAAACTCGTAGTAAACCTCGGTGTTTACGCAGGTTCCTAGCTAATCGTGTATAAACTTGTCTTGCAAAGAAGCAGAGTAGATAGAGATACAAGGATCACAGTTCTTCGTGGACATTATTTTATCCTCTTTTCTTTTTAAAACCTGGTTTTTACAAACAGGGGAAAGTACCTCATCGTTTCCAGAGCCTCACAATTATATGTCCTTGTAAACATGGTTTATCAGAAGGACTGGTGACATACCTTCATTGGTAATTTTTAGGTTTTTTTAGTTGGCAGCGTGGGGCGTTTTGAGACGGCTCGGTGTAGTCAGCTGGACGTTAAGCAATGTTTAATAATATATAATATGTTGCAAATCGTCACGCTAATGGGATAATTGCCTAACTCACTTTTGCAAGTTTTGAGAAAAAGCGATTTGTTCAGCAGCCTCTGCATTGAACTTTGGGTTCTGTACTTCAGTAGAATGAACTTTAATCCAAATTTCTATTGATCTTGTTTACCATGGGATGCACATGCATAGACAGAAAAGCATGGGTATGCTGTTAAGATAACTGACTTATGAGTTAGGCAATTTTGCTGACATGGCATCAGCAACCGTTTCTCTTTGCAATTTCTTTTCGGAATTTTTACAGATGATTGACACAATTGTTGGCGTTATTATGGAACCGTTGTCTCAAAACTATCTAACTCTGAGTTAGGCAATTATCCTATTAGCGTAATGAAATGTATCATCAGATTTGATTTTGATTAATTTTTTTCCATTGAAATGCTTTTTTGATTTTGAATTTTGTTCCCAGGGTCCGCCCTGGGAGGTGGGGGGGGGGATCTCTTATTTTGGGTTCTTAGTCACCTCATGCGCCCCAATGGGATAAGAACATATATTTAGGTGAGCCTTTATTGTCATTTTTAGTCACCCACCCAAAGGAAAGGGGGGTGACTGTTACTTTTGTCAGCGTCCCTGCCTGTGTCTATCCGTCTACACATACGGTTGGGTGATTTTAGGACCCGTGGTCCTTTTCTTGTTTATTTCTTTTTTTCTGCCTCCCCATTGTTCAGTCACCTGTTTCACTTTTACCATGGACTTTGATTCATGGTGTTTAAGAAATAACGATTTTCGATGTCAAAATAAAAGCTGAGTTGTGATTAATGTTTATTTCAGGTAAGAATTAACTTGGTGCGTAATTACACAACACGAAAAAAGATAAATGCAAGTACAAAATTGGAAATATATTTAGTTTGATAATCTAATTCAATGAAAAGCCTGATTTCTGTACTTTTTTTTCTTGTTCTTGTTTTCTCTACTTGAGCACGTTTTTTTTTCTTTGAGAAGTATGTGTCCTCCGACTACGCATGGCTGTCTGTGTTAAAAGTATGTGTCCTTCGACGACGGTCGGCGAAGAATGTTTTTAGCGACTGTCGGCGAAGGTTAATCATGCTTAGTGACATCATATTTCTTCAAAATCATGTTTTTTGGGTGCGATTATTTTTTTGCAAACATATTACAAGTTAATAATTTTCGGTTCAATGACTATGCATAAGACTGTATTATCTTTAATGTTCTTTTTAGTTATCAGTAGATTTAAATGACTGTATTTTATTTTCGGTAACAATCCACCTTTTTGCAAGACGAGGTATGTCTTTTTCTTTAAAACAATAGTTGCTTATGTTATTGTTTGTGTTGTTGATGCTGGACTAATAAACAACAGTATCTGTTTAAAACCTTCATGAACAGTGTGTATTGTGTAAACAGGGAGTGACTGCAAGCGAGTATTGTGCTCTCTCTCTCTCTCTCTCTCTCTCGCTCTCTCTCTCGCTCTCGCTCTCTGTGTGTGTGTGTGTGCTATTTTTTTCCGCAAATATGTTCTTGCTCTCTCTCTCTCTCTCTCTCTCTCTCTCTCTCTCTCTCTCTCTCTCTCTCTCTCTCTCTCTCTCTCTCTCTCTCTCTCTCTCTCTCTCTCTCTCTCTCTCTCTCTCTCTCTCTCTCTCTCTCTCTCTCTCTCTCTCTCTCTCTCTCTCTCTCTCTCTCTCTCTCTCTCTCTCTCTCTCTCTCTCTCTCTCTCTCTCTCTCTCTCTCTCTCTCTCTCTCTCTCTCTCTCTCTCTCTCTCTCTCTCTCTCTCTCTCTCTCTCTCTCTCTCTCTCTCTCTCTCTCTCTCTCTCTCTCTCTCTCTCTCTCTCTCGCTCTCGCTCTGTGTGTGTGTGTGTGTGTGCTATTTTTTTCCGCAAATATGTTCTTCAAAAGATTATGCAGTGTCTGAAGCATCAATATAAACTTTATAAGCTCACAGCTGAAAAGAACACTTCCTTACTAGTACGAAACCAAATGACAAACTATCAATCAATCAATCAATCAATAGAATTTATTTCCAAAATGCAAAAGCACATGATTTTGTTTTAAATGTTGCAGTAAATCATATATCCACGTCCACACTCACATTCACACCCAAATTGTCACAGCATAAGAAACATGGTTAAATACTATTTGCACAACCGACTATCAATTTGAATACAACACAGCTTCATAAGAACTGCTCAAACAAGGACCAATAAAAGAGAAAACTGAAGACTGTGGCCTTAATCTTACAAGTTTGAAGTTAAAAAAAGTTTTGCAAACAATACATGTGAAAGAATGCTGTTATGCCTGAATATTAAAAAAAAAGTTAGTGTTCCCAGAAACTTTTATTATATATATTATATATTCAGACAAGGTTTTTGGGAACGTGGATATGGGGACCTTATTATGTTTTCATATATATTTAAATCCTACAAATAACATTTTCCAGAATGTCTTTTTGACTCACATGCGAAGCAAAAGTGAGTCTATGTACTCACCCGAGTCGTCCGTCCGTCCGTCCCCCCCCGTCCGGACGTCCGTCCGTCCGTCCGGAAAACTTTAACGTTGGATATTTCTTGGACACTATTCAGTCTATCAGTACCAAATTTGGCAAGATGGTGTATGATGACAAGGCCCCAAAAAACATACATAGCATCTTGACCTTGCTTCAAGGTCAAGGTCGCAGGGGCCATAAATGTCTAAAAAACAGCTATTTTTCCCATTTTTCCCATTTTCTCTGAAGTTTTTGAGATTGAATACCTCACCTATATATGATATATAGGGCAAAGTAAGCCCCATCTTTTGATACCAGTTTGGTTTACCTTGCTTCAAGGTCAAGGTCACAGGAGCTCTTCAAAGTTGGATTGTATACATATTTTGAAGTGACCTTGACCCTGAACTATGGAAGATAACTGTTTCAAACTTAAAAATTATGTGGGGCACATGTTATGCTTTCATCATGAGACACATTTGGTCACATATGATCAAGGTCAAGGTCACTTTGACCCTTATGAAATGTGACCAAAATAAGGTAGTGAACCACTAAAAGTGACCATATCTCATGGTAGAAAGAGCCAATAAGCACCATTGTACTTCCTATGTCTTGAATTAACAGCTTTGTGTTGCATGACCTTGGATGACCTTGACCTTCACATGTATTTTGGTAGGAAAAATGTGTAAAGCAGTTCTTAGTGTATGATGTCATTGCTAGGTTTAGTTATTTGACCTTGTAAAGGTCAAGGTCAAGCATGTGAGTCGTATGGGCTTTGCCCTTCTTGTTATATTTGGGTACTAAGTCGACATA